>NC_061119.1:156976806-157081087 GCF_002878395.1 Capsicum annuum | reverse complement strand
TATAATAGTGATCACAAAGCTTCGATTTTGATCCAACTAACTCTTATCTGAGCGAAAATTTTAACCTTAAAGAATGATTTAAATTTTGACCCTAAAAAATAATTTTGAATAAAAACAAAGAAGATATATATATATATATATATATATATATATATATATATATATATATATATATATACACACACACATGTTGAATTCTATTATCTTGACAAAAATAGTGAAAAAATTGAGGATTAGAAAATCAAGCATCCACCAATCTAGACATGCAATCGAATCAAGTTACATGAGCATAAATCATATTCTCCCAATAGGCAAACCGATTTGTTCTCTAGTTTAACGTACATCTCAATATTAATAGAAATATTTTCTTAATAGAGTCTTATTTTAGGAGTATTTTTCTAATTGGACAGTAGAAAAAATATTAATTAATTCTCCTATCATAGATTTTAGGAGTCCCATATATTTTAGGACGTCCAGCAAAAAGAAAAATATTAATTAATTCTCCTACCATATATTTTAGAAGTCTCATATATTTTAGAAAGTCTAGTTAATATAATAAAAAATAATTAAATAATTTATATCTATAATCTATATCTATATCTATAATCTATAATATATTAAAAGTGTGAAGACCCTTAGAAATATGATTTGAACTTTTTATCCTTCATTAAAATATTCTGCAATAGACAAAATAATCTTTTTATATATTTTTATTTATTAGTATTTAATTTCTTTATAATATTGTCTCCTAAAATATTGTAACGCCCCGAGATCCCATCCCGAGACGTCACACGGTGCTTATGGACCCAAAGGACCACAAGCTAACCCTTTTCTGATATCTGTACCTATACATTGCATAATATCTGAAATAAATACGGAAACTTGCCATAAGATTCAACACATCTATACATACTCAAATCTGAAAACTGAATACTAATACATCCATCTGAAAAGCCTCTAAACTATCTGAACTGTGGAGTTGATGGGACAGGTCCCCAACTAACTCCGTCAACTGAAAATAAACAAAATCTGAAACAATAATAGTAAACTGAGATTCGTCCTCGAAAGAACTGAGATTCGTCCTCGAAAGAAGAGGACTCACTGCTACTGCTGCTGATAGGGACTGAACTGCTAAGGATAATCTGGATCCTGTGCCTCTGAAC
This sequence comes from Capsicum annuum, assembly GCF_002878395.1. NCBI lineage: Eukaryota > Viridiplantae > Streptophyta > Magnoliopsida > Solanales > Solanaceae > Capsicum > Capsicum annuum. The sequence goes on along the minus strand of NC_061119.1, from coordinate 157,079,924 downwards.
CTATGGTGTCAAATAGAACACCATAACGCAAATGCGTTAGTACATGAATGCAAGGGCTCATGCATACATAATATCTAAACTGAATAATCATGAAAGATGCCGCATGCGAACACATACATGAATGCACAGAACATGAACACAATTATCACAACTCTAGATACTGAAACTCATATACCACTTTACTGCAGACTGAACTCACTACTGACACTGAGATACTGAATCACTGACTTATCTGATACTGATAACTGAGGATATGGATGTGCTTACATCAATGACTGAATTCTTGGACTTACTGCTTTCGACTGACAGAATTAGAGATCAACCTTTCTAACAGATAATTTTGGAAGCTTTATCAATGATAAGAAATATGATTATATCTGAATCTGACAATAAGAATACTCAATAGAGATCTGATACTGTGATCAAGCCTGTCTGACAGCATATCTCTGAATATAATATCAAATAAATGTATGTGAGACCAAGTCTATCTGATGGGATGACCCATAAATTAATGGAACTATCTGAGTTCCTCACAATGATAGATGACTGTATCTGACAGTCCTGATTTCTGAAAACTGATTTTGAAACTGAGACTGAATCTGAAACTGAAATTGTGGGAAGTAGTCACTTAACTGATATTCCTCGACCTACCACATGTAGGGTCCAACCTGTGCCCCAGTTGGAAGGGTGTCATTACCGCGCCATTAGTAAAGACAACTCTATCTGACCCTCATCTAGCAGGTCCTCAAACGAGAACGATGGAGCCCTTATCAAGCAGGTCAAGCCACCTCATCTACCCTCATCTAATAGGTATGATATCTCTCATCCACCCTTAACTAACAGGTGTGATGTCTCAACCTACTGGCTATGTAGTTCTGGAGCACAAGGATTGCTTCTAAGAATCACACCCTCTACTAGTAGGTAAGTTCCCATCCTTGAGCTCTCTTGGTGCTAGTTTCTACTCCCAACTGAAAGACTCAGAACTGAATTCTCAACTGAACACTGGCTGAACTAAATCTGACACTGATCATATTACTCAAAAAGTCTGACTGAGTTACGCTGAGATCACTTGGTTCCGTATCTGACGAAAAAGATATCGAATCATGGTATCTGACTGACGATATAGAGCTTGAATAGATTACACGAATCGCTTCTGAGATTAGGATTGAATAACTTGAATACTATTAGAACTGAGCTGATTACAGGTTTGAGGCTAGATTACTAGTGATATAGAGATTACAGAGATAACTGAGATTACTGAGCTTTCTTAAGTTCCGCACTTATCTGAGGATACAGAGTTCTATAGTTCACTGAGTTTTAAGAATCATGGCTCAACTGAAATTATCGAGAAACTGACACGGGCTCTAGACAACAACTCTATTTTCGGGTATAAATACCCCCAGGACTTGATAGCATAAAAGTAAGTATCATCATTCATTCATCATCACAAGCATTCATGCATCATCACAATCATTCAAGCATCTTCACAAGTAATTCAGGAATCTTGCCATATGTTTATTTCCACAGTCATTAAACATCACCTCAAACATTTTAGGATCTCAAACGTCTATTCATCATCACAATCGCCAAGGAGTCACTTTAGGCATCTCAGAATCATAATCATATAATAACGTAGGGGGAACATGCTACTAGATTGTACTTCCTTCAACAAGATTTTACCTCAGCTATTTCATACCTATATCGATCTTGACATGTGTTTGGATATCCCATGGCTTGGGGAGACTTCATACTATCACGTCATAACTTACTTGCTAACCACTTGGCATGTATTAAAAGCTTAACATATATCAAGAGCACATAATTGGGGGAATTTACAACCATTATATCTTGACTTGTTCACTAGGGTCTTTCAACAACCACTAGACATGACCGATTTTACACCTACTTGGGAATTTCATGCTATCTTGGCACATTTCACTAACTAAGGCATTTTATCAAACACTAGGCATGCATGGACTAGCTCACAATTTGGAGTTTCCTATTCAACATACTATAGCGGCCCTTATGCTTCACCTAAGCTCTTTATCAAACCTACGGGGAACGTTCTTCACTTATTCAACCATTTCTACACCCAAAAGTCATGAACACATCCCATGGAAAAATAACTTCAAGAGGGTCTATCACAAACATCACATGAATTCCACATACTAGGGTCAAAGCTCATAAATTTTGTAGGCAAACATAAATCAAAACTCAACAACACATTAAACATCCATTTCAACTCATACAAATCATTAACAACTCATAAACATAAAAATCTTTTAGTTTTAAAAAGGGTTCTTGAGCTTCTTGGATGAAAGGGACCCAAGAATCAACATCTATATACCTTAACCTTTGAAATTGGATGAACTTTAGGGATTCAAACTTTATCCACACTTGAAATAAATAAATTCTTGAAGCCCACACTGTGAGGAACTTGATTCTTGAAGAAACCTTGAAGATTTATGGATGATTTTTGGAAGATTCTTGATTGAAACCTTAGTTATACTCTCTTGAGAGAGTTGAAAAAGAAAATGATTGAATTAGGGTTTGAATGAGGGTTCCTCATATTTATAGAACTCAAAAAGGGTGGAAAATGACCAAAATACCCTTGCAAAAACTCCCTTGAATTGCTGAAAAAATATACTTGACGTCATCCGTGACAGGCCGTCAGGTTCGTGATAGGCCGTCACGAATGGTCATCACAAAAGGGGTCCAAATTCTTGATTTTCTGTGCAGGGCTGACAACGTCATCAGAAATGTCGTCAGAATGTGACGACGTTGTCAAAAAGGGCGTCAGAAACGTGATAGCCCGTTAGAAACGTCGTCACCGTTTTCCAGCTTGACATGCTGGAGTAAAATGGGCATAACTCTTTGCTCCGATATCAGATTTAGGCAAAATTGGTATCGTTAGAAAGCTAATTCAAAGATCTTTCATTTGATATATAGAAAACCACCCAGTTCTTAATATACAAAGAGTTATGGTCGATTGAAGTTGACCCAAATTTTGACGGTCACTAAAACTTGAACGATAGGAAAGTTTTCAACTAGCTCATGAGTTAGGGGACCTCTATGATCTTAATTCATGCTCAAATAGATTACCACATGATTCAAAGTATTTCATACTTGGGAGGATATTTCTTAAACATTTTGACTCGGATTTTCGCTTTACCAAATACGTTCTAAGGCTCAGATTGGAAAAGAATTTTGCGGGGCATTACAAATATATGGGATTATGGCTTTAAAATATATGGTAAGATACAATAATTATTGGTAAATTTTGAAGTTATCAATATTTTTGTTAAAAAAAACAATTACGTTTTCTTTTTACTAATTATGAAGCAATTATAGTTGAACCTAAATTTCTTTAACAAACAACAAACAAAAAATTCTTACGGATTAGTTAATGTTGGAGTGCCTGCTTTAGTTTTGTCAACTTTTTTTTCCTACTTTTCCTTAAATAACAAAAGTTTTTGTATAAGAAACTTAATGAACCATTTCAATTAATAATTATGAATTTTCTTAATGCCAAACATTAGACCTCGCGTATGTAGAATATCTTTTGTTTTTAGGGTCAAAATGAGTGTGAGTAATTAATAATTTTATCAAAACAAAAAAAATTAATTGTTGAGTCCTTCTCTATTTAAACCGAACACTAAGTAATATATAACACTTTTAAATATAATTGGTCTAACTTATGATACTTAACACCTTTAAGTCAATTAGAATTTTATCTTATTTGAAAAATAATCTCTTCAATGCTATTTAAGTTATTCAAAATCAAAATTAACAAGAAACAAAGGACTTCGTCTACTTCTATTTTTTTTTCTTATTTTGATTTTGATTCAAGTTTTTTTTTGCCTTCATAATCATCATATTTTGTATCTTTCTTTATTTCTTTTTATCAATAACTTTAAAGATTATATATAAATTATACATGATCTCAATGAATTCTTCCATCTTGATAATTTCTCGTGTTTTTCGTTCAGTTAAAAATGTTGTTCGAAAAATTAGACGAATCAAGCATGTTGTCACTGAATGAAAACAACCCAATACATCTAAGATTTCTCTTTTTTTTCTCCCCAATTTTTATGTAATTGTGAGTAGATTTTGATTATGTTATTTAATTATATTTTGGAATATCATTTGTTAATATTATAGTTCGATCTTTTGTTAAACTTATTTGTTGAATTCAAACATAAGGCTGTAGTTAAATCTCGAATTAAGATATGGAGAGTTTTATTTTGAAGAGGAACATATAAATTTAGGATTATAATTCGCTCTTTCAATTGTAGGTGTATTAATTACGTTTGAAGATGGATCATGTACATTATTCATTGTAAATCGAGTTTAATCTATTTATTTATAGTCCTTAATTAAAATATTTTATAATGAGAAAAATTAATTTTCAGTTCTCTTATTTGTTCTTGACATCTCATATACAAAGACGATTATGAACTCTGATGGGATAGATATAATCCTCGATAAAAATTTATTGGAACATGTAGTCTAGAGCAAGTGAGGAGCCTTGCTACAATTGCTCATAATTGCATACACCTACTGCGAAGTTTTGCATGCAATATTAGAAATCACTTGAAAAGTATGTATTTAATTGGTTGAGTTATCATAAAGCTACACTTATAAGATTTTATTGAGTCATGTAATTGCTTCCTTATTTGGATGTGCACTAAGCTTTAAATTTGCTCTTAGCATTAGTTCGATCTCTTGTATTTGGAAGCTGAATGCACTTATTTTTTGGACTAAATCTTAATTTATTAGTATTGAAAATATCTGCACATAAACTACATTTAAATAGTGAAAAACTTAATTGACGATATAGCTATCATGTGGTTAACTTAATTATGTAATAGACACGTCAGAACAAACAAATAAGGAAATATAAATTATAATTATCTGATATGAATACTTTATCATGTGGCCACACGTTCAACTGAATATATATATCGTCGTTTGAGTGTCTAGATGAAATTTTCTTGCAATTTTAAGGAGATATTGATATATTCCGCTAAAATATTTGTATCTTAATATAACAAGCTATTCATATTTACAATACTAATTCAACTAGCTTCATCATATTTACGTGCTCAAAAGATATTAAATTCAATCATTATATTAATATAATAAATTTTATTTTATTTTCATTATTTAAATAAATAATGTTTTGAATGTAACATCGGGTACACTAAATTATGACATTGAAATCAATGAAAATTTTAATTATTAAATTTTCCTTATTAGAGCTGTGTGGAAAGTCTAAAAATGACGAAGATTTTACTTCTTCGCTTTTTTCTAAATTACATATAATATAACAATTAATATGTAGAACTTTTCTTATGCAAAAATATTTTTTCTATATCTATAATTTATAATATATTAAAAATGTGAAGCGCATTAGAAATTTTGTTGTTTGTTGAATTCACACATATCTATAATCTATAATCTATAATCTATAATCTATATCTATATCTATATCTATATCTATATCTATAATCTATAATCTATAATCTATATCTATTCTATAATATATTAAAAGTGTGAAGGGTATTAGAAATATTATTTGAACTTTTTACCCTTCACTAAAAGTCTTTTCTTTGGACAAAATCATCTTCTCACTATTTTTTCCTAATATTTAAGAATTAAAAATTAATTAAATATATTTATGGTAAAACTTTTCCTGATTAGAAGTTATCAGAATTTTACTATATTTTCCTAATTTAAGAATTAAAAATTAATTAAATATATTTATGGTACAACATTTTCTTACTAGAAGTCATCAAAATTAATGACAATAATTTTTTTTATTAGTTTAAGAATTATAAATCAACTAAATTTGATTTTAAGAAGATTTAGAAAATGTAGAAATAAATATAAAACTGTTAGAATAAGAAAAATTTAAGAAATATAGATTTTTAAAAGTTTTAAGTATGTAATAAGAATATAATCAATGATTTTGCAAAAATTTGAATTTAAAAGCAAGGAAAGTTTTAAATATATAAAAAAAATTGTAACGCAAATATAGTTTAAATTGATATGTCTCTCTTAGCTTGTGGCAACAAGAAAAAAAGTATTAAATGATAAACGTAAAATTAATGATCCATCAACCATTTGGAACTTCTGGTGGTGAAATTTATATGTGTATATGTTTATGTTCACATTATTATATTAAAATCTGAAAGGTTTTTGAGAAGTGATTTGAACTTTGAAGTTTTTTTAAAAATCTCCGCAAAAAATAAAATTATTTAATTTTAAATAAGTAAGCGCTATACGTGCGAGATACGTGAGATTAAACTAGTAGATTAAAAATTTGTAAAAAGACAGTTTCGTCTAAAGAAGTATTTTTAATGAAGGATAAAAAGTTTAAATTAATTTTCTAATGATATTTACACTTTTAATGTTATATTATAGATATATATATATAAATATAGATATAGATTAGAGGCATGAATAGTTTATAGATAGATTTGAGAAGTTAATTTATAACGCGCGATCAAATTGACTATTACACTTAAAAACAGCTTTTCTTTAATTTTCTCAACAGACCATATTCTTATTCTATATGCTGGATCATTCTGCACATGGCAGTTCCTATCAATTTCAGCCGATAGAGTTCAGAATTCTTCTACAAACCCCTCACTACGAAAAGGTAATTTCAACTGCAGTGTTGGAAATTATCTTTGATTACTCGCATTATATGGAAATATTTGAGCTTTCTCCTTCAATGGTTTTTTCTTTTCTTATTAATTTGCTCAAGAACATAATATTGAATATTAGGGCATTTTTACTTCGATGGGAAGACTAAGAATTAGATGCATTCACAGTAATACTTTGAATGTCATTAGTTTGTGGAGGGGAAAGAGTAAACACATGAATCTCGCAACACCTAACGAAGGTATTTCTATATGTGGGAGAATGCATTTGGTTATATTCTGTATGTGATTTCTATCAGGCACAAGTGTTGTGCTTGTTTCAACTAGTATAAGAAGAACTAGAAGGAACATCTTCTTCAACATATGAAAACCTATTATCATTCAGTTCATGACCCTAAGTGCGCTATCTCTAATAAATATTGCAAATCCTTTCAGGGAGCATGTTGCTCTTCAGTTGTTGTGCTTAGAATATTAATGTTCTTTAAGTGTAAATTCTCTCTCTCTTGTCCTCCCTAACTTTTCTTCTCACTTTAAGATTTAGGTCCATTCTCCAAAGTGAATCAATGTCGCTTGTACTCAAATGTGGATCTAGAGGTTGGATTCTTCATGATCTAAATTTTAACATTCGGGGGGTACGGATATGGGAGCGAGGATTCGACTAAAATAATTCAAATATCTAAAAAGATAGTTATATGTCTAAATTATGAGACATGTGGAAAACTTAGAAAATGTTATGAGGAAAAGATATTGATCAAGAGGAGAATCCTAGAACGTGATATAAGGAAAAGGACTGCATAGAAATTTCTATATACAACGTACTCCATTTTCTTCGATTTCATCTTAGCTTTGTTTTGATTACAAAAATTATTGTATCTGTCGCGATATACACCATTGATTTTTGTCCAAGTACTCAAAATCGATTGACCAAATGCGGTACGGATCTCACACCCACACTGCCATGTCTACACCGGTGCGGCACCAAAAGCGAAGCGTCCGAGCAGCTTAGAAGTGAATTGTTCAAGCATCTATGTAGAAAGAGGCTGCATTTTTTGTCTGAAGATCTGCGCAGCTTGGACTCTCTCAAAGATCATAAGGAAATGTGTCATCTAGCCACTCGACCCATTGTGTGTTGATGAATTTTCTCTCTGAATTCATTCACAGGAATCAGTTACACGTGGTATACTCTAGATGTATGTTTAGTTGTTGGAATGATTATATTTAATTGTTGCAGGACACGGTTGAGACGCTTTATTCAGAATCCAAAATTGACAAAGTTATGAAATTGGCACCATAAGAGGTCAGGAAGCAGTTGCTATAGATTGTGAAATGGTTGGGGGTCATTCGTCTCAAGACCTTTGCGCAAGGGTATGCCTAGTTGATGAAGATGAGAAGCTTCTTTTCACACTTATGTTCTACCTCAGATTCTTGTGACTGAGTATAGGTATCTGCTGGCAAATAAACATATCTTTTATAGTGTTAGCTGGCGCTTTGGCATTAAACCTTTTCATACTTCCCCATCATTGTGTGCCAGGTATGAAATTACTGGTATAAAAGAGGAAAATCTACAAGATGCCATGCCTCTGGAGGAAGCCTGGGAGAAAATTCAGCAGATTCTTCACAATGGAGGGTCAATTATTACAGTAAGATTGGATGGTGGAAAAGCAAAAGTACTTGTGGGCGATTATTTTGAAAAACACTTGGATTTCTTAGAGATGAATTATCATGATCATCTTCTGTGGTAATTTTATTTTTGTTCCTGTCTTTCTAATAAATGAATTATTTTCTCGGAACCTTAAATCATGCATTATGTCCAGATCATGGGCTTGTCTATACGCTGCTATACATTAACATGAATGGTTAATTTATCAATAATTCAGCATTACATGCTTTTTTAAGAGTACATAGTTGCCCGGTGGAATAATCAAGGTGCACACAATCTGGCCTGGACAATACCGTACTAAAAAGATAAAGAAAAAGAGAGGAGCTAATTCTCAAAAAAGATAAAGAGAAAGAGAGTAGCTTAAAACTGACTGTTGTTGTGGGTGGAACATCAATGCTTAGGTCAAAGTAGATTTGTTCTTGAGATGGACCTATTAACTCGCTTAATCAGGTACTGATGTCAAGAAGCCTAGTATTTTTCCGAGGCCCTTTCCACATGTTTTTTATTTACTCATCTAGGTGAGGCGTATAATGGCCCTCTTTGTTGCACCTAAAATTTTTTTGTATGTAATTTCCAACCCTCAGGTTTTTCTTGACGTTCCTCCAAATGAAGGTACTTTAATCTTTCCACTTGCTGGGATCATCCAAATATTTACTTCGCCCCAAGTACCATTATTCCCCAGAAGATAAAGTTCTGTCTCCTCTACCAGAACTAGTTTTGAACTCCCACATTGTCAACAATTTAGAATCTTTAAACAGATAAAAATAAAATTAGAATCTTTAGCTATTTTTATGCTGAATTTGGTTATATCATGAATTCGATAGACGCAATTATGTCCAGCACCATCTGTTATATTCCTTTTGTCCTAATGTATTTTCTAAAAAAATGATTTTCTTGAGCCGAAGGTCTATCAGAAACAACCTCTATACCTCACAAGGGTAGGGGTACTTATGGAAATCTACTGGCTATGTTGTTGTAATCACTTAGAACTGATAAACTGCTATGCGTCAGTAGCGATGGTAGCTTATCTTTCACTTTTATGCGGTGAAATCTGTAAAAAGAAATTCAAGAAATTTGGATCTAGTAAAACATGAGTATATTTGTTAAAATTCAAGGGCGTTACCTAGTAAACACATTACCTAATATTTGTTCATTTAAGTCCTCCCATGATGCCTTCATTTCCTTCCATCCGTGGGAGAATATATGGTCGTTATGGGAACTTGATTAGCGAGCTTGTGTTGACTTCTCGTGTTCTCTGTTTTGAGAAATTTGAACCTAAGAGATGAAAATAAAATTAAGAATTGCCGTATCAATTTGTTCATGTTCTCTGATTTTGTCTGTCAAGTAGGGTATATGGAAAAGTTATATGAGTATGCCTTGGAGATCTTTTTGGCATGAGATGCATTTCCTTATCCTTGGCCTGAAATACTCATGTCTTGCTTTCGTTCTATGCAGAGATGTTGCAACATACCACCCTCCCGATGAATACTAATTTCGTCAGCCACTTTTTGAATATCTAACCAAGTCTTATCTAGGGCAAGTTACTTGCTCACTCTCATGTTTTTTTCTTAGTTTTATTTTTCTTCGTTTTTTTGTTGGTGTTCATTGACATTGAGAAGACGTACGACAAAATTTCGAGTGGTACTTTGGAGATGCATGGAGGCTAGAGGTGTACCGATCGATTATGTTAGGGCGATAAAGGATATGTATGATGGAGCTAAAACGTGGGCTAGGATGGTAGGAGGAGACTTGGAGCATTTCCCTATGGGAGTGGGGTTGCACCAAGGATCAACTCTTAGTCTGTTCCTCTTTGCCGTGGTGATGGATGTATTGGCACAATGCATCTAAGATGAAGTGTCTTAGTGTATGTTATATGTAGGTGACATAGTATTGATTGATGAGACGCATAATGGAGTGAATGATAGGTTGGAGGTGGAGACAAACTGGAAGCTAAAAGGGTTTAAGTTGAGCAAGACCAAAACGGAGTATCTGTAGTGCAAATTCAGTGAAGGGTTGCATGAGGAAGGTGTAGTAGTGCATCTGGACACAGTTGATGTTTTCTTTGTCCTTTGCAGTGGTATTAACCTCATTTGAGGTTCATCTTGGGAAAAGGAAGAAAGAGGAAATCTATAACTTATTTTATTTGAGATTTTGAGAAGAGATTGGAGTTGTGTTTACCTCGTTCATGCTACATTGTTGTGTTGGTAGAGAGCTGAAGAAGTCTTCTATGGGTTTGATTTCATGACATTTGTGAGATTTAAAGCGTCTTGGTGAAATACCCTCAAGCTCCTTGTTATACATAAGTCGGTAGCCCACTTATGGAGATTCGGTGCTGGTTTCTTCTCTACGATGCTCATCAAAATCACCAATAGCTTGGTCGAGTTAATGAAAGAAGATGACGGTTGAGGATTGAGTTGCCTAGAGATTCTTGAACTTTCTAGAGCATTCTACTTTTTTCTTTTGTCTTTGATTTTAGGATAGATTTTTGTTTCCTTTTTCACACTTTTGTATGGTTTTTGTTTGAGACTTAGGTCAATTGGACCTGGGTCATAGCTTGTGGATTCTTTTATTTTGAATAAAATGGGCATGACCTGATTTAATTTTTTTAAAAAGAGATGGTGATGTCACTCATCGTATTAGTGCGACGTGGATGAAGTGGAGGCTTTTCTCTGGAGTCTTGTGTGATAAAAAGATTCCATCGAAACTTAAAGTTAAGTCTTATAGAGTGGTGGTTAGACCTATGTCGCTATATGGTACAGAGTGTTGGCCAGTCAAAAACTCCTATGTTCAGAAGATGTATGTCGAAGAGATGATGATGTTGAGATGGATATTTGGACATACTAGGTGTGATAAACTCAAGAATGAGGTTATTCGAGATAAGGTGAGAGTGACGTCTGGGTTGGACAAGATGAGGGAAGTGAAATTGAGATGGTTTGAACATGTGATGAGGCGAGGTGCAGACGCCCAGTGAGGAGGTGCGAGAGGTTGGATATAGTAGGTACGAAGAGGGGTAGAGGTAGGCCGAAGAAGTATTGGGGTGAGGTGATTAGATAATACATGACACATATGGAGGTTTCCGAGGACATAACCTTAGATAGAGGGATGTGGAGAACGCGAATTAGAGTAGAAGGTTAGTCGGGTAGGAGTATTGTCGTGTACCGTAGTATGGTAGCTTAGGGTTTAGCCGTAGATATCTATCATTGTTGTTGTTTATTTTGTTTCAATTATAGCACTATTTTGTGGCTGATTATGGTTTTTCAGGTAAATTTTATACTGTTCCCTTGTGAGTTGTCATATTTTCCTTACTATTTTCCTTTTTTTGTACTTGGATTTGCTACACTTGAGCCAAGGGTTTTCTGGAAACGACCTCTCTACCTCTTTGAGGTAGTGGTGAGGTTTGCATACACTTTACCCTCCCTAGACCCCACTTGTGGGATTTTACTGGTGTTGTTGTATTTTTGTTGGTCAAGTTTATTCATTATATTCCTATTGTTCGTTTTACTTTGGTAGTCCCTTGCTAGTGATGAAAATATTCTGTCACTGTTGGTTTCTTGTTAACATGGAGCTTGAATGAGGCAGTTCTGTGCAGATGTGTTGGCTTAATAGTTATTTGCTTCAGCTGTGCTTAGTATTGGTTTTCCACTTCTAGACTAGCTAATTGAAATTTTTGCCAAATAGATGTGATATCCAAGTTGGTTTCATGATCCTTACCATGATTTTGTCTCCGTCATGCGGTTGTATAAGAGGATCCACTCACAAGACCACCCAATAGAAGGAAGGGACTATTAGGGTTTCAAATCACCTCTAAGCTTTAGCAGTAGCTCTGATCCATGGAAATCCATGGCACATGAGAGCATGACGCCTGATGAGCTCTTAGAGATATCAAGATCCAAATATGAGTGTTGGTGTTTTGATTCACGGGATGCAGTTCTGAGGTGAGTGATGGTGATGCTCTTGGCCGAGGAATTTAGGAAACTTGGTTATCTACACATTTTATTTCTACTTGTTAAGATATAGTCCTTTTTGTTATGAACTGCCATTTTTGTCATGTAGTACTTTTCTCTTATTAAGCGTATTCCTGTGCCTTACTATCATATTCGTCTCCATTGTATGTTACATCGAAAATGATTATTGCATATATTATATAGCAATAATCTAGTGATATTTGACTAAAAGCCTATAATTCTATTGCATCATATCTTAACTATTTTGTGAGGTTTATATCGTTATATTGGGTGTTTTGAGCTCATCACGTATTGTCTATCAGTAGGAAGATCGTTGGATGAAAGCGGATTGAAAGGAGCTAACTTGGTATGAGGAAGAAACTAAAGATATGAGAATTGCCTCGCTTGCCACGCGAGGCTTCTAGGCAATCTAAGGGATCTGTTCAAAAATAAAAATAAAAGGCATAATACATAAATGTGCCCTTCAACTTGGCTGTAGCTACATCTATGCTCTCTAGCTTTGGTTGTGCACAAGTAGACTCTTAATCTTGTATAAAGTTGAAAGCATAATGAGTCCTACGTGGACTAATACAAATCAATTCGAGTGTATCTCACGTGACTTGTCATGTAGAACTCATGTGTCTACGTGTTCAACTTTGTATAAGTTTTGCCTACTTGTGCACATCAAAAGTTGGAGGGCATAGACGGCAACTAAGGATGTGCAAACACTAAAGCGAGCATTACATCAAACCAATAAAAATGTTACTGGGTTAATAATTTTTATAATGGTTTTATAAATTTTTTTATTGGGTTATTGGTTCGATTTCAATTTTTTCTTATAGGTTTATTGGGGTAACCGATAACCCAATAGACTATACTACATTACCCCTACTTATATTATACTTATATGTATATATATATTTACTTATTATATATTTCTCTTTAATTTCTTCAAACTAACAAACCTATTAAATTTTCTAAACTAACATTCAGTTCAACCTTAATGATTCTTGTAAATTAGAACACATCATGTAGGATTTTGGCTGCAACTAAGATTCAGTTTCTTTTCATGTTAGTTGTTACTATTTCTATCTTATGAGTATTTTCTTATCAATTAAACCGAATCGTTAAAGACTAAAAATCAATAACAACAACAACAAACCCAGTGTATTCCCACATAGTGAGGTCTGGGTAGGGTAAGATGTACGCAGTCCATACCTCTACCTCTAAAGAAGTAGAAAGGCTGTTTCCGATAGACCCCCGGCTCGAGACACGGAATAGTACACAAATTCATAGTAAAGCATGGAACAAGATGGCATAACATAAAAAGACAAAATCAATAAACCGAAAATCGGTAAAAACTATCTTATTGATTTGGTTATTGATTTAGCAAATTTTAAAACTAAAAATCGATAAACCGAATTGATAATATATAACATCAAATCGAATCAACCGATGCACACCACTAATGACAGTTGAGGCTAAGTTAAAGGACATGTCGATGCACACCACTAATAACAGTTGAGGCTAAGTTAAAGGACATGTTTATTATGCCATAAAAATAGTGAAGTAACAAGGAGAGACCATCAGACGCAACTTGGGGTTTTGGCGAGTAGGAGCTCTTCTGTTCTCCTCGACCCTCACGCCGCATGAGCAGCTTGGGATTTTGGCTAGGAGGAGCTTGCAAGTCCTCCTCGGTGTCAGATAGTTTTTTCATTACAAGTTTGGTTTCGCTCATGAAGCCTCCTACACACTTTAGATCCAATTAAAACCCCTAAAATTATATTTTGAACGGGACAAACTACTTTTGGAGTCAAGAAGACACGAGGAGCTACTAACGGAATTCAGCGATGAGTTTCACCTTCTTCCTTTATTTCTTGTTGATTATGAATTGTAGTTTTGTGTTTTGAGCATTATTATGAGTAGCTAAATTTCTTCTCTAGGATTTTGATGGAGCATGAGGATGATGTGGAAGTGAATCTTGATGCACTGGCCATCCAAAAGAAAGGTAGTTTCAAGCTAAGTTGCTCGGATTCGGGTGCGGGTGTCCAATATGGGTACGGATCTAGAGGTCGGATCCTTCACTGTCTCAATTTAAAGATTCGGGGTATGGATCTAGGGATGGATACGGGTGCGGGGATTCGGCGAAAAATAATTTAAATATCTAAAAATAGAGTTATAAAACATAAATTTTAAGAAATTATGTGGAAAACTTAAGAAGAAAATATTTTTCAAGAAGAAAATCCTGAAAGGAGATAAAAAGGAAAGCAATAACATAGAAATTTCTATATACAAGGTATTTCATTTTCTTCAATTTCACCTTAACTTTTATTTTGATTATAGAATTTCTTAAATTGTCTGGACTTTCCCAGTCAATTTTGGTCAAAGTATCCAAAATCGGTTGACCATTTCGGGTACGGATCCCATGCTCACACCCATGTCGTGTCGACACGGGTGCAGCACCGAAAGTGAAGAGTCCGAGTAACTTAGGTTTCAAGAATCTTGGCTTTATTACCCAGGTAAATGGAGAGATTAATGAGGATATCACTCATCGTATAAGTATATGATGGATGAAATGGAGGCTCGCATCTGGAGTGTTGTGTAATAAGGTCGCTTAAACTTAAAGAAAAGTTCTATAGAGTGGTAGTTAGACCGACTATGGTATGTAGGACGGAGTCACATTCAAAAGATGAGAGTTACAAAGATGAGGATATTGCGATGATGTGTGGGTATACTAGGAGAGAGGATTAAAATGAGGATATCTGAGATACGGTAGGAGTGACTTCAATGGAAGACAAGATGCGGGAAGCGAGGTTGAGATGATTTGGGCGTGAGGTGTGAAAGGTTGGCTATGGATGGATTTAGAAGAGGTAGAGGTAGGCTGAAGAAGTATTGGGGAGAGGTGATTAGACAGGATATGACGCAGTTGCAGCTTACCGAGGTCATACCGAGGCATGACCTTAGATAGAAAGGTGTGAAGGTGATACAAGACAACAATGTGAAACACGAAATTGGCTCAAAACAGTCCAAACATACACCAAAAAAATAGTCCACAAGTTCAAGAGAACCAAGGACCAAGATGGTGACCACTCTCGGATTCAAGAACAACAACAAGAACACGATATAACAAGGTGTTTAACACCCATTTCAGCCAACAATCCCAAACTATATTACAACAATAAAATGAAGAACAACAATGTTACAACAACTAGACCCCCATGGGTTCAACAACAAGACAAGGAAAACCGAAACGTAAACAAGATACAAGATATATAGTTAGACAAGTGATGGTGTAATCTTAAGAACCCAAGAGCATATTCCACTCTTGGACCCTTAACACTACACACACCAAACACCTAACTCCTACGTTGACACAAGAGGGACTTTACCTCCTCTAAACACCAACATCTCAAGCCAAAACGCAACGCAAGTGTCTCCACACTTGGAAGTCCTAGTTACGTGTGGGGGTGGCTTTTCCAAGCCCTACTCAAAAGTGATACACTCTCAAGAGAGAGACTTAGGTGTTACAAATATTTCATGTCTTGACAATAATCAACCAAATGTAAAATGAACCCTAAAGAACTACTTATAGCGATTGCAAAATGAGGACAAAATGACCTCCCTACCCTTAATGAGGAGAGCCTATGGAGTGTGTTTTGGGCACAATGAAATGACCAAAATACCCTTAATGAAGCTGCCCCAAAATGAAGTGAGTCATTAAGGGTCCAAACCCGAGAGTCCTCAAGTCTTCAAGGCTCCAACCAACCTTCCACACTCGGGTTTGTTTAATGACATGCTCAAAATGAGGCTTCCTTGTGCTCTCGGGGTGACCAAGTCTTGAGTCTTTAGGTGTTGGCCTCCAAAGATGTCATCTAAAGCGAAGGCGACAATTTTGACTTGTATCATCCTCCCCTCCTTGAAAAGGATTCGACCTCGAATCCATACCTTGCAAAACAAGAGAAAGGACAAACAAGCACAACTTCCTCATGGCATGAGGGTTAGAGTTAGCACAATAATAAACATCATCATGCCAAGGCAGAACACACAAAAAGTGGTACAAAACAGTCCGCAAACAAGAATATAACTTGGCACCCACAAGTTGCAGTTCACATAACTTTAAGTGTGTCAAACATGGATGCACGTATATGAGCAACACTCCAAAGAGGCAATGACACATTTGCCCTAGGGGTTCTCTAGTAAACACAAACCACCATTAACATCAAAGGGATCACAATTCAAGTCATCATAAATATCAAGTAAGTCATCCCCATAGTTATCAAGCAAGGGTGGTGTGTTATGCAAAGGATCATAATTGACATCATTTTTCAAGGAATAGCCACAATTCGGGTTTCCCAAGCAAACAAGCAAGTCAAGGTCATCTTCACCCGATTGGCTATTCCTTTCCAAGACTACACATTCCCTGCCCTTAAGAGTACTCTCATCTTCCAAGAAGAGATTTCCATCTTGAGGAGGAATGTTGTCACACCATAGTGGATTAGCATATAGGATATAGCTTTCAAGACAAGCTAATACTATCAATATAACCACTAGGTTCATTAGGAGTGATCGTACTATCTTCAAACAAGATATTATGCCTAAAGAGAGTGGGATCTATCCCGCGGACAGATTCGGAACCTTCACTCTCTAAGGGATCATTTTCAAGTTTCAAAGTGGTTTCAAACGCATGATTATCCCTATGAGTCAAGCAAACATCATAATATTTATCAAAGAACAAACTCACGGGTTCACTCCTAGCAGTGTCAAGAGTATCACTTCGGGAAAGCTCATGCAACTCCTTCGGCAAACTACCAACTACATCCACTTGGCTACTACTAGCCACATCATAACATTTTAAGTTTGTAAGAGTGTAGGAGATAGCTTCGTTACCTTGTAGCTCATTTGAGCTACGACCTTCATCTTGACGTGGGTCCGGGCAGTCCACTCGCTCCCTTGGAACTCCCATATGATCCAACCTTTCATTTATCACTTTCCATTGACGGGCCATGGCTTCAAGTTTAGCCAAAATAGCAATTGTAGTGTCATTGCCCAAGGTTTGAGAGGTTGAAGCCATGGGTACCTAAAAACAAAACAAACTCACAAAGCAAAACAATTAGTTCACAAGATCCTCACCACACTCTCTCACACTTTGATCGTCTCACACTCGGTTTCACAAGTGTTGCAAGTCGGCTTGTAGTTCGTGATGAGTCGAGGGGTGAGTCTACTCCTTGGTCGGAATGGATTCTTTGCTTAAAGACTCAAGAAAGTAATGTACGAACTTGAACCAAGAAATACTACAATTTAAAAACAATAAAAGCACAAAAATAACGCTAACACGAAGAAACGTATTCAAAAACTAATTTACAACTTAGTAGGTGTTTACTAGTTGTCAATTAGTACAAGAATCAACAACAAGAAACTAAGAATCCAAATTTGAGCCTAAAAGTTGTCGTGTGAACAGTAAATGTGATGTGGCAGTCACGTAATGGGTGCGGTCTTAACAATTTTTTTTTCCCAAATTGGAAGTCTTGATCAATTTGTAAGTTGGAAATGGTGGGAATTGGTTTGGAGGGAAATATAAGTCTTGACATCCCTTTTTAAATTCAAAGATTGAATATTTGACTTTCTTGCACTTTCTCCCTCAAGACAAGGTCCTTAAAACAAGGGAAGCGGTTGAGATGTGATTGACAAGTTCTTCAGTGATTGCAAGTCTTTCAAGACAAACAAGGCTTCAACTCTTTTTCCTCACCTTTATAGATCTAGCATTCACTTTATTTTAACAAGACATGAAGGTGTGAAGAACACAAGAATAACATCAACAACCACACGGCCTAACCAACTCCACAACAACAACAAGACCACCATAATCGGCCAAGGTCACAACAACTTCATCACACGGCAATGTTCACATCAACAACATTAGCAACATAAGCTCAAGTTTAGATATAGACTCAAAAGTGTTAGTGAAGAACAATACTAATACTAGAAACAACTAAACAAGTAAAAGACACCTAGACCTAGACTCCACAATCTCGGCCAAGACAAGAACAACAAGTTCTAGGCCAAGAACGGGCAGATTACTCCTTTTCTGGAATTTTTCAGCTTTCAACTCTTTTTTTCTTTTTGATTTTTTTCAACTCTCAAGCCTAAGATTGATCTTGTTAGAACAAAATCAAAGATGGCTCTGATACCAAATGATACAAGACAACAATGGGAGACACGAAATTGGCTCAAAACAGTCCAAACATACACCGAAAAAACAGTCCACAAGTTCGAGAGAACCAAGGACCAAGATGGTGACCACTCTCGGATTCAAGAACAACAACAAGAACACGATATAACAAGGTGTTTAACACCTATTTCAGCCAACAATCCCAAACTATATTACAACAATAAAATGAAGAACAACAATGTTACAACAAGAAGACCCCCACGGGTTCAACAACAAGACAAGGAAAACCGAAACTAAAACAAGATACAAGATAGATAGTTAGATAAGTGATGGTATAATCTTAAGAACCCAAGAGCATATTCCACTCTTGGACCTTTAACACTACACACACCAAACGCCTAATTCCTACGTTGACACAAGAGGGACTTTACCTCCTTTAAACATCAACGTCTCAAGCCAAAATGCAACACAAGTGTGTCCACACTTGGAAGCCCTAGTTACGTGTGGGGGTGGCTTTTCCAAGCCCTACTCAAAAGTGATACACTCTCAAGAGAGACTTAGGTGTTACAAATATTTCATGTCTTGACAATAATCAACCAAATGTAAAATGAACCCTAAAGAACTACTTATAGCTATTACAAAATGAGGACAAAATGACCTCCCTACCCTTAATGAGGGGAGCCTATGGAGTGTATTTTGGGCACAATGAAGTGACCAAAATGCCCTTAATGAAGCTGCCCCAAAATGAAGTGAGCCATTAAGAGTCCAAACCCGAGAGTCCTCAAGTCTTCAAGGCTCCAACCAACCTTCCACACTTGGGTTTGTTAAATGACATGCTCAAAACGAGCCTTCCTTGCATATCCTTGTGCTCTTGGGGTGAACAAGTCTTGAGCCTTTATGTGTTGGCCTTCAAAGATGTCATCAAAAGCTAAGGCGGCAATTTGACTTGTATTAGAAAGGCACGTATTAAGCTAGAAAGTTAGTAGATAAGAACACGGCCATAGACCATAGTAGTAGGTAGGAATGTTGTCTTGTTGCCCTTACTAGTAGTCGTAGGACTACCCTTGTAGTTTCTTGGATCTGCTGCTATCTATTATTTTTGTAGTATTATTTTGTTATAGTACTATTCTGCTACAATCTGTTGTTTTTCTTACTATCTATTGTCTCTTGTACTTCCATTACGTCTTTTTCTAGATTGTTTCTGTCTTGAGTCGGGGGTCTATCGGAAAGAACCTTTTTACATTACTTTTGAGTTAGAGGTAACATATGCGTACACTCTACCCTCCTCAGACCACACTTTATGGGATACACTGGATATGTTGTTGTTGCATACTTTTTTGGCCAATGAGAGAATACTCTTTCCAAGATTTGTAACATTGAGAGGTTTTTCGTCTATTGAAAGAAAGTAAGGTAATACTTAGAACTATACTCATTATGTCTTCCTACAGAATTTGCTTCCGCAATAAAACTGCTGTCATTATTTTGTGAATATTCCAATTCCTTGTAATTTTTTTTTTTTGCATAATACATAAATATGACCTTTAACTTGACACCAAATTATAACTATGACCTTTTAACTTTACCAGTGCACAAGTAGGCTCTTTAACTATACAAAAATTGAACAAAAAAACACTCAAATCCTACCTGGCAAAATGCGTGTATACACTCAAAACCACGCGCGTCAGAGTTAGGATTGAAGTGTTTTTTTGTTCAGCTTTTGTATAGTTAAAGGGCCTACTTGTGCACTGGCAAAGTTAAAGGTCATAATTATAATGTGTCTTTTTTATTAGGTGGTAGCATCTGAGTGGATTACTAATCCACGTAGGAGCGATTGAGTTTCACGCTTGTAAGTTGTAGAATTGGAGTGTTTTTTTGTTCATCTTTTATATAGTTATAGGGCCTACTTGTGCACCGGCAAAGTTAAAGGGCATAGTTATAATTTGGTGTTAAGTTAAAGGTCATGTTTATGTATTATGCCTTTTTTTTGTCAGAATCAGTCAGAAGTGTTGAAACTGCAAACCGATGGTAAATTTTGTTTCATTTTTATGTGTAGTACCTGTAAAGGGCAATTCAAGACATTGGCATCTAGTAAAATATGAAAATATTATTAAAAAATCAAGGTCAAAACCTAATAAATGTGTTAGCTTAAGATTCCAGGTCGGAACCTAATAAATATATTCATTTAAGGCTCCCTCGGTCCCTTTATTTCCTTCCATCTGCAAGAGAAAATAACAGTGTGGTGGTTATGGAAACTTGATCTGCGAGCATGTACAATTGCTCCCGTTGCAGCTTTTGTGTTGACTTCTCTTATTTTCTGTTTTGAGAAATTCAAACGTGAGAGATGAAGATAAAAATAAGAAGTATCATATCAATTGTTCAAGTTCTCATCTATCAAGTTGGGTACATGGACACGCTATCTGTGTATATGCCTCGGAGATCTTTTCTGTACGAGATGCATTTCCCTAGTCATGGCTTGTAATATTCATGTCTTGCTTTTGTTCTATATGCAGAGATACTGCAAAATACCGGCCCCTGATGAAGACCAACTTTGCTAGCCACTCTCTCAAATATCTAACTAAGACTTATCTAGGGCAAGTTCCTTGCTCACTCATGTTTTTCTTTACTTAGTTCTATCTTCTCTTGTATTTTTGTTGGTCAAGTTTATCCGTTATGTTCCCATTGTGCAGTGTACTTTGATTGCCCCTTGCTACTGAAGAAAATTTTCAGTCACTTGTTTCCTTGGATCTTGAATGAAGCGATGGTGTGCTGAGTTGGTGGCTGGCTTGATGGTTATTAACTTATTTGCTTCAATTGTGTTTAGTACTGGTTCTACACTTATGTGTTGTGCTGACTGAAACTTTTGGCCAAACAGATATGATATCCAAGTTGGTTTCCATGATCCTTACCAAGATTCAGTGTCTGCCATGAGGTTGTACAAGAGGATGTGCTCACAGGACCACCCAATGGTTGGTGTATCAAATACACCAGATCTAAGCTTTATTGGTAGCTGTGATCCATGGAGAACCGTGGCACATGAGAGAATGACAATAGAGGAGCTCTTAGCAATATCCAGAGCTAACTACGAGTGTTGGTGTCTTGATTCACCGATGTGAACACCTATTTTATTTATTTTTTATTCTTTTACTGAACCTAAGTTTTTACACCATTTTAGTGTTTTAATATTTCTTTTTGATCTAAATTTGATATTTGGTTCAGTTTATTTTGAAAATTGAAAAAAACACTAGAAAAAATAGCTCCGTTTTAGGACTCAAGTTTTGTTTTAGGTTTTCATAAATAAGCTGGAGGATGAAACTAGTTTGAAAGCATTTTTTAGCTTGGTGTTTGGAAATTTTTGGAAGTTTTTGTTAAGATAACTCAAAATAAGTCAAAAGCTTTGAGTTAGTATAATACTATTATATCCCACCTTATTGTTTTTTGGCTTAAAAGCATTTGAAGTTTGACAAAATAAATATCCTGCTTGGTCATAAGAAGTTTTTACTTTTTTTTTTTTTAGAAGAAATTTCACTTTATTTCAAAAAGGCATAATACATAACTATGATCATCCTAAACTTGACATCAAATTATAACATTGATATTAAACTTTAACTGTGCACAAGTAGGTCCTTTAATTTTACAAAATCTGAACAAATAAATATTGGTTTTTTTGTTCAAACTTTTGTATAGTTAAAGGGTTTATTGGTTCACCAACAAAGTTAAAGGTCATCCTTATAATGTGTTTTTTATTAGGTGGCACCATATAAGTGGACTAGTAATCCATGTCAGAGCAAGTGTGGTATACGCGTGTAGTTGCAAAATTGGAGTGTTGTTTTATTCAGGTTTTGTATAGTTAAAGGGCCTACTTGTGCACTATCAAAGTTTAAGTTCAATGTTATAATTTGGTGTTAAGTTTGAAGTCATATTTATGTATTATGTCTTTCAAAAATGGTGTTTGGCCATAAGTATTCTTGGAGTTGTATTTGGAAAAGTGAAACATAAAATTTGTTTTCATTTTTTTCATCCTCACTTCAACTTTAAATTTTTTTTATTCATGGTCAAATACAACTGCAACTTCAAAAATTTATGATTTTCATGGCCGAATATGCCTACTAAATTAAAACTACATTAGATGCCTGTGTAAGTAGGAGAAATTGGTTGTAATTCAGAAATACCTCAAAAGATGCGGTATACAAATTAAAGAAAAATTTGCAGTAAGGCTTGAAAGAGTTGCTACTAGTATAAATTGATCGGGAAACATTTGAACAAGAATAAATTTAGCACAAAGGTGACACACGAGCAATTCAAGGCATGTTTTACCCTTAATACGTAATTTAGAACAACAATTGAATTTGTATTTTTTTTGAAATACAAGGACACAACTTATATAGACCAAATATTAGATTCTTGAGACTTAATGATATGCTAATAATAGTAATTGAAAATAATGAATATAAACAATGCATTCTAAAGCAGTAAGAAGAAGAGATGAAGAAAATATGATGGAATTGTGCCCGAAAAAACTATCAGACAGCGTCATTGAAACAGTTAAAAAGTTAGAAACAATTGTGAGAGCAATATAATGTCCCATTTTGTATCCTTGAGAAATAAGTGTCTCATTGAGTATTTTGTCTAAAATAGTGTGCCTTTTAAGCATTGGACTTACAAATATACCCCTTCTCCACACTTGTAACTTGTAATACATAGGATTTTCATCCAAACACTATATAGCTTTCACAGTTGAAACAACTTTCAATCAGTTCAATAAGTTAGAGAGTCAAATTCATAAATTGAAGGACCTTTTTTATCTGCGAAAAACTTGATTATAAGGATAACTCAAAGCAGGAAGAACAAGATGACGTCCAAGCTCATCTTGTTGAGAGTGATGAAATAATTGATGTTATAGCTATTTAGGCAAATTTTAATAGTCTAGGTGGATCTAACAACTAATAAAATTGATTGAGCGTCCTACATCAATAAAATGTTTGTCCATAACTTTGAATGTATTCATAAAGAATGTGTCTACGACTCTAGGTGAGTGACCTAGAGTTGGATAAATTAACTTTAATTGAAAATAATACTACATGCCTTCCACAATATTCTATACGTTCTCTCCCTCGTTTGAAAATAAATATATTGGGTTTTTGGTTGGGATTAATTTGTCTTTTCCTTTTTAACCAAAGCATGAGCACAAAATCGGTGATATTTAAGACATCAATTGAGACACTTTTGAGTAGTAGTAACTAAAATAAGAAATAGAGAACTTTTAATTCCACTATCAGTTGATTCTATGGAACTGGAACCCCTCTCCACTACAACAAGAAGGTAATGGGCTACATTACAATTGACACATATTTTCCTTGTATGCTTATTGCTAGTAGTTTCTTCACCCTAATACCTCCACTCTTCTATTTTACATGTCATTAGTGTTTCTTCTTCTTTTCCGGGAATTCCGATCAAAAATTCTATTAGGAGAAAAAGGAATCCAAGACCCAATTCCGCACAGAAATTAGATGCATTCCACCCTTATATTGAGTTAATGGTGAAAAACACATTCAAAATATTTTTTTTTGAGTTTCCTACCTCAATAATGAGGCATCAACTATTTATCAAAAACATACCTAACTATTAATTATTCCTTTTCCTATATGAAAGTTCACTTGGATGAGGGGTTGGGGGATGAGAGGTGGGTGGGGTGCGGGATGGGGGTGGAGGTGGGTGGTTGTGAGGGTGGGACTGGGGAGGAGATAATACCACTTGTTTTCTCTACATTCATTAAGGAAGTCATTTTCTTTATTTTCCAAGAGTTCTACGTGAGGTTTCAGGTTCAATTTCCAACAGATACAAACACTATGTGATTTCTTTCCATTTGTTCTAGTCTTGGTGGACAGAGTTAACTAGTACTTGTTGCTGGTGGGAGGTGGAGTTACCCCGTGAATTTAGTGGAGGTACGCGCAAAAAAGATCTTTTTTTTTAAAGAAAATATTTTTCAAAATTTTTGTCCAGCCAAACATGAGAAAATAGGAAAATATCTTATGGAAAAGGTTTTCCTCCATATCGAACACACTCATAATCTTTCAACCACCAAACTAATGTTTTCTATATTGGGGTATAGAATGCTTTTGCTTATGTTCTGTATGTGATGTCTGTCAGGCACAGATGTTCTGCTTGTTACAAGCAGTATAAGAAGAAGGATCATCTTCTTGCACATATGAAAACCTCTTGTCATTCTGTTCATGACCCTAAATGCGGTGTCTGTAACAAACATTGCAAGTCCTTTGAATCACTAAGGGAGCACATTGGTGGTCAGTTGTTGTGCTTAGACTATGAATGTGCTTTAGGTGTAAATGTTCTCTTTGCTATTCTCCCTAAATTTTATGTTCGCTGTAACATTTAGGTCCATTGTCCAAAGTGAATTGTTCAAGCATCTTTGCAGAAAGAGGCTGCATTTTGTGTCTGAAAATCTGCAGCAGCATGGATTCTCTCAATAAGCATAAAGAAATGTGTCATCTAACGACTCCTCGACCCATTGTGAGTTGATGAATTTTCTTTCTCAATGCATTCACAAGAATCAGTTACACTTAGGATACTCGAGATGTATGTTTAGTTGCTGGAATGTTTATATATAATTGTTGCAGGACACAGTGGAGCTTTATTCAGAATCCGAAATGGAAAGTTATGAAATTAGCAGCATAAGAAGTCGGGAAGCAGTTGCCATAGATTGTGAAATGGTTGGAGGGGGAAGTGATTGCTCACTAGACCTTTGCGCAAGGGTATGCCTGGTTAACGAAGATGAGAAGCTTATTTTCCACACTTACGTTCTACCTCAGATTCCTGTTACTAATTATAGGTATCTACTGGCAAATAAACATACCTGTTTACAGTGTCAGGTGACTGTTTTAGCATTACATCTTTTCATACTTCCTTATCATTGTGTGTCAGGTATGAAATTACTGGTATAACAGAGGAGAATCTACGAGATGCCATGCCTCTAAAGGAAGTCAGACAGATAATTCAGCAGATTCTTTACAATGGAGAGTCAATTGGTAGAGCAAGATTGGATGGTGGAAGAGCAAAAGTACTTGTGGGCCATAACCTTGATAAACACCTTGATTGCTTGAAGATGAATTATCCTGATCATCTTCTGAGGTAATTTTATTTTTATTTTTATTTTTTTCTTCCTAATAAATGAAAATCATATTCTCAGAACCTTATTTCCTGTATTTATGTCCATATCATATGCTTAGCCTGTATTATGTGTATTACACCATTCATTGTCATGCATTAACATGAATGGTTAAATTTTCCATAATTTCGACATAACATGCTTCTTTATGAGTACCTAGTTACCCGGTGGGATAGTGAAGGTGCGCACTATCTGGCTTGGACAACACCTTAGTAGAAAAGGAAAAAGAAAAAGAGAGTAGCTTAGTTGGCTATTGTTTTGTGGGTGGAACGTTTATGCTGAGGTCAAAGTAGATTTGTTCCTGAGATGACCTATTAACTCACTTAATCAGGTGCTAATGACAAGAAGCCTAGTAGTTTTTCGTCGCCTTGCTACATGTTTTCTAATTACTCCTTTAGACTTTAGGTAAGGCATAAAGTGGTCCTCTTTAACTCACTTAAAAATTTCTATACTTTTTTTGAGAAAGTAACATTTGTATATGTTGACCAAAACGACAAATGGGTTGTGCTGATACCATATTTACAAGGCAAAGAGAAGAACAAGTGATCAAACCCTAGTAGAATCCTACCATATCTATGATGACTCTTTGTCTTATATATAGATTTGCTTACACCATAGCAAAAAAGTTTAATGCAATTCAATTTGATCTTCTGTACAGAATTGCTAGTGTCTTCAAAACATCTGGAGTTCCCCTCTTTCTAATCTTTCCACCATATACAAGCTGGGACAATCCTCCATCTATCTTTGTCTATCGCTCCTGCCCCAGCCTCCTCCCAACTAAACAGAACCGCAGTTATCTTCCTATGCATTGTCCAAACTATGCATCAGAGACTGACAAAAATCTTCTATAATTGATCTGTTATCTTGCAATGTAAGAATAAATGGTTGATGGTCTCAACTTCTTCACCACACAAATAGCATCTTGAACAAAGAGAGGTTTGTTTCCTCCTACGGTTCTCTTGTGTCAAAAAAGATTCATGAGCTAATAGCCAGGTGAAACAAGATTCCTTGAAAGGGATCTTTACTTTCCAAATGTTTTTCAAGACCAGTGAGCTATCTGTTGATTCTCATGATTCAACAATTTGTAAGCTGAACTTACCTTAGAGAGTCTGTTACTTTCTTCTTTCCAGAATAAACAATCTGGCCCCTCCTGTACAACTTTGAAATCTTCCAGAAATTTGTACAAAGCAGTGATTGTTTCAACTTCCCAGTCATTTAAATTCCTTCGAAAGTGTGTTCCATCCATGTGAGGATCATGTATTTGCACACTTATTAGTCATCCAACTGGTGCCTTCACCCTTTTTAGCTCTGATTATATCACCTCAAAAGGATGCGGGCTCTTGTGGATACCTCCATAGCCATTTTAATTTGAGAGCTTTGCTAGCAATTTTAGATTCCTAGTACCTAATCCACTTGGCTTTCTGCCAAGTAGCACAGAACTCCACTTAACTAAATGGAAGACCTTTTTGTTCTTGTTTCCTTGCCATAAGAACCCCTTCAGGAATCTTAATTGGTCCTTTTCAGCATCACATAAAATTAAAGTAATCTTAATTTGTCCTCTTTAGCATCACAAAAATTAAAAGTATCATCTTGAAGGTGTGTGACTTCCATAGTAATATTTGTATTTATGGCCATCTCAAAACCTCTAAGCCACATATTGGAATTCACAATCTTAATCATGTCATTCATACCTTCCATGAGTAAAATGAAAAGAAAAGGAGGCGAAGGATCTCCTAGTCTTAGACCTCTCTGGGCTGGGAAGAAACCCTTAGGGATCCATTGATGAGCACTGAGAATTTGACAGTTGAAATTGAAAACTTCATCCATTTGATCCATTTTCCTTCAAAGCCCATACATGACAACACTTTCAACAAAAATCCCAGTTAACATGATCATATGCTTTTTCAATGTCCAATTTGCATAAAATTCTTGACTACTCTCGTTTGGTTTTGGAATCCACAACTTTACTGGATGCCTTACCTACCTACCTACCTACTTGATGTCATTATTTCCTCTTTCCCTCTTCCCGTTAATGTGGGGGAAAGAATTGATGCTCTTAAGAGGAATTTCTTTTGGGAACGTGTAGGACAAAAAGCCGGAGTGCCCCTTATGTCTACTACCAGTTCTTTCTTCCTACCGAACTATGACCCATCCTTAGGCGGCGTGTAAGCAAACTGTGCACGCTAAGAGAAGAGGAGAGATGTTCGCAATTACTACCACAAGAAAGCCACCCCCTATCTTCTAAAGGGGCCCCTCTCTTCGTTCATACCTTCTTGGCTTAGGCTTCCAACTGAACGACATGACCTTGCCGCCCCGCCACTAGCAGAAGCTAAGCGCTTGAAAAGCGCGCTAAGAAAGAATAGCCAAACCAACCCAGCTGGCTGGTCAATCTCAGAGATCTTATCGGCCGGCAAACCGGAGACGGACGACCACGGTCTCTGGCTATGGTGCGATTCCTGGCATATGTACACCACAATAGCTAAGGCAACCCCGTTCCAGCTCGCATTGTATTTGAAGTTGAGGATTTCGCTTCTGATGTAGTCAGTGAGAAGCTAAGTTCCATTTCAAGGCTTTGCTCCTGCCTTCGCTTCCAGGAGGAATTCTATCATCCATGGCGAAGATATCGTATAATAAGAAAAGGCTTACTTTTCAGAGTGATCTTTCTCGATTACGGAACGGAAAGGCTTGGTTAGTTCCTCGATTCATTCCGTGGCGCGAAATCCATCATTAGCAAAACAATTATTTGGTTATGCCATTTTGGGAAAAAGGAGGAAGATGACTTTAATCTTTTGTTTCGGAGAAATAAGTGGGAGAGAAGTAGAGTCCAGCAACATTGAGCCCTAAAATAGAGTTTCTATTCAAATCCCTACTCAACACGGTGCCTTAAGGAGAATCCGGTGCGCGTGATTGCTCGCCTATCACGAGTTTGACTTGCACTCTAAGCTGTTTTTTTGAGGAAGACCGGAGAGCAAGCGAAGGGGGCTAGGTTGTAATACAAAATCGTAACCATTGAGATAGATGAGCTACATGACTTTTATTAGCTCCTAGTGCAGCATATCTGAATTCACTATAGGGTTAAGAGTGACTTTCTTAGACTGCTGAATAACCTTCACTTTAGCAACTGTAGCAGCTCCTGTTCCTGCTGAAGCTCTATTTGCTGCTGCTGCAAAAATTCTTGTAGCTGTTCCTGCTAAACCAGTAGCTGCTTCTACGAATCAGTTACCCCCTAGCTCCAATCATTCCTAACAAAGCTCTTTCCCCTGGTCTTTTCAAAAACAGTCGAGGTGTAGTCGTAAGGGACTAAAACTTTGTAGTTCCTCTGAGGTGTCTGATGATGTTGAATAGATTGTGCTCCCGTCTTTCCCGCTGCCATCTTCGGTGTTGTTCAATATCTCGGCTGCTCAAGAAGTTTGACTAGTTGCTCCTCCGATCGAACTCCCACTCAAAATGGTTACTGGACAAGGATTGGTTGTCTTTCGAACATCGTATCTCGAGTACAAGCCAAGGAGCTCCTTAAAGCGTATTGTCCTTCCTCCTGTGAAAGAAAGAGGTTGATGCACCAAGCACGAAATCCTTAGTTCGCCCGCCACCACACGGGCCGATGTACTCTTATCGCTAACCCCGAGAGAGGCTATACTCTAAGAGAGAAGCTGACCTATGGATAAAAAGAAAGATGCAGGAAAGGAAAATGAAAGAAGAAATCCAAATTTGCTTTGGGAGTGTGAGATAGGTAGACGAGGAGTACGCAGCCGAACAACCGCTGGGGTTTCAGCATAGATAGCTGAACTAATCAGATGGGCCATCTTTCTTATCAAATAATTCAAAACCAATTGATCGGGAAAGGTCTTGTTCATGGTGGTAAGAGCGCACGTCGAGTTAGAGCAAAGGAAGGTCCTGTCAAGGCGGTCCGCTAACGCCTTATCTTCCTATTTATAAGGAGGAAAAAGGTTATCATTTAGTCAAATGGCACACATTAATTCTGGCTAAGAAAGATGGAGGGCTGGGTATAGAAATCTGAGAAAGCAGAACAGAAGTCTCTTGATGAAATGACTTTGGAGACTACCCGAGGAAGAGCATTCTGTATGGGGCATTGTGATTCAAGCTAAGTATGAAAAGGAAGGTTTTTGGAGGACAAAGAAAGTAAACACCACATATGGTACAAGCTTGTGTAGGTCAATCAGGAACTTGTGGCATGTATTCTTTGAAAGAACTAGTTTTAACGTGAAAGACGGCAAGAGGATCTTGTTCGGGGAAGATAATTGGCTAAGAAATGGAATTCTTAAGCAACTATTCCATGACATTTATATTTTAAATCAGCAACAAAATTCCACTTTACATGATGTGTGGTCAAGTCAAGGCTGGAACTTGACCTATAGAAGATTGATGCAAGGCTAGAAGGTGGAAGGATTGACAACTTTTTTTGCACACTAGACTAATGCAAGGGTCTAGAGGAAGGAGAAGATACCCTAAGATGGAAATGCTACCGCAAGGGCATTTTTACTTCAAGTTCTGCCTTTAAGGACATGAATCTGGGGTCTCACAGGTTAAGTTTTTTGCCTTGGAAGCGTATCTGGAG
The DNA here is from genome assembly GCF_002878395.1 of Capsicum annuum. NCBI lineage: Eukaryota > Viridiplantae > Streptophyta > Magnoliopsida > Solanales > Solanaceae > Capsicum > Capsicum annuum. Next base: position 157,049,727 of record NC_061119.1, on the reverse strand, counting down.
TAAAAATTTCCATATAAAGTAGCTATTTTCACTTGGTTGGTCGTGAAGGAAGCTGTTTTAATTCAGGAGAACCTAATGAAGAAGGGCAAACATTTGTTCTCAAGATGCTTTTTTGTGAACATAATGCAGAGACAATTAATCATCTGTTTCTTCACTGTAAAGTGGTCAGCCAGCTTTGGAATATATTTACTAGCTTCAGAGGCATAAGGTGGACAATGCTGGGAAGAACAAAGGAGGCACTAGCTAGCTGGAATTTTGAGGGTGGTGGTAGCACTAACAAAGACAGATGGAGATTCTCCCAGCAGTAATATGGTGGACCATTTGGAAATAGAGAAACTCCAAGTGTTTTGAAGGAAACAACAACTCTCTTCAAAAGTTAAAGATAAGCTACATTATAAGTCTTTGTTATTGGTGTAGCTCGGAGTATATAGATGACCCAGTTTCTATAGTAGACATCGTAGGATACTTGTAAGATGAGATAGGATTTAGTGTTAGTTTATTGTTTTTACTCTTTTGGAAGTAGATTCAACGATATAATTTTGGCTTCTAGCTTTTCAGCTGATGATTTATATATAGTCTGTTACCATTGTCAAAAAAAAAAAAAAATTGGCAATCAAGATAAAATCCATTGTTTGTCTTCCTTTGATAAAATTCATCTGATGAGTGTCCACCAACGTAGCAATTACCTTTTTCATTCTTTCTGGTAGAAATCTTGAGATTAGCTTATAGACACTGCCTATCAAGCATATAAACCTGAAATTTCTTAGTTCCTTTGTTGTTGTCTTCTTAGGAATTAAAGCTATATAGGTAGGCGTATCAAGGTGGAGGAGGTCAAGGGGGCTATTCGTAGGATGCGTCGGGGTAAGGCGACAGGGTTAGACGAGATTTCAGTGGATTTTTGGAAGAGCACTGGCGAGGTAGGTTTGGAGTGGTTGACAAGGTTGTTTAACATCATTTTTAAGGCGGCGAATATGCCTGAAACGTGGAGGTAGAGCACGATGATTCCATGGTATAAGAACAAGGGAGACATCCAGAGTTGCAAAAATTATAGAGGTATCAAGTTGTTAAGTCATATTATGAAGGTTTGGGAAAGGGTGGTAGAGTTGAGGCTGAGAAGGATAGTGACTATCTCTAAGAATCAGTTCGGTTTCATGCCAGGTCGTTCAACTACGGAGGCCATTCACATTGTAAGGAGATTAGTGGAGCAGTTTCGGGAGAGGAAGGACTTGCACATAGTGTTTATTGATCTTGAGAAGGCTTATGACAAAGTTCCCAGAGAGATTTTGTGGAGGTGCTTGGAGGTTAGTGGGGTGCCCGTGGCGTACACTAGGGCGATTCATGATATGTATGATGGCGCAAAGACTTGTGTGAGGACAGTAGGAGGTGATTAGAGCACTTTTCGGTTTTGATTGGTTTGCACCGGGGATCGACTCTTAACCCTTTTTTATTTGCCTTGGTGATGGATGTGTTGATGCGGCATATTCAAAGGGAGGTGCCTTGGTGTATGTTATTTGCTGATGGTGTGGTATTGATCGATGAGACTCGGGGAAGAGTTAATGATAAGTTGGAGATTTGGAGACAGACCCTTTGAGTCTAAAGGATTTCAGTTGAGCAGGATCTATACGGAGTACTTGGAGTGTAAGTTTAGTGATATGTCGCAGGAGGCTGACGTGGTTGTGAAGCTAGACTCTCAGGCCATTCAGAGGAGGGAGAGTTTCAAATATCTGGGTCTATGATTTAGGGCAATGACGAGATTGACGAGGATGTCACACATAGTATTGGGGCAGGGTGGTTGAAATAGAGGCTTGCTTTGGGAATTTTATGTGATAAGAAGTGCCCCTGAAGCTTAAAGGTAAGTTCTACAGAGTGGCAGTCCGACCGGCTATGTTTTATAGAGCGGAGTGTTGACCAGTTAAGAACTCCCACTTCCAGAATTTGAAGGTGGTGGAGATGAGGATGTTGCGATGGATGCGTGGCCATATCAGGAAAGATAGGGTGAGGAATGAGATTATTCGGGAGAAGGTGGGGGTGGCTTCGATGGAGGACAAGATGCGAGAAGTGCAGTTATGTTGGTTCTGGCACGTGATGAGGAGGGGCTCTGATGCCCCAGTGCGGAGGTCTGAGTCACTGGCTATGGATGATTTTAGGCGGGGTAGAGGTAGGCCGAAGAAATATTGGAGGGAGGTGACTAGGCATGATATGGAGTAGTTACAGCTGACAGAGGACATGACCCTTGATAGGAAGGTATGGAGGATACGAATTAGGGTAGAGGGTTAGGGGGTGGGAGCGTTCCTTTATTTGTGTTTGAAGTTTCTTGTTCGTGGATGTTGAGTGATGTCTATGTTTTCGGTTAGATAGTTTTTTAGTAGTATCTGGTGGTTGTTGTATTATATTGTGGATACCGGTGTTGGTTTATTTTGTATATTGTACTAGTCTATATGCATTTATGTTTTGTGATTTGCTATATTGTTATCGGTCCTAAGCCGGGGTCCTATCGAAAATAGCCTCTCTATTTCTTCGGAGGTAGTGGTATGGTCTTCGTATACTCTACCCTCCCCAGACCCCACTATGTGGGAATACATTAGATATGTTGTTGTTGTAGGTAGCATTATAGTGTTTCTCAAATCCCATGAGTGCGAAAATTGTGGAAAGTGTCCATGATATCCTACTTAGTACGTCCCAATATGATGAAAAACCCATTGTGTAGCTATTTGGGTCAGAGCTTTGTCCATGACATGCAATTTCAAAACTGCATACACCTCCTGTTCCTCAAAGTCAAAGTTACCTTGGAGAAATTCCTTTTGTATTCAAGAATGGATGGACAACTAGTAAGATTGTAAGTTGCTCTTCGTTCTTCAGTCTCAGTATATAGTTTTTGGTAAAAATTAATGATCTCTGTGAGAAATATAAGAGAAGAATATTATTGAATTATCGTTACTACATTATCACATTGAGACCCTATTTGTAGACACTGCATTCCAATTCTTTTCCTAGTAGCACAAAACATTACAATCATTTTTCAAGTAGGATTCAATATGCTATTCCTATTACTACTCATATTCTAACAATCCCCCGCAAGCTGGTGCATAGAAGACCTATGGACCAAGCTTGTTATGGATGTAATTAATACAAGGAATAGTGAGGGACTTTGTGAAGATATTTGCAAGAAAATAGATAAGGACTACTCTGGACGTCTGGGAGACCTCAATTGAATAGGAACAAACTGAAAAAGTGATCAAGTAGTAAACATCGTCGGAAAGTCTGTCACTGAAAAATTGCCGAAAACAGGTATAAAATATATGGATCATGTCGAAATCAAGAGATGAGTATATCTTGAACAAGAAAGTCACCGAAGAACTGGCCGGAACATGTTCACCTGTTGGATTATTAAATTTGATGGCTGAAAATTGGTCACAATCAGAGCAAAAATTATATGGATAGGGTCTGAATGATGGCACGACCCTACTGAGAAAGAGAATTATATAGGTAGGGTCGAAATAATGACACGAACCTACTGACAAAGAAAAATTATATGGGTAAGGTCGGAATGATGGCATAACCCTACACAAATCGGATCTGAGGAGTCACCGTAAAATCGTATGGAATCGTGCAAATCTATAGTCTTCGGAAAGATGCATGGTGCTATGTAACTCAAATATGAGAAAGTAGTTCGAAAAGATGCATGGTACTATGCAAATTAAATATGAGAAGTAGTTTGGAGAGATGCACGGTACTACGCAAATCTGATATGAGAAAGTAGTCACCGGATAGATTCACGATGATATGCAAATGAGATATGAGAAATAGTCATTGGAAAGATACATGGTGACCCAACTTTTGCTAGCATAATCATTGGCTAGACGGGAGGCATATATGGGTTATAGCCGTCCGCCGGCAGCGGAAGCTCTTTGATTCTCCACCAAGATCGTAGAGGCTCTGATACCATGTGAGAAATATTAGAGAAGAATATTATTGAATTATTGTAACCTAAGTTGCTCGAACTCTTCAAAGATGTCTATGGGTGCGTGTTGGATCCTCCAAAAATAATGTATTTTTGAAGGATCCGACATGGGTGCGGTAACATTTTTGGAGTGTCCGAGCAACTTAGATTGTAGCTACATTATTACATTGAGGCCCTATTTGTAGACACTACATTTCAATCCTTTTCCTAATAGAACAAAACATTACAATCCTTTTCCAAGTTGGATTCTATATGCTATTCCTGTTCCTTCTCATATTCTAACAATCTCCTTTTTGATTCTTACTGGCTCCTCCACTCATATTCTAACAATCTCCTTTTTGATTCTTACTGGCTCCTCCTCCGTTCCTCCTGTATCACCAATTGGTTTATATTGTTGCTTCTCGTGTGTGTATTGGCCACTTTGGGAAAGAAACTAGTGTTCTATCCCCTTCCTTAAGCCAAAGAGTCTGGAACTCTGCCTCCATGCTATTTCTTCATTTTTAATGTGTTCTTCATAATCCATCAAAAGAGAAGCCTTCTGAGCTGATTCCTCTTCTGTGAGAATTCTGTTCTCCTGCATAGCATTTATTGTAGCCAATTGGTTCAAAATCTGGTCCTTTTTGGATTCTCAAATTTCGTTGACTGCTTTTGCTCCATTCCTTTAGCTTGCCTTTAAGTGCTCTAAGTTTAACAGCTAGAATATAGTCAGGCTTGCCTGTAAATTCAAAAGAGGACCACCATTCTCTGACTCTGTCCACAAAGCCTTCAATAGTCAGCCACCAATTATCAAATTTGAAGTAGAACTTATTTTGCTCCCAAACAACTTACGGTAGTGAAACTGGGAAGTGATAAGAACCAAGCCTTTGTAGAAGGATTTGATGCATATTTCTGAATTTGTCAACCCACTCTTCAGATATTAGAATTCTATCAATTCTAGAAGCAATTCTGTGATCATCTCCCTTGAACCAGGTGAAAGTACCCACTTCCAGTTGAGGGTCCATCATACTCATATCCTCGATAAAATTTGAGAAGTCCTCCATAGCTAAGGATCTTCTCGTGCTATTCCTTTTTTCAGATGGGAACCTAGAGATATTGAAATCCCCACGAAATGACCCATGGACCATTAATTAGACCCCTTACTGCTCCTATCTCCTCCCGCAGATGTAACCTTTCATTTCTGCAGTTTGGTGCATACACCCCTGTTATGTGACACTCAAAATCTTGCACAAGGGCCACAAACTTGCATGCTGAAGTGTATGAACCAATCTGTAAGGATAGGCACACAAATCTCACCCATATTCCTCTGCTGAACTCTTGTAATTCCCCTTCTAGTGTTGTTGCTCGTAGACAAATGATTTCAGCATCCTGTTTGTGTACCAGGCTATTTACCAATCTTCTTTTATACCTATCATTCAACCCCCTGACATTCCATGAAACCAATTTTACCTTCATAGTAAATACTTTCCTCCCTTCCTCTATTCCTCTTCTCATCACACTTGAACTTGACATCATAGGATGTTAGCCCCTAAGTTCTTGAGCCCTTATAAGGTTCCTTCATAGTAAATACTTTCCTCCCTTCCTGCTATTCCTCTTCTCATCACACTTGAACTTGAAATCAAAGGATGGTAGCCCCTACGTTCTTGTGTGCCCTTTTAAGATCTCTTTACAGAAACCTCAGCCTCCATTCTCCGGGATTGACTGCAGCTGTCAATTTGCATTAGAAGTTCCATTGCTTCTTCCCCATGTCCTTGAAAATAAACCCAGACAGTCTGCCCAAATTTACCGAGTTTTGATGCACCCAAACTGTTACATCCATCTCCTTGTCTGTATTCTGTAAGCAGTTTTGTTGTTTTTGAATAGGTTCTACATATTCCATTACCCATTCCTCGAGCACTGTCTCTTCTTGTATAGCCAAAGAGCTTTGTTGCCTTCTCACCGTATGCTCTACCACCTCTTGTGCGTTGCCCACCACAGTGAAGGCCTTGTTATTGCTTTGCTTCAATCCTTGCATGTCTACCAAATTTGCACTGGGGTCAACCTCCCCCAGTTCTATAAAGTCTATCTGCCTTCAATCCCTCTTCTCTACCCCAGGCATCTTTAAAACAGAAGCAGTAAAATTTTCTATTTATTTTCCAACCCCTTAGGTTTTTCTGGGTATTCCTCGAAATGCTGGTAGTTTAATCCTTCCTCCTGTTGGGATCATCCAAATATTTACTCCACCTCAAGTACCATTAATCCCTCCAGAAGATAAATTTCTACCTCCTCCGCCGGAACTGGTTTTGAACTCCCACATTATCAACAAGTTAGAATCTCTAGACAGATAAAAGAATATAAAAATTAGAATCTTTGGGTATTTTGGTGCAGAATTTGGTTATATCATGATTTCAATATTATCAGTTATGTCCACTGCAATCATAGCATGAATTTGTATCTAAAGATAGTAGTAGGTCTTTTCTCGATTATTATTTTTTAAATTTTTTGGCCTAAGAGAGAATAACACTCTTTCCCAGATTTCTAATATTGAGAGCTTTTTTGTCTATTGAAAGAAAGGTAATGGTTGGAGCTATAATCGTTAGGTCTTTTTGTTACTTCTGGCCTAATTCATTCATTCACCATAAAAATTGTTTCTCTTCCTTAATTCTCTGCTTATCAATTAAGCTGCTGTCATTATTTTTCCATCATACTCCTTGTTAATTTCATTTTGTTTTGGGTCAGAATAACTCAGACTGCTATCTGTATCAATTGTCACTTATGTTTCACTTTTATGTTTGGTGAAACCTGTAAAAACCAATTCAAGACACTGGGGTCTAGTAAAATTTGAGTATACTTGCTAAAATCAATGTTAAAACCTCATAAATTTGTTAGCATATCAGTCAAAGCCGGAACCAATAAATTTGGTCTATTAAGTCTGTCAAGTTGGGTATATGTATGCCTTGGGAGGTCTTTTCTGCATGAGATGCATTCCTATGCATGGCTTGAAATATTCATGCCTTGCTTTTGTTCTATGCAGAGATACTGCAAAATACCGGCCCCTGATGAAGACCAACTTTGTCAGCCACTCTCTCAAATATCTAACCAAGACTTATCTAGGGCAAGTTACTTGCTCACCGTCACGTTTTTTACTTAGTTTTATCTGCTCTTGTATTTTTTTTGTCAAGTTTATCCATTATATTCCCACTGTGCATTGTACTTTGATGCCCCCCCTGCAAGTGAAAAAATGTTCAATCACAGTTGTTTTCTTGTTTACATGGAGCTTGAATGAGGCAATTCTGTGCAGAATTCTTGACCTCATAGTTATGTGGTTCAATTGTGTTTTAGTACTGGTTCTCCACTTCTGTGCTACACTGACTGAAACTTTTCACCCAACAGATATGATATCCAAGTTGGTTTCCATGATCCTTTCCAAAATTCTGTGTCTGTTATGCGGTTGTATAAGAGGATCCACTCACAAGACCACCCAATTGAAGGGACCAAGAGAGTAGTATCACATTCATCCCTAAGCTTTAGCAAAAGTTCTGATTCATGGAAATCCATGGCACACGAGAGAATGACACCAGATGAGCTCTTAGAGATATCCAGATCAAATTATAAGTGTTGGTGTCTTGATTCACGGGAATCCAATTGTTGAATATACATTTGATCTGAGAAAGCTTCCAACTCCAAGTGGCCGACACTAAAGCAAGAATGCATGATCTTATTTGTGGCATCTGCATGACTTCACATTTAATTAGGCCTCCGAGGCTGCTGCTGAAGGTTTTGTAGTTACTGAAGTGTATATGATTAGAACTGCATATTTTTCCTTGGTAAAAGCTTTAGTTTATCTGCCCTAATTTCCATTCTTGAAGGTCTCTTTGAGTTTGATGCTACAGCAAAAGGAGGAAGAATTGCTTGTTTTTGCTATTGCAATTTACATTCTCTAAAATGTGCAGAACGAAAATACATCTACGACATTGGATGATCGTTGAAGATGATCTTACTGAAAGCAGAATTAGTTAATGTCCTTAATTATTCTAGTAACAGAACTAATAGAGTTAGTATTAATGTTTGCTGCTGGTGTTTCTGTTAGGCAGTTAATATCTTTTCTGTTTTTAGCTTAGCTTTTCAAGGCACCATAGGAGACTGTATATACTAGTAATATTTTGTTAAATGAGAGAGCCTGTGGGTTCTCATTTTCTCATTCTCAGCATACTTGCTTCTCCTACATTTTTCTTGGCCTTGAACCCATGATCTATTACCATTGATCTCTCACCATAGCTGCTATTTCTTAGATCTTGAACCCCTTATAGCTGTTGAATGTGTTCCAACTATCCGGTTAAAGAGGAGGATAGTTACAACAGCATACTCAATATAATCTCACAAAGTGGAGTTTGGAGAAGGCAGAGTGTACGTAGACCTTACCTCTACATCTACCTCAAGTTCTCAGTGGTATAGGTTATTTCTGACAGAATCTCGGCTCAAGAAAAAATCGTCCAAAGTAACAGAAGTACAAGAAATATAGATAGTAACAAACCAACAGATAGTAACTAGGGAGAATGAAGTGTAGGTGACTCAAGTCTTAAGAATTGAGTGTGCGCGAAATTATTATTTGATGGATTAAGAAAGTTTGAGAATTGTACTCAAGTTTTTTTATGTTACACTTTGACCCAACATAAAACCCTAATAACTAACTTAAAATGGAGGGGAAAAAATGTGGGACCACAATTGCTCTTTTTCTTCGCTTAGATTGTTGTTGTTCATTGTTGCTGTTGCTTTCTTCTTCTTCTTCATTTGTCGTACCATTGTTGTTGTTACCGCTACTGCTACTACTGGATCAAAATTTTCGATCAAATTTTGTTAGTATATCACTAGACATTACTTCATAGCTGATTTTGGTAAGTAAAATTATGATTTTTAGTTGAATTTCTCATCTGGGTATATCTAGTACTGCTGTTTTTTCAATAATGGATAGAACTTGAAGCTGAATCCAACAGATAGGTCATCTGTTTCAACAGATGACTTATATGTTGCAACAGAACCTGAAGCTGAATCTAACATATGAGTCATCTATTGCAACAGGTGAGTCATCTGTTGGATTCATGTTACAACACTATAGAACCTGAAGCCGAATCCAATAGGTGAGTCATTTGTTGCAACAGATGACTCATCTGTTGGATTCATGTTATAGCACTAGGATAAAACCTAAAATTAAATTCCAACAAATGAGTTGCCTGTTGCAACAGATGACTCACATATTGCAGTAGATGACTCTCTGATTGACTGTATTAGGTACGAAATTTTAGTCCTAAGAGTTCTGTAGAAACGGGCTTAGAAAGGACGGTCCTATTCAACTTAGTTAATAAAGGCAGGTAGCACCCAAAGACTGACTTTCAAAAGTTAGCTATCTTAATCACGACATTCTTAAAGATTGGAGAGCCTACACGCTTACACTTCTGTTTCAAAAAGGTTGGTATTAGCATTAACACTCACTTAGGTGCTAAAATGTGTTGGAATCAATTTCAGGTTTTGTCCCAGTACTGTAACATGAATCCCAACAGATGAGTCATCTGTTGTAATAGATGGATCCATCTGTTGCAACAGATGACTCATCTGTTGGAATCAACTTCAGGTTTTGTCCTAGTACTGTAACATAAATCTCAATAGGTGAGTCATCTGTTATCTGTAATAGATAACTCATCTGTTGCAATAGATGACTCTTCTGTTGGAATTCATGTTACAGTACTGGGACAAAACCTGAAGCTTAATCCAAATGTCTCATCTGCTGCAACATTGATAATGATAATGCAGTGTATATAATTTTTTTTGTTGTATATACTATACTATCATTGTTAATTTTACTATAATATCATTATTAACCTTTTTAACAAATCCCTTTAGGTAACATTAATGAAGGGATCAATAACAATAGGGTTTGATTGTCATGGTGAATGGATTGAGAAGAACAATCAATATATTTGGCCTTGGAAAGATGGTGAAATATTAGAGACGATAGCAATGGCAATCCAAAGAGATGTTTTGTCTGATGATTTTGTAAACTTATCATCAGCTATTGTGGACTAAATTGTCAATTGAAAGATCTTGTCATCAGTTACATACACAACTCTTTTGAAAATCAGAGGGTTTTACCTTTTAAGATAATATTCAGGTTCGTTTGTGTGCTTATCTGAGTGATACAACTTGATCGATTTTAAGGGTGTACATGGTTGAAAAACTGATAGAGAATGAGAATCAGAATGTAGAACAAGAACAACAAGATATGTTTAATGATAAATTGAATGATATGGACATGAAATTTCATGAGAGTAGAGATGAAGCGAAGGTGAAGGAGGATCAAACACTTACGCTTGTTGTTGCGAGCAATACAGTGGACAATTCTCAATCAACTCAGTCGATCAATCTTCAAGATGATGAAATTGATTTTTACAAAGAAATGATATTCAAGAACAAGGAAGAACTAGTCACTTCATTGAATATTGCTTGCATGAAAATAAATTTCAGACTCAAGAAGGTGTTAATTCGCGTAATGTGTATTGTTTTAGATGTTCTCATCCGAAGTGCAACTGGTGGTTGAGGGTTGTGAATTCTTAAGTTCTGAAAGATTCATCAGTAGAACTTATGAAAAGTATCACACATGTAGTTCGGAGCATATTACGAGCCATAATTCGCACACCACTGCAAAGGTCATTGGTAAATACTTCAAAAATAGATTTCCTAATGGCAAAAATCCTTCTACAAGAGATATGGCCAATCAGCTCCGTACTGAATTAGGTTGTAAGGTGAGTTATTGGAAGATTTATAAGGGCATGAAGATTGCAAAGTCTTGATTAGGGGAACACATGAGCACGAGCATGCTGTGTTTGATGCCTACCATTATATGCTTGAGTCCATAAATCCCGAAAGTAAGTCGACATTGCAAGTAGATGAAAATAGAAGGTTCAAGTACTTTTTATAGCCTTTGGTGCTTGGATTTTTGGTTTTCAATGATTGAGAAAAGTCATAGCCGTCGATGGTACATTCTTGAGGAGCAAGTATAAAAGAGTTTTGTTATCGGCGATAGCACAGGATGCAGAGAATCACATCTTTCGGGTGGCTTTTGGGTAGTGGACAAGGAATGTGATGCCTTGTATCAATATTTGTTTGAACAAATGAGAAGCTGCGTAGATGATACCGATGAATTGTGTATAATTTACACATCTAAATATTCAAAAGATGATTTCAATTGTCTACCCTTCAGCTGTTGCATAAGACACTTTGGGAAAAATATTTGAAATAACTATCACAACTCAAAGATCGTGTTTCATTTTTATAAAGTAGCTAAAACGTATGATAGAGTTGAATTCTTTGATCATTTCAATCAAATAAGGGATATGGTACCCAAGGCAACAGAACATCTCAAACATGTTGAATTTGAGAGATGGAGCCAGGTATTTTTTCCGAAAAACATGTACATTATTATAAATTTAATATCTTTTTTGAGTTTATTGTAATACTATGTCGTACTAAATAATTTTCTTGTATATGTATAATATTATGACGTCAAACATAGCTGAATCGGTAAATGCAATGTTTGACGTTGAAAGAGAATTTTTCGTTGTGGCACGATTTGATGAAATAAACATGAGGTTTGACAAATTATTTCATAAGAGGCGTATGGAGTTGGTGAACTCACCAAACAGACTTGTTTCTTCAATGGAAAAACAAATATCAAAGTACGTCAATTCGGGGAATAAGTTATTGGCCCACGTAATAGTCAATTACAAGTCCAGTATCAATGATCATGGTGATATTGCCACGGTCGATCTTCAAAGAAGAACTTGTACATGTAGAGTTTTTGACTTGGACAAAATACCTTGTCCACATGCTATGGGAACGCTTTGAGCCTAATATGATGCGCAATTTGGAAAATAAATTTATGAGTACTCATCTCCATATTATTCAGTGGAAAAATACATAATGGCATATTGTGAAGATATTAATTCAGTGCTTTCTGAAGATTCCTGGGTTGTTCTTGTAGAGATTTTGGAGAGAGAAATACCTCCTCCATATATTGATCCAAGCAAATCGGGAAGAAGGCTATTTAAGAGGAGGTGTGAAGCTGGAGAATCATTTCTAACAAGAAAAAATAAGTGCTCTATATGAAGAACGTTGGTCACAAAAGCATTAGATGCCGGATTAAAATGCACCATGACCGTTCTAATAATAAATAGTTTAGCTGTTGTAATAGTAAATAGTCTTGTCTTGTTGTTGGTTTAGTTATGAACTTGATAATTTTAACTCATTGTTGGTAATGTATGTCATTTATTATACAAAATATGTTTTTATTTATGGTCCAACAATTAATTTATGCATTAATAAAAAAGGTAACATAAAATTAAATAAATACAACAGAGTACAAAAATATTTCCAATAGATGACCCTATGTTGCAACATGTGAGTCTGTTGAAAGAAAGCAAAATAGTTCTTGCTACTGGGTTGAGTTCTTCCAATGAGTTATCTGTTGAAAGAAATCAAAATAGTAGCTTCGTATTGGATTGAGTGGTCATCTGTTGCAACAGATGGGTCACCTATTGGAAGAACTTAATCCAGTAGCAAGAACTGTTTTGATATTTGTTAACAGATTACCCATCTACTGTAACTTATGCAATAGATGAGTAATTTGTTGCAACAGATGGTCTAGCCGTGTCAATAAATTACTCATCTATTGCATTAGAAGGTCCATCTGTTGCATAGGTTCTCTGAACCTGTGTTAATAGATTACCCATCTGCTGCAACTTATGTAACAAATGGGTAATTTGTTGCAACAAATGGTCCATCTGTTGCATAGGTTCATTGAACTCGTGTTAACATATTATCCATCTGTTGCACAGGTTCTCTGAACCTGTGTTAACAAATTATCCATCTACTGCAACCTATGCAACAAATAAGTAATTTGTTGCAACAAATGTCAAGATCTGTTTTTTGATTTTCAACAGATGAGTCATCTGTTGAAACAAGTTAGTCATCTGTTGCAACATATATCTATATTTGTTTGACTAATTTGATGTGAAATGATTCATATTAAATAATTATTAGTAAATAGTCTTGTTGTTGGTTTAGCTATGATTTTGATAATTTTAACTCATTGTTGGTAATTGTCGACAACAACTAATTTATGCATCAATAAAAAAAGGTAACAGGAAATTAAATAAACACAACAGGAAAACATATGTAAATACCAACAATAGGAATCATTCATCACAAAATTGGAGATACATGTTGTCATTCATTCACATACATAAAAATATAAATAAGGTGCAGAGTCATTAATAAAGTATGCTCGGAAAGAGATATTACATCTGTGCGAATAAAAGCTAGGACTATGTGCTTTAGCTACCAAAAAACTTTACCAAAAAAGAGGGGTAGGGGGTGAAAGTCACTGGAGCTATGAAGATTAGAAACCCTGGAGCAGAGGTAATTCCATCTACTCAGCAGCTGAAACAAGGAAAAAGAATACTTCTAAAAATGAGAACACTGTTTACAAAAGAAAAAAGTGATGATAGGTATCATCTTATCTTACATAACGTAAATCTTCGTAGGTATAGAGTGTTGCAGCAGTCTCTTGGGGATAAATCCCGACCACCTGAAACAAAAATAAAGATGGACAGCTTAGAGGCGTAAATAACAAGAAGGAGAAAAGCTAAGCTTGAAACTGCTTACTACTTACTGGGTGTGAGTGTGAGTAAAAATAATAGACAGACGCATGAATGAGATTGGTACAGGATGAAAGCTGACCCAAAAGAGGTATCATATAGTCTCAAAGTTCAACCACTATGCAAACATCTCAAGCTTAGGAGAAATGGTTGAGAAGAGAGAGAAAGAGAAAAAGAAGAGAAGAGTGGAGAAAATTGAAGGAAGGGTACGCAAACAAGTTGTTTTTAAATAATTGGTAGAGTGGCCTTTGAGAAGACAAGGGAACAACAACTTTTGAAAAAGTTGCTCGGGAAATGTTTGAGTTCCCTAGGATTGGACCAGGTTTGTTTTGTAGCCTGAAAATTGCTTAAAAAAACTCTTCTAACAGATGACCCATCTATTATCTGTTGGAAGAAATCAAACCTCTTGAAGACCTGTTTTGATCTCTTCCAACAGTCAAACAGATATAGACATATGTTGCAACAGATGGCACAATTGTTGAAATTATCAAACAAATATAGATATTTGTTGCAACAGTGACTAACCTGTTGCAACAGATGACTCATCTGTTGAAAATTATCAAATATATATAAACATCTGTTGCAACAGATGACTAATCTGTTGGAAGAACTCAAAATAGAAGTGCTTCAAGAAATCTGTTGCAAGATAGACCTCGTTTTGGTGGTACAAGTGTTTCAAGTAGTGGAGGGTTCCAATGTCGAGAAAACTTTGCTCAAATGATGAATTCTCACAATCAGATAATGAGTGCTTTGAAGGCATATATGATAATGAAAAGCAACGATACTGGAACAATTTGTGGGGCTCTTTGATTCTCCCACAGCTGTAAGTAAAGTTGTCTTTGCTTTCTTTTTTCAATTGAATCGGTTGTGAAAGTTTTCTCCAATTTTATGTTGTTTTTGAGCTGGTGTGCTGCAACTTTTCTTGATCAGATTAGAAGTTTTTCTTGTGTTGTTTTCTGATATTCATAATTTCTTGTGAATTATAACTTCAACTTTTTCTTTATTTTCAAGTGTAACAAGCTGCTTCTTAGTTTTAAAACATTATGAGGACAAATATCTTCATGTCCATAGGTAGGAGTCTATTTTGGTGTTGTGTTTAATTATTCTGTTCACGTGAACCGTATGTGAACCTTCATGTCCGTATGTGAACCTTTGGTTTTGCTTTAGCAGTTTTTTCAAGATAAAGTTAATAGAGTTCTTGTACTAGGGATAAGGTTAGTGATTTATCTAACAATCTTGATATTGAGATTTGAGGTCTTGTTGAGGAGTGAATATTTGAAGATTTGAGGAAAAAGCTTTAGTATAATGATTTCTTCAATGCAATTCAATCTTTGCATTTGTGACTTACTAAGTTGTTCATGAATATAATATTTTTGAAGTCCTTTGATCCTTAAGAATATCCAAACAAATATTTCCATTATTGTTTATATTTGGATGGAAAACTCTGGTCCTGAAAGCCACCTGTCAATGTATGTGGAACTTAATATCACCAGTACTTTGTTATTTCCCCTTCTTTTCTTTCCTTTTTAAGGTGTTGGGGGGTTGGGGCTTATGATATTAAAAGCCATACCTTGGGAGGTTTGAAAGGGTAATCAGGGGGAAAATGGATGGTGACTTGAAAAACACCACCAGCATAAGGGCTGTCATTTGGACCAATTATAGTTGCTTGCTAATGAAACATATCTTGAGCTACTAGACCTGAAAAATATTATAACAGATCTTGAAAACTGGTTTCTACTTGAAATTAGCTTTAAATTTGACAAGGACTCCTTAATACTATAGTATGCACTTAGCAAATACTACTACTAGTAAGTCATAGGGTTAGCTTAATTGGTAAAGGTTGAGAGACTTGTATCTTAGTTCACAAGTTCGAGTCCTGTGCCAAGTGAACTACGAATGGTTCAAAGATTGACTCCAAGCAAATTTCCTGGTCATAAAAAGAAAATAGTACTAGTAATATTTAGTGTACCTGCACTGCATGAAGTGGGGGGGGTCTCTTTGCAAATCTCTTAGCTCCTTGAGAATTCTCCTGGATGCCATTAGTATCACCACCACTTAAAGTTAAATAAAGAATGATAATGAGAAGACTTTAAAGGTAAGAGAGAAAAAATCAACTTGATGAAGATGTTGATTTTGTGTAAGTTTTAGATATCCTCATAAGTAATATATATAAATGAGCTTAGCTAAGAGGAGAAACACAACTTTCTTTTCTTCCAGTTGTCTACATATTGACATTGGTATTAGATTCTGTAGCAGAAAGCAATTCATCCATTCCTTCAACTTTTAAAAAGAATCATATATGATTCTCAGCCTTGTGAAACAACACAAAAAGATTATTCTCCACTATAACTTTTCTCATGTGCGGTTTTCCAAATAGCATTTTCAACTTGAAAAGAAGAAAATTTTCCGTATTATATCCTTCACTGAAGCTGTCTAAAATCACCACAAGATGTCATTGACATCTATTATATCTTAGCTTTTTGCTATGTCTATCCGTTATCCGTTTTAATTTATGTGGTGATGTTTGATTGGTCATGATAAATTCTTTAAGAACAAATTAAAAAAATTAATGTGTCACACATAATTGAATAGAAAATAAGTAATCTAGTAATAACTCTCTCTATAATGTCACCTCGCTATAACGACATTTCACTATAGAGGCTTGATTTTCACTATAACTTGTCCTTTATAATAAGGACCGAAAGTTTATTGATTGATATTTATACTTTGCCTTTTTATGTAGCCAAGTGATGTGGCTAGTGGACCTATTTCACCCATGGATGCAAGGAGATCACAGAATGATAATGATCCTAATGACATTCTTTGATTTCGTTGTATTTGGTGTGGTTGGAGTGAATCTTAGAATATTGAAGATTTTGTGTTTAAATTTGATTTTGTAGTTTGAAGATACTAGTTAATGTTGAAAATTTGGAGTTTGAATATGTTAATGTTGAAAATTTAATTTTAAAGTTTAATGTTCAATGGTGATATGCTTGTCAATTACAATTTAAACTACATTAGAAAGAGATACATATTAGGAAGTTACATGAGATACATAGTTAAACTACTAATAATTATTGATATACATATTAATAAGTTATAAAAGATACATATATTAAAGTACAATATAAGATGTACTTCATGTAATTTAAAATATTTAAAAGAGATACATTTTTATGAGAAGGTACAATTTTTTAAAAAAAATATCATCATATATGAAACAAATTATCATAAAAAGATACATATATTAAAATATAAGTATTACATTCTGTTACTACTACATTTTTGTGTAATAGATACAATTTTTAAATAGATACAAATTTAGATTACCAAAGAAACAAATTACATATACGAGATAAATAATTCTACAAAGGCAACAAATTCGAACAATCAAAGTATCACAAACTATTTTTGCAACTTCTTTACAAGAATTTTCCAAACACATAACTGCTCCGATTTCACCTTTAAACAACCTCTCCCTTTCATCCTTATTGACTATGGTGATTATTATGGATACATTCCAAAGCCGAGCACACTTTTCTTAACCTCAATATACAGCTTCACACCCATATCATTTTGAATCAACAATGGAACTACATTACCTTCAACAACGTATCGAGACTCAATTTTTTCGCTACTTTCATCAATTTAAAGTTCAATGGCAATGGCCGAAATCAATTTTTCATAATTAACATGTTCGCCTATAACGATGTCATTACTCTTATAGCCTCGTATTTGACATCATTAATCCAAACATCAGAATGACGTAAAAGAACAAAAATATTCATTGAAAATCGATGAAACATAAATGATAAACAATTGAAAAAAGAATAAAATAACACGGTTGGACAATGTTTATGGAAATGAATATATTTAAAGTTGAATTTAATAACAGATTTAAATTTGAATTTAATAACAGATTGTCGTTTTATGTAGGATTTTCTTTACTTATATAATTGATTGATTGTGGTCACTGCTAATTTAATGGTTTTCTATCTGTTTAATCCCTTGATTTAAGAAATTTTGTTAAACATGAAGATGTATCTTTAGCTTGTATCTCGTTTAAATTAAATGTTTCTGAAATAGAAAAAAAATGAGATTTTTAAAAAAGACAGGAAAGCATGTAAATAAGGGCAAACAAGTTGATATTTACGTAAATTACACATGTTAATTTATTTCAAGTAAATTTTTTTCCCAAGTCAAAGATCATGTACCATGTGCGGTCATTAGGGGCACGTCAATTTGTCTTCTTTTCGTAAAACTTGATATTTTATGTACTGTTTTCTAGAATTAATCTAGCAGTACCCATTGGCACCGATACTACAAAAGGACTTGATGATCCACTTAATTAAAAACTTAGTTATTTATCAAGATGAGCAAGTCAATCGTAACTTAACACATTTTTTACTTTTCTTTTTTACTTCATGTATACTTTAGAAATCCTAGAATTGCCTTTGCATATGCCTACAACACATCTCATGCAATACTACCTTCACCATCGAACCAAAGCCGAACAGTCATCAACTCGTTATGTTTGCTTCTTTATGTAGTTAATTGGAGGTGAAAGATGAGCTTCACTTGCACAACTTCTGGATGATTATGATCTCATGGCTGACCTTTAGTTGTCCAGAAATTTGGCTGGTGCTTCATGGATTAGGTGCAGCCTGTTACCAACCATAGGCTCAAAGACATCTAGCCAGAGTGTGTGCGGGGGGGTAAACATCTTCTGATGGCAATAATGCCATCGTTCATATAATACCAAAAGGAAGGAAAAGTCGGCAAAAAAAAGAAGTGACAATGCTTCTTTGAGCCATACTTACAAGTAGTGGGACCAAGGGTTGGGACGTCAAACTCAAATTGATATAAATTATGAAATTTTATTCGATTATATTTAATTTTTCTCCTTAATTATCAGCGCACAGTGAGTTATCACTTTCCTCTTTAATTACAATTTTTATCTCAATAATTTATGCTATTCTTTAAAAAAAAAATATTATACTTAGTAACATAACTATTATAACATACACATAGTATGCGATACACACATGGAGCATCCTTAAAAATATGATTTTAGTTTTTTGTCTTTTATCAAAATTCTTTGCAATAGACAAAATTATCATTTACTATTTTTGATAAATAATTGTTATTAAATTATTATTCTAATATGTATGACTTTAAGTTCAATTAAAACTTTTATAATAAGTTTTCCTTATTTAACTATGTGGAAATATTAATATATTTTGATCGCAATTAGAAGAAGAGTAATAAAAGTAAACCCAATGGTATCGAATTCGAATTATAACCATACGTGATACATCAAATTCAAAAGATAATTTTCATGTAATTAATGATTTAGAATTATAAAATTTAATTTATGAGTCCTCATTTTTTGTCCTTTTTCCAAGATTAGGGGTCCTTCATTTTATAGAATTATCATTCACTATTTCTTTAAATTTTTATTTAAGTATATTTTATAAATTAAAGAGTTCTAAAATATTGGGTATAAGTAAAATATGTGATAAAAAAATATTAGAAGAATTAATAATTAAGAAATCATAAATATATGATAAGAATGACAAATATATTTTAAAATTAATGAGTCTTTAAAATATATGGTACAACAACAATAACAACAACATACTCAGTTTATTCCCACATAATGGGGTTTGGGGTGGGTAGAGTGTACGCAGACCATACCACTACCTCAAGTGAAGTAGAAAGGCTGTTTCCGATAAACCCCGGCTTAGAACTGATAACAGTATAACAAGCACAAAAGCTAAGTGCTAACTCATCCATGGTCATTGGTTAATTTTTCTTTTTGTCTTTGTCAGACTTGTGAGAAGTATTTGTCTTTATGACTAAATTTTGAAAGAAAATTTCATGACAAAGTACTTGGTCAACTGTGTTGTAAGAGGCGCTCGCCACGTCGCCAATGGCGAATGACGAGGCGAGGCCTGATCGCTTCTTCAAGTCATGGCGTTGCGAAAATCAAAAGGCATCGCCTTTGCGAGAAAGGCGACATGGCGAGGCGAGGTAGAGAAGCGATAATGGCGTCGCCTTTTAATTAATTTTTTTTAAATTAGGGTTTTCAATATATAAACTAATTTTAGGACTTATTTACACATTTTGGCTCTACCAACTTGCTCAGTGGTGACTGCGGCTACTACCATCCATCTCACAAATTTGATACAAATTTAAAATATATGGTAAAAGTTATAAATATATATTTTAAAATTAATAGATACTAAAATATATGGTAGAAATGATAATGCTTTCTTTCTTCACATCTCCCTTTTAGCTCTAACGTTGAACTGATGGATCAAAAAAACAATTATAAAAATTAAAAATTGAAGCATATATAAAGTTACAATACCATAGTCCATACTAATTGATTTATCTTATCAAAAGAGCCCTTATTAAGTTACAACGAAATAGCCTCCACAAGCAAAGGGTGGGGGTGGGCATGGTACGTATATACCGAATATCATATCGAAATTAAAAAAAATTTATATCGTGGTATGGATGTTATGATATTTGATAGTTTTAAATTATTCTAATATTTGGTATTTATGTAATGAATATCGAAATACCGTATACCGCACCGAAACTTTTAATAATATATAAAATCCATATATATTATATTTAAGATTATTAAATATATGTATACATCATTCATTAGCCAATTGGACACAAAAGTAACTTTTATTCAGAAATAAATTTTTGGGGAAGCTTATTATTTAGGAGTACTGTACTTAAGTTTAGGTAATGTTGTTCAGAGTTTGCATCTTGGACTACTCAATCGTGATTGAAATGTTCTTTTTGTGTAATTGATTAACAAAGATAGTTGTTATTCTGATATGATTGAGACATTTTTAAAGTTTGAAGTTATAATATTTTTTATATGAATATATGTAAGTCGAAATTAAATAAAGTACTATTACCGAATTACCATACAGTAAAATACCGAAATTCAATTTAAAAATACCGAACCATACCGAACTAATTTGGTATGGTAATGGTATTGCTCTTTTAGATACCGAAAATTAAAGTTACCATACCAAATTTAAAATACCGTACTATACCCACCCCTAGCAAAAGGCTATATTTTTTCTTTAATTAAAGAAAATGATTTAGAACATGATATTTAGATTTCAATATTTTTAGTAATTAGAATTAGCTCTTAACCAACTGTAGAATAATCAAACCCAAAATTTTGTATAATAGAAAATAAAATTTAACATACAATCTTTATGTTTATAACTTAAATAGATATAATATTTATTTTAATGTCAATAATTATGTTTTAATAATTATTTTTCATATATATAATTTTATTGATTGCCGTAAGACACGTGTAAAGCACATATATTAACCAACGAACAAATAAACGAGTTATGACAAAGTTGTGTATGAAACTCCAATAACATGTAAGCCTAGGGCCAATGCCAATTTCCTAATTTGGACCACCTGAACTAAAAAAATAAAAGACCAAAGTAAGAGACCATTAAAAGGAGGCAGAGGCAACAACATTTTCCCTGATTTTCCATTAGAACGCACACATCAGCTTCAAGTCTCATTGTACTTGTCTTGAAACCATATCCATCTATACAAAAGCAAAAGAATAACGTACATCTTGAAGCAGACATTATTGGTAATCTGCACAACTGAACAACTAATTACAATAGCAAAAGCATCTCGACTAAAACTAACACAAATCAAAAGTATGTCATTTTTCATTTCACTGATTAACTAGACATACAAAGCCTCATTTTATCAGGAAATATTCTTATGTTTCACGGAATAACTAGACACATGCAATGCCTCATTTGATCAGAAAATATTCTTAAAATCAAATCGAATTGTCATCTGCCATTATGGCCTCTTACCTTCTAGGTCATCTGCCATTATGGTCGCTTACCTTCTTTCTTGCAATTGGTACTACTCGATGGGTATTTTCTAGTATTCACTTTAGTTTTTTTCACAAAACCAAAACTACTTTCTTCCCACGTATGACGCTAACCTTTCAATAAGCAGCAAGGTGAACTGGGTGAAAGCAATTTACACAACTCTCATTACCACCACAAAACATCCCACTACACACGATTCTTTATGAGCCTCGTGGTATCTAAATCCAAGAATCAAAGCTCTCTTTGAAAGTAATAAGAGTAATCCTAATTGGCACTAGGCCTCCGGGTAGCAGAAAATCATGCGCTGTGCAATATAGAATTACTCCTACAAATACACTAGAAATTGGACAGAGAAACATAAAATCTTGCAACAGATTTTTCCTGCATACTACCACTTTAAAACCAAAAGTATGGTACATTAATTAGAAAAAAAGCCAACAGAGGATAAGCAATGGATCGAAACCGCTGCCCATCAGCCTAAGGTAAGCCATCACTAGATTGCTCAATTTCCTATCCGACAGCTCATTAACTCGAATTACAACCATGTTGAAGAACTCATGGTATTGCAACATATTCTAGCCGTTGAGGGGAAGATACAAACTATATCCAGCAAAAAAGAAATTGACGCAGAAATTTTTGGCATTTCAATAGTAACTGCCGTAATAAGCTGTCGGAGGAACAGTTGTAGCCTGTGGTGCTGGAGTCGAAGCTGCAGTGGCAACAGCAGCTGGAGGTGCATAATTCTGCTGAGGGAAGGCCTGCCATGTTATAACAAAGTTGATTTAGTGACAAAAAACAATCAATCCCTGAGGGTATACTCGTGTAGCATGAAATTATGGAGATATAAAGCAAATATGGAAACATAAACTCTCCACTCTGCCCCCAGGGAAGGGGGGGGGGGGGTGTTACAGGCGTGTTTCAGTAGAATTGTACCTAACAGAAGTGTTTCATTGAATTTCAAACTTTGCTACAATTGTCCACTGGACTGAACTTCCCCCAATGGCCAATGCAACATGAAATTTGAGAAGCTCCTACTGCTCCCAAATCTACTTACCAAGACACTTTGTAATTCTAATGTCCAACAAATTGTGACAAAAATTAATTCAAGTTTCTTACCAAGGTAATTATCTCAATGATTAAGATGAATAAAAGCTGACTGAAAGCAATTAAAAGGTTTAAGATATACACATGGAGATCCATTGTGCAAAGGAAAGTTATAGGTCATCGTTACCAAGGATAATAATGACTAAATATGTTTAGGATAAACTCAATACTGAAACGTCACTGCAGTCTGATGTGCCAACTACTAAACTTACGAGAAAGAATTTCAGTTGAGACCTTAATATTGTTGGACTCTGGATGGCCAGTTCAACAAGGCTTCATTGGCTAATGTTGATTAGAAATCCACATTGACAACATGAAATAATATTGGCATGCAAAATAATGGATCAAAATAATATGCTAACATAGCCAAATTCAACAGCCACATGTTTGTGTTTGCAAGATATTTTTATTAAAGAGCCACCAATCCCTCAACCAGCGTCAAATTGGCCACGGTGGGGGAACATTCTTTTGGTATACCATACTATCATTCCACATGCTTCTCTTCCAATCATTCATAAAATAAAATCAGGGTGTGCTGTATATTAATGCGACAATCGCATGGGGGTATAGCCCCTCATAACTAACCCATTCAATTCCTGTCAAGCCGATGATGGGGGATGTGATTAGCATGATAAAGAGTGCTTACAATCTCCTCAGTCAAAGGACCCACATCTTGAATGGGTGAGACTGGTTGGTATTTGGTAATACAGATTATTCCTGTTTTTGCTCTTATTTTCTAATCGGCCATCCACAGACTTGGCCTCCTCCCACATTTCTAGATAGTGATCAACAACTTAGCATCCCCTGGAAAAATAGAGGGACTGATGACAATATTGCTTCTGTCACACACATCACAAATCAGTAGCACATTTGCTTTGCACTTATGAATATTCTGGAGGTATATGGACGAAGTTGTTGCAGCTGTCTTATTCGCCAAATTTCTAACTGATTCAGAATCGCAAGAGGAAACTTTCCCTTCGTTAGCAATGGAAGCTAACTTTCTCTATTTTTTTGTAAAGTATCAACCCCAACCCCCAGGCCAGAGAGTCAAACACAGTGGCTTTTCGAACTTCCTCTGTTGATGACTCAAACCCGCACTAGAACTCAAGTGCTATCTATATATTTGGCAAGAATAGCAGAGTATTGCCAAGGTAAACTAGACAATTGGTTGTGCCAATTTGGTGATCCTAGACTTGTGTTCTTCCGTAATACGAGTTCATTGTCACTCCACTCCGAACATAAAGGTTAAATGGGAACTAAGTATGACTTGCAATTTCTCCAACAAATATTTTATTGTAGAAGAGCTACTGAAAGTAGTAGACTGATTTCTTTACTTACTCGGGAACCAAGTGTAATGCCTCTTGTAATTTTGACCAACGAAATCAACATATAAAGATCAATGGATTAACTATATTCAGCTGGCAATTTATTTCTCAGTATCAAAATGGAAATAAAGCAATTCAATTTCGAACACTGGAATGCTACAATTTGGGGATTACCTAAATTTAGCAAGCCCTTTGGCCTCACCAACATTTTCAGACAGAACACTGGGAACCTTACAGGACATCAAATTACCTTCTCACTAAACCATTTTTAGCATTCAAGGACATCAATTTGAGTAATAAAAACAAAAAGTAACCATGAAAGCAATAGAGATGCTTAATAAAAACATCCCTACTGAAACAACAATGCACTTTGACACTGTATGCAAGACAAGCAACAAACTGCTGATATATAGAAGGCGTTCTACATACCTGGGCTGCGTATGTTGAAGGATAAGCACCATAACCAGCACTGGAGGGCACCGATGCTGCAGGCGCTTGCGGAGGTGGATAGCCAGTACCATAACTCCCGTAAGCACCATATGCTGCCTATACTTCAACAAACACAAATAGAAAAATAAGCCACCGAAAGCATAGCTGCTTTGAAGTTTTTACATTCTAGAAGAAAAAGGAACTAATGAATAATCTCGTCTGAAAGAACAGACTGAGCAAAATATGAAGATCATTGCACATCCAGCCCCTACAAGATTTAATAGCCACATGAAAAACTGAAACACATACTTAATGAAGGACCTCCATGGAGAGAGGGGGGAGACAGATAGAAAATATGTGGCATGAAAAACTGTGGAAAGCAGAGTACTAAAGCATTTGTCAACAGAAAATATATAGCTTCACAGAAATCTGATTCACATGAAAAGAGAAAAGAGCTTCTAAAATCCATTTGAATAAAGAAGTTCAATTGTTTTTCTCCATGGTGAAGTTCCAATTCATACCAAATCAACATTTTAGATAAAACCAGAGCAACACATAAATAGTTGTCCCACATTGCATTACTCTGAGATACACATCAGAATTTTAATTCATGACATTACCTGTTGTGCGTAACCAGGATTCCACTGCTGTGATTGGGCTTGTGTAGCCTGTGGCCAGGTTTGACCTTGTACACCATAACCTGCAGGCCACTGATTCTGTGCTCCAGGATATGCACCAACCACTGAGGGGTTGGTTGCTGCAACAGCAGACTTTGCCAGCTTTGTTTTCTCGGAAACTATATAATCTTCAGCCTGACGTTTCTTTGAATCTGAAGAAGTTCTATGGCGTAAGAAGAGTTTTGCATGCCGATCATCAGCCTTCTTAATTGAAGGTGTATCACCAAAAAGATCTAGAAACTGCAAACATGACAAGAATACAGCAGTGTCAAATCTTGGAATACACAGACAAGAATCTTGTTGTCAAAGTACATGAAATATATAACTGAATGCATTTCCAAGAATATTTGGTCATGATCACAAGTTCAAATAACTCCAGGTTCCCATGACAACAGTGCACATTCCCAAAGCACTGTCAAGTGCCCAAATGTAATAGTTTGTACCTCCAAGAAAATGCTTGATAACTCCTCTCTTTCATCAACACTTGAAACGTTAGGGTTCTCAAGAGATGGAACTAAGAACTTATCAACCAATGAATCCAACAAATCTACTCTCTTTGGGAGTGACTGAATGGATTCTAAATGGATTAGTGCCTGCATATTACATTAAAGGAGCATGTCAATACGAAACACCAATTCCTCCACTCTTTATGCCCTTGGATGTGTCTGTGTGTGTGCATGTGTGTGTGGGTGTGTGTGGGTGTGTGTGTGTGTGAGAGAGAGAGAGAGAGACCTCCAGAAGTGGTTTTGACAGCTGGACATTCTCAACTGCTTGATCAAGAATTTCCCTAGTTTTTTCCACCTTCCCAGAAACCTTCCAACAGAAATTTTGTGCAGTGAGCCAAAGGAAGACAAATACATAAATTTTGAACAATTCTAATCATGAGGAACATCGAAGAAAAAAGATGTTTCCGTGATATCATCACTCAATACTATAGGATATCAAGGTGAATCCTTAATGACTCTCCACGCACTTAACCTAATTCTGCTTTCTTTTCCTACTGAAAAATCTTCCACAAGGGCAGTGAAGAGTGTGTAAAAAGTGAACAAATCACTAAAATGATTGAGAATCAAATGATTAAGTAGAATATTGCGACAAGCTATGGTCTACATAACTACATCTCACTATTATAAGTTGGAATACGATTGCAACATAAATTATGCTGATGCACTTCCATAAAACGGATAATTACTAGAAATGTGAAATATAGAACAGGAAGTCCATGCCAAGATTACACTAAACAAAATGGGGAAGTGCATCCAGATATTATACTAAACGGGGAGAGAATTGGTTAATTAGGATAACAGAATTGAGAATAAGACCAAGAAACTATTGACCCGTAACTTCTATTTCCAAGTTAGTCATTAAGAAAGAACCGGGAGTTTTATAAACGGCAGCCCGGTGCACTAAAGCTCCCGCTATGCACAGGGTTTGGGGAAGGGCCCCACCACAAGGGTGTATTGTACGCAGCCTTACCTTGCATTTCTGCCCAAGGCTGTTTCCAAGGCTGAACCAGGAGGTTCATATTTTTGGAAAATGATGCTTCATTTTTACGAATTAGGCGCCCCATATATCCGCAAACAGATATGATGAATGTCGCATTCCAAGGGAGAAGTCTGACATATCAACCAATTCAACTTACAGCACTCCATGTGGCTATAACAAATGGCCACAGGAGGGGCAGCCACCTGATACAAAGTGTGCAGGGAATGGCTACATTCATATGCTGCAATGAGCAGAAAATACAGGCATATTCTGCTACTCCCTCTGTTTCAATTTATGTGTTTTAATTTCACCAGCCACGGAGTTTAAGAAAGTAAAGAAGACTTGTAAATCTTATGGTCTTAAACTAAAAAGATATGTATAATGTACCAAAATGACCTTTAAAGCTTAATCTTATGGGATGTTGGAATTAAGGAGTTGCCAAAATAAGAAAGAACCATTCTTTTCCAAACACACTAAAAAGGTAGGAGTATAAGATTTGATAGAGCCCCCCCTCTCCCCCCCACCCCTCCTAAAAAAAACGGCACATTGGCAAAACAAATTATTAATTCCAATTTCCACAAACATACATGGGGAAAAGCCATATCTATAACTGTTCACCACAATTGGAAGGGTACATTACAACAAGATGGAAAAGGCAGCAGTCAATTAATTGAGTCAAACATGTACAAACTGGAAACACAAGACAAAAGAGAATTTTACCAAGTACATAAACCGAGAGTACTGTGCAAACAACAACGGCAGACTCTGTGAGTGTTCCTTCCCTTTTTCGATGGCAATAGCTTGTTCGTATATGGAACAGGCATCCTCAAGATTCCCCTTCAGAAAGACCAAGAAAACAATACATCAGATAAGTTAACAAAGATCAAAGCTGATCCCGCAGCCGTAGAGGGTGATCAAACAATCTTACAAGTCGACGCTCCATGTTTGCATGCTTGACTATTGCTTCTACAAGCCCAGGTGATATTTCAGCATGCACAAGTTGATATGCAGCTCGAGCACCAGGAATATCACCACGTTGCTCCCGCAATCGAGCAGCAAAAAGGTGGATCGCTGGTTGCCTCTGTTAAAGATGGACAAATGAGTTGATAATGAAATATAGTAGGTTTGAAGGGAAACCCACTCAAGGAATAGCTCTGCACACGAGAATTTTATTACCAGAAATAATTCATGGACATTAGAAACTAAGGCAACTCGTTTCCAAACCCTTTCCAGTACAAACTCTTGGCAAATAAAAACCAGACTACTGTAACTTTCAAGGATCACATAATGCATGATGAGTGAAAAGTTATTAGAAACCAAAAGGAATTAACCAGTAACGGCCTCAGGTCTCACTTGAATTCACTACTTTAACACTTTAAAACCTATTTTGAAAGAGAAATGTATATTTGTTAAAGGACAACAAGAAGTATAATCATAGCACTTCCATTTATCACACTTATCTCCATAAAACTCAGCACAAACATCATAAGGAAAAACAATTGAGGGCATTGCCTACAACCTCATTGGTAAACTAGAATTACCAGCACATTAAATTGAATCAAGTCCCATAACTGGCTGCTCAATGCTAAGAGGTCTACTAAAGAGCAATGTCAATGCTGAGACTACGGGATAATAGACAATCAAGCTTATTAGGGGATGACCAGTGAAAACTAAGACATTAGCATTACGAGCTACTCATTTCAGAAGAAGTCATCTCTAATGCAAGCTAGAAAATATATCTAAAAGTGATCTCCATGCTAAAATTACAAGATAACAGACAACCAAGAAAGTTCACCAAGGGGCGACAGCTGGACAGTTCTTTTGACATGAATCCACAATTTGCTTTACGAGCTAGAGAAATTATCTACCATTTCTGTCCACCATTGCAGCCAATCCAGAACTAAAGCAGTTGTTGGGTTTTCTACGGAGCTTAACCTTCTATGACAAGATATTCTTATATAGAAAGTATGGGATTGGGAATATTGATCCCATTATTTAGAGGACTAAGGGACCATACAAGGTAGACCCTTTTTGCTGGACACTTTCTTATGAAGCTGTGCTCACTCAACAGTCTTTACGGAGAAGAGGCATGCCCCTTTGTAGGAACTGTCTACATCATGAAAACTGAAAAGAATGGGGAGGATGCTACTCATTTATTGTTACAATGTAGCTTCACATCAGGTTTGAAATTCCTTCAACATGTTCCGCATCAGCTGGGTTATGCCAAGGACTATTAGGCAGCTTCATCACTGTTGGACATAAAAGACATCTATGTAATATTAAAAGTGTGAAGGTCCTTAGAGAAGTGATTTGACTTTTTGCCCTTCATTAGAATAATCCGCAATAGAAAAAACAATCATGTACTATTTTTCTTCTATTATAGTTGATTTTAAGACATAAAAATATTCGGTCAATGATAATTGATTTAAGGAGTCCTTTTCCTCTTATATTCCTAATAAACTTACCACAATAGACAAATCAAGTAAAAGGAAATAAAGAAAAGAAAACATGGAAAGAGACCAAGTAATTATACTATAAAAAGAAGGAAAATCACGTAAAACATGGAAAGAAAATCCTATAAAATTTTGCATAAAGATTTTTTTCAATATTTATAGAAAATATCGTAGTAATAATAAACCAATTAGGTTATATCTAAGTTGCTCGAACTCGGGTGCGGGTGTTCGATACGGGTACGGATCTAGAGGTCAAATCCTTCACGATCTCAATTTAAAGATTCAGGAATACGGATCTACGTATGGATATGGGTGTGGGGATTCAACGAAAATAGAGTTATAAAACATAAATTATGAGATACTACGTGGGAAACTTGAGGAGAAAATACTGTTCAAGAAAATCCTGAAAGGAGAGAAAAGGAAAAGAAATAGCATAGAAATTTTTATATACAAGATATTCCATATTCTTCAATTTCACCTTAGGCTTTGTTTTGATTACAAAAATTCTTAAATCTCAGATGATTTTGGTCAAAGTACCCAAAATTGATTGACCAGATCTGGTAATCCCACACTCATGTCGTGTCGACATAGGTGCGGCACGGCACCAAAAGTGAAGAGTCCAAGTATGTTCCTTATTTTAAGAACATACGTACATTACATACTCCTATTCAGGAATATTTTGTCGTTGGTTTTTGTTGATCCAATTGGCAATATTCTTTAGGGGTTTTGTTTTGAGAAGTTTGGGGATCCCTTTTCTATCTAATTTTACGATCGATGAGATCGAAAAGACCGTACAATCCGAAGTAGTTGATCAAAGGTAATGTTTATTACTACTAACTCTATTTTTCTTTTGGTGTGCGTCCATAGTTCGGATCCCTTCAAGTGTTTAAGCATGAGAGGTGCAGAGTCCTATTCCAACAAGTGTTTTATTTTGTAGAAGTAAAGTCAATATTTTTTTTTTTCTTTTTGGATCTGTGGTTTTGATTAAACTATTAAATTTTATACATGTTGCTTTTGGTCAAGCTCTAATGCCTTCCTCTGCTTTTGCTCGTCTAGGTCAGAAACCGTTGTTTAACTATTGATATTATTAGTTGTTGACTTGTTAACTTGCAACAACTATAAAGGCATTAAGTTGTTGAGGCATACTATGAAGGTTCGGGAAAGGGTGGTAGAGTTGAGGCTGAGAAAGATCGTGAATATCTCTGAGAATCAGTTCGGTTTCATGCCAGGTCGCTCGGAGGCCATTCACCTCGTGAGGAGATTAGTGGAGCAGTTTCGAGAGAGGAAGGACTTGCACATGGTGTTTATTGATCTAGAGAAGGCATATAAAGTTCCGAGGGAGATTATGTGGAGGTGCTTGGAGGCTAGAAGGGTGCCCGTGGCGTACACTGGGTCGACCCAGGACATGCATGATGGGGCGAAGACTCGTGTGAGGACGGTAGGTGGGGATTCGAAGCACTTTCCAGTTCTGATAGGGTTGCATCAGGGATCAACTCTTAGCCCATTTTTATTTGCCTTGGTGATGGATGTTTTGACGCGACATATTCAAGGGCAGGTGCCTTGGTGTATGTTATTTGCGGATGATGTGGTACTGATTGACGAGACTCGGGGAGGGGTTAATGATCAGTTGGAGATTTGGAGACAGACGCTTGAGTCTAAAGGATTTCGGTTGAGTAGAACCAAGACAGAGTACTTAGAGCGTAAATTTAGGGTGGTGTCGCAGGAGGATGAAGTGGTGGTGAAGCTGGACTCACAGGTCATTCAGAAGAGGGAGAGTTTCAAGTAACTGGGGTCTATGATTCAGGGCAATGGCGAGACTGACGAGGATGCACGCATTGTATTGAGGCAGGGTGGTTGAAATAGAGGCTCGCTTCGGGAGTCTTATGTGATAAGAAGGTGCCCCCGTAGCTTAAAGGTAAATTCTACAGAGTGGCAGTCCGATCGGCTATGTTGTATGGAGCGGAATGTTGGCCAGTTAAGAACTCCCACATCCAAAAGTTGAAGGTGGCGGAGATGCGAATGTTGTGATGATGTGTGGACATACCGGGAAAGATAGGGCGAGGAATAAGATTATTCGAGAGAAGGTGGCAGTTTCTTCGGTGGAGAATAAGATGCGAGAAGTGAGGTTACGTTGGTTCGGACACGTGATGAGGAGGGGCTTGGATGCTCTAGTGTGGAGGTGTGACACACTAGCTATGAATGGTTTTAGGTGGGGTAGAGTTAGACCGAAGAAATATTGAGGGGAGGTGATTAGGCATGACATGGAGCAGTTACAACTTACGAAGGACATGACCCTTGATAGGAAGGTGTGGAAGACGCGGATTAGGGTAAAGGGTTAGGGGGTGGGGGTGCGTCGGTAACAATAAGGGAGCGTTCTTTTGTGTCTGTAGTTTTTTATTCATGGTGCTATGTGATGTCTATGATTTCGGTTAGATAGTTCTTATTTTTTATCTTGTGGTTGTAGTATTATCATGTTGCTAGCGGTATTAGTTTATTTTGCACTTATCTTTTGTGTTTGTTATACTGTTATCGATTCTAAACCGGGGGTCTACCGAAAACAGCATCTCTACTTCACCTGAGGTAGTGGTATGGTCTGCGTACACTCTACCTTCCCCAAACCCCACTAGGTAGGAATACACTGGGAATGTTGTTGTTGTAACTTGTTATCCCATGAACTTTATGTTTACTGGTATGCTCTTTTCTTATATTATGAATGTGTGTTTATTACTGCTTACTCTATTTTTCTTTTGGCGTGTGTCCATAGTTCAAACCCCTTCAAGTGTTTAAGCATAGAGTGCAGAGTACTATTGCTACAAGTGTTTTATTCTATAGCCAAATAAAGTGGAGACTTTGTAAAGAGAGTCAGTGTTTTTTTTTCCTTTTTGGATCTGCAGTTTTGATTAAACTATTAAATTTTATACAAGTTGCTTTTGGTCCAGCTCTAATGTCTTCCTCTGCTTTCGATCATCTAGGTCAGTAACCTTTGTTTAATTACTGACATTATTAGTTGTTAACTTGTTATCCCATAAACTTTATGTTTACTGGTATGTTCTTTTCTTCTATTATGAATGTGTTCTGCCGATGTCTTTGACCTATTTATATATCGTTGTGGATAGTTTTTAGACGTTACAACAACTGTATTGTATTTTTTCTTTTGCGATTGGAGTTTTCCCCTCTTTGGTGCAACCAAAGTTCTACAAAAAGTGAATCTTTTAGACACAAAAAGTTGTTTTCAGAAAGGCCAGAGTTTTCAAAAGTATTCAATTTTTTTTAGTTTCACATCTTTCAAATGGCATGATAAACATATTCACTCTATTGAATTTGATTCAAAAGAGTTTGGTTGATATATATTGTATTTTTTCTTTTGCGATTGGAGTTTTCCTCTCTTTGGTGCAACCAAAGTTCTACAAAAAGTGAATCTTTTAGACACAAAAAGTTGTTTTCAGAAAGGCCAAATTTTTCGTAAATATTCATTTTTTTTTAGTTTCACATCTTTTAATTGGCATGATAAACATATTCACTCTATTGAATTTGATTCAAAAAAGTTTGGTTGATATATTGAGAATTAAAGCCAAAAGATAGTGGGTAAAGATTTGTGTATATTTCTTTTCTTAACTTTAGCTTTGATCTGAACCCCCAAATTTTTTATTTTTATCTTTTTGCATTTGTCCTGCCAACTTAATGAGTTACTTTCTCGAATACTTATTAAGTTAAGTGACTTCCCGAGATAAAAACCATTAGATACATGTTCCTAATATCTAGCTTAAGTGTCATAGGATAAAATTCAAATAAGCTAACCTAAACTAATGATTAATACTTGAAATTGACTCAAATTATGCTTCTTAAATTTTTCTTATTTGATGTGAGACACAAGTGCAAAGCACGTACTCTAAACTAGCATATTATAAAAGCATGAATAATTTTTGTTAAATATTGAACGACCAGAATATCCTCAAGATGTTGATCGATTTTTCAAACAGCAAGAACAACAACATGCCCAGTGAATTCCCACAAAGTGGGGTCTAGGAAGGGTAAAGTGTACGCAATCCCATACCACTACCTCAGATCAATTTTTATACCCTTCAAAAGTTAAAGCATTATTTAATAGAACTATTTCATACTGGGTAACATTGTAATATGTAAAAAATATCCACATATCTATAGGATATGAAATTGAACAAAAATGTTGTTATTTGACCGTGAAGAATCCTAAAACTAATGCACTATTATTAACAAGTAGAGTCCTAACTAAATATTACAGCTGAATTTTGGTACCTAAATTAGTTTCGGGTGCAAATTCTTTGTGCTCAACATTGTTGTTAGTTGTTTTAGTCTGGTTTGGTCTTTCCCATTGGAGAAAATTAGAAGACGAAGAATATGAAGTTAAGAACTAATTTGATGAAGTAAATTCTTTTATTGAATAATTATTTTAATTTCTTTTCCCTTTAATTTTAGGTATTGTTTCACGGTCCAAATGTAGTGTGGCGAAGATGATGTTTGCGAGACTTGGATTGGCGAGAAATAGTGGAAAGGATGCTTTTAAAGTAGATGCATTGTTATTGTTTTTGTACGTTGATGACAAGTGACAACGTTCGTATAACCTTCACTGAGTAAATAACTAAGTTTGATTACATTATAAAATTTAAACAGCCAAAAACGGATATAGAATTTTAATTTTATGGACTCAATATTAAGGTTCTTAGCATTAAATTTATCACATCTTTATAGTTAGGGGTTCATATATGCTATTGGTTAAGGACATCTATGATGGAGCGAAGACTCGGGCGAGGATAGAGTGAAGGGGGGATCAGAGCATTTTCCAGTTTTGACAGGGTTGCACCAGGGATCAACTCTTAGTCCATTTCTTTTAGTGATGGATGTTTTGACGCAGCATATTTAAGGAGAGGTGTACTTGTGTATGTTATTTGAGGATGATGTAGTTTTGATTGATGAGACCCCGTGAGGTGTTAATGATAAATTGGAGGTTTGGAGACAAAGCCTAAAGTCAAAAAAGTTCAAGTTGAGCAGGACTAAAATGGAGTACTTGGAATGTAAGTTCAGCAACATGACACAGGAGGACAAGGTGGTAGTGAAGTTGGATTCCCAAGTTGTTTGTAGAATGGATAGTTTTAAGTATCTTGGGTCTGTGATTCAGAGAAATGGAGAGATTGATGAGAATGTCATACACCGTATTGGGGAGAGGTGGATCAAATAGAGGCTTGCCTTGGGAGTTTTTTGTGACAAGAAGGTGCCTCCCAAGCTTAAAGGTAAATTCTATAGAGTGATGATCTGTTCGACCATGTTGTATGGAGTAGAGTGTTGGTCAGTCAAGAGCTCTCACATTCAAAAGTTGAAGGTGGCAGAAATGAGAACGTTGCGTTGAATGTGTGGACTTACCAGGGGAGAAAGGTTTAGGAATGTGATTATTCGGGCGAAGGTGGGAGTCGCCTCGGCGGAGGAAAAGATGCGGAAAGCGAGGTTGAGATAGTTTGGGCATGTGATAAGGAGGGGCACGGATGCCCCGATTCGGAGGTGCGAGAGGTTAGCTTTGGATGGTTTCAGGAGGGAGAGGTAGGCCAAAGAAATACGGGAGGGAGATGATTAGACAGGACATGGAGCAGTTACAGCTTACCAAGGACATGACCCTAGATAGAAAAGTATGGAGAACTCAAATTAGGTTATAAGGTTAGAGCGGATAGGTGAATCGTAGCCAGTAGTTAGGTGTGCTTTGGGGTGGCCTTGCTAGTAGAGGTAGGACCTTTCATATAGGATGGAGTCTCTAGTTAGGTGGGTTGGGGGTGCTTGCGGTTTGTTAGTGTATCGTACTACTTTGTGGGTGCCTTGTTTCTATTATTTCTTGTCTAATGTTTTATTATGACCTTATTTACTGTCTTTGTGTCTTGAGCCGCGGGTCTATCGGAAACTACTTCTCTACTTCTTCGGAGGTAGTGGTATGGATTGCGTACATTTTACCTCCCCAAGCCCCACTAGGTGGGAATTCACTGGGTATGTTGTTGTTTATTAACACAAATTTATGCACTGTGCCAAAAGAACTGAGTTGAAATGAACCTGATATCAAAAGACTTTATCCGCCCATGAGAGTGACAACCGACAACAGCTCTCTCACATGGGCAGCTTTATGTTGCATTTGTAAACGAGATATCAATATCGAACAGACTTAGGAATATGAGATAGCAACAATGCCACAAAACATCTAACTAACTAAATTGAATTGACCATTTTTTTATGTTCAAATGATATATAAACATTTTGATTTAACATGTTGACCGAAATTTGCATGTTTTTGAAATAATTGTTCGAGATTAACTCTCAACTTTCAAATTAGTTTTATTGTTTTTGTACGTTGATGATAAGTGACAATGTTCGCATAACCTTCACGAAGTAAATAATTAAGTTTGATTAAATTATAAAATTTAAACAGCCAAAAATGGATATGGAATTTTAATTTAATGGGCATATTTAAGGTTCTTAGCATTAAATTTATCACATCTTACAATTAAGGGTTCATATATGCTATTTGTTATATTTTGAGTGAATATTTACACAAGTTTATGCACTGTTGCAAAGAATCGAGTTGAGATGAACCTGATATCAAAGACTTTATCCGCCAATGATAGTGACAACTGACAACAGCTCTCACATGGACAGCTTTATGTTGCATTTGTAAACGAGATATCAATGTAGAACAAACTTAGGAACATGAGATAGCAACAATGCCACAAAACATCTAACTTAATTGAATTGATCATTTTTTTATGTTCAAATGATATATAATCATTTTGATTTAATTTTCGTATTTTGACGGAAGATTTACGAGCAAGGCACGGACATAGAGACTAGTTTGGAAACATAAGAGGAGAATTTGGGATACAATCCCAACTTGCATTGGAGAGGTAATATTTAAGGAAAGAATCCGAAGATGCTTTGAAAGCAGATACCAGAATATTCATATCTTGAATATAGATGTCTCTCTTTTTGGTTTGGTGTAAGACTAGAACATGTTTGTTGTGTAATTCTTCCAATTTCACATTAATTTGTTGTTGTGATTGCTCCCTATTTGTATCCTTTTTTTCCAAACTGTTTTTTGTTAAAGTTGATGGTCTTTCGGAAACAGACTCTATATCTACGAGGTAGAAGGAAGGTCTGCGTCACAGACCCCACTTGTGGGATTACACAGAGCATGTTGTTGTTATAGGGTAGAGACTAGAAGATGTAAACATAGTGGTCTGGGCAATAGTATGTTAGAACTTCTCAATTCCACCAGTAATGTACAGGAACTGAGTTTGCTTGTAAGTTTTATGGCATGATCTTTGCGTTCATTTTATAAATAATAATTTAATTTAACCTCCTAAAGATATTTACTGATTCCAATCAATAGAAAAGACAGTTATTATCTTGATGAGGGAAAAGAAACCTTTCAATCTTTAAATACTAAACTTTGAGATGAAAAGTTAATACTCAGTATGCCGGGATGTGGCTACTAATATTATCAACATTTGCCAGACTGATTAAACTTTAATCGAACATTCCTTTAACCAAAAAAAAAAAAAAAGAGACAAGCAAAGAGCCAGATAGTTTGTCAAAAATACAAATGGTGATTTAGTATATTCAGAACTGACCCCCCTAAATGCAAAGAGAATCTCATGTTGAACAGACCACATAGGCGCACATATAGTGACGAGAGGAATTTTTTTGAGAAAAAATTCATGACATTTTACCTTGACAAACACTTGAGTGGCACGAGCAAGGGCATTATCGGCAAGATCCAAACTTCCACTTGTTTCCATACAAGAAACATACCGAATCCAATATTCAGGATAATTGGCACATGCAATCAGGCATCTCTCATACAACTTGACCACCTGACTCGCACAAGTAACAAATCACTTAATACATATTAAACACTACAACAGTAAGGAAATTCCACAAAAAACTGAAAGGACTAAGGAGTGATGCACAAGGAGTACTCCGCTGGTGGAACAGGGCCCCTCCAATACAAAAGGAGGGACCGTTCTAGCCTGACATGGTTAGGAAGATAAGAACACACCTGCATGCATAACATTGGAACTTTAAAACAATTATTCCACCATACAACAGATCATGAACCCAGAACGTCGACTCACAAATGAGGGTTTGAAGTACTTAGCCTTATAGAAAGCAAATGGATGGCCCATGCTTTAGTCCAAGTTCACTATCCCGTTTAAAAAGATGCTTCATCCGATGGTTTAGCCAATATAGCATATGAGGCAGCAGATATTACTTTAACTGTAAATAAATTGTATAGCAAGGCAACTAAAGCTATAAACAAAGAGAAATTGAAAATCCACAAAAAATTCCAAACCCAAGTACCTTATTGAAGTCATCCCCTCCTTCTATGAAGTCAAGATAATTGTGCCAATTTTCAAGCTCTGCAACATTCAAAGGCCGCACATGAAAATATGGCCTCCTTATAGCTGTTTCGAAACCAACGATCTTAGAATCGAACTCTTTAGCTTTCTTATACATCTCTTCTCTAATGGCAATATACATCTCCAACTCCTCCGCATCTTTTAAGCTTGCACTTACAAGTTTAGAAGACTCAGAACCAGGATTAACCTCTCCCTCAACCTGTTCACCCCCAGCGTCTGTTGCAGCTGCAGCTTCTTCAGAAGTTCGTAACTCTGATAGAGGCCTACTAGCCACCAGTTCCTTGAATCTGCAGACATATTGCACCAGAAAAGGAACAGTAATCACATTAACTACTTTTCTTGAATCAAAAAATGTATCACTACACTGTTAAATAATTTAAGCCCTTTCAAATAATACATGTTGAGATGTCTGAAATATACTTCAATACCAGCAGCTTAATTAGCTAGGATCTTTGCTCCTACAGGTGGATTTTTAAAAATTAGCATGGAACTAAAATACTACACAGTTTCTGACAAAAAATAAGAGCAGGCCCAGGCTAGAATTATATACTACAATAATTGACCACTTGCTAGAAAGTAATTTTTCAAAAGCATGCTCAAACAAGCAAAACCAATGAAAGATATGCCAAAGAATAAGCGTCTTTATAATTAATAAAGAAATGATGTATTTTTCCACAAGGCAACCAGAATTTTACAGCCAGAAATAATCTGAGAGCCTTGAATGAATAAGGAAAATGCAAAATAAGCTTCAAAGAAAATAATCACCCTTCAAAATAGCGATCGAGCTGCTGATTTGGATTCTGCAATATCTGTGTGTAGATGGCAGCAACATTCGACCAAGCCTGCTGCGTGTACTCATATTCCAGGTACTTATCCCAAAGTGGAAAGGACAGGTAGTCTGTTCCAACATACACTAATCCTCTTTCAAATAACCTAACAAACCAACAGAACAAAGTACTATATGATTAAAAACACACACATGCCTTCGCATGGGCTTAGAAAATGTTGTACATGAGAAGACTTCAAGCTAAAGTACTAATTCACTCAAAGAGCAGACACTCCCACAAATATGCTGCATTTACCTTCCTCAAAACAATCTTACAATGTCCGTGAAAGGTGCACTCAGAGGGCATCTTAGCCTTACTGGACGAGATCTTCTCAGCAGCAATGTGTTTATTGATGCATCTCATGTGCGACGGTTAATAACAGCAAAATATCACGGAGAACTACATGGACTAAACACAGCCCTAAGGACAGGGAAAATAGAAGGGGGAGAATAAGGCCATAAAATAGAATTGAATCCTGAAGAAAATTCATATGGCTACTAAGCAGGCCATAGAATCACGTGGATTGCACATCAGTTATACAATTCTGAAGTGCAACCCAAACAAACCTTATGCCATGTAGATGATAAGAGCTGTTGCAGACATGCTGAAATCAGGTCAGAGAGCATTGAAAGATCATATAGTATGGAACAAAGAAAATTTTTAAGCATCTTGCACCAATGATCTCCCATATAAAACTAGAACAAATCAAATCAGCAATAGCATTACCTTCTAATGGTGCCAGGATCTCCATAAGTGCTTATAGCAAAAACACAATAGTGCAACCACATATCTACCGAATATGTCACACCTTGAACAGCCCGTTCATAGACCTCCACAACTTTGTCAACAGAGCCAAGACGGGCCTCATGATCTGCATATTTCTTCCAATAACCATAACACAGAGGAAATTCCGCCAAGAATGCATCATAAACCTTCCGAATCTTCAAAATGTTCCCCTACATATTTTCACAATGAACAACAAATCCAGCATTGAGGAAATTTGTATCCATAAGTTACGGAATATCGACAACCACAAGCTTATTTTAGTAAGAAAATTGACCCATAGAAAATTTCTTCTCAAAGGACAAATACACACTCCACATTGTAGATGAGCTTATCTGATTAATGTAAAGATCAAAAAATAAGAGCTCACTTCAACTATGAATAACTTGTGCTAAATGTTAGGCAAATCATCCAAGAAATACCATATGAAGATCAATTATATGAATGTGTATTAGTTTGAGTTCATGGAAATAAATAAGCTCTTTAATCAAAGCAAATGGATCAAATCTTTTGGGACACAAACAACGGAAGTGCATAAAGTAACGCAGATAAGAGCATCAACATCATCACCATTCTTGTACAGTTAAATCTCTTGCTAATGAAAAATGATGACTTCTGGCTGTTATACATCACTGATTACAATCCTGGTAACAGTGACAAGTACTAAATAGAACATATACAAAATATACTGGTAATTTTAGATTAAACATGGACACCACCAAATTGTTTTCCTAAATAGGTTAACACGTGGCATGGATGGGAAGAGATACGGTGAGAATACCACCAACTCTATAGTACCCCATGTTCCAAAGAACAGGAGAGTTAGCTTCGCTAAAGAATGGCTATAAACATAAAAAGATATAAGCTAAGGCAAGAAATGCCATGCGATGCAGCTCCTGCAATAAGTCGCATAGGCAATTAAATTATAGCTTAGAAACAATTTTCCAGGAATGGTACCCAAATATATATGTACTTGAGAAATTTTGCACCACACACTATCCTTCTCCCTAGCATGAAAGTCAGGTTTGCAAAAGATCAGAAAAGACAGTACCTCTCTGGATAGGTTCTTACCAGTTGGACAGAAAGAGAAGCAAATTAAAATATAAAGAGAACAATAAGAAATGCTATTTTGGACAATGAACAATAAGAAACGCTATTTTCTCAATAACAAAAACTAAGACCAGAAAATGAAGAATGCCAAGATGACAAATCCACTTGACAGAAGGTCAGTTAAAGTACCTCCGACATCTTCTCTGTTTCCTCAATAAGGGCAGTCCAGGCACTGAAGTCTAAAGAATTCGTCCTTACTATGCTCCATAATCTTTCCTCTTCAGGAGATAAAACTGCCAACATAAAATAGCTAGTAAGTTCACTACATGTTGATGCAGCTCACATTCAGGACAAAGGAACCAAAAAAGAAATTTCAAACATACAAAAGATGAAAGATGGAGAAAGACAACAAAATTGACAGTAGACAACATGCTGCAGCAAGAAGTAACAAGAAACCGACCGGAGAAAGAAACTGGTTACAGTATGAAAGACTACTGAGAAAAACAAGTAACTACCAATCACAAAAGACATTCATATAGAGCCGAGCTATGGCAGCATCCTAGCGTAACTTTACTCTTTATGCAGACTTTCTTTAGGAAGAGAATAGTAACTCCACATGTCTGCTAAAGAAATTTGCATTAGCTACAAGTATTTGTATTATGATTCTTGTAACTAATTAAATTGATGACAAGCATCCCTTAACATCTAATGAAGTTTTTCTTTAGTTAATTGCGGGAGTAGTAACAGATGATGACACAAGGACACCGAAAAGTTAACAATTATACCTAGGCCATCCTCTGGCTGATGCATATTGGAACTTCCATGAACATCTGATGCAATCCCATTTTCAGCAATTCCAACAGCTGCAATGTCTCTTTCTTCAGCAGTGTTGTTGCCATTTGCAGAAGATTCACAGTCAGTAACTTGGGATGAACCTACGGGTGCATCTGCTAGAGCTGCAAGATCCTGGCTGGGGTCATATGACATAGCAGTTGCACCTTCTTGCTGGGTAGAAACTTGATCAGTAGTATAAGGGTTTCCAGCTTCTATATTAGTAGATGCTAACTCCCCAGCCCCATTTGGACAGGCAGTGGCCAGATCCCCGGCGTTTCCAGCATCAGAAGAAAGGTGGGCACCAGCATCATCAGGATTTATTGACGAATAACCAGCAGATATATAATCAGTGACTGACGAGGTTTGAGCTACCACAGTTTCACTTTCGCCCATAATTTAAAAAACTGTCTACATCACAGGCGAAACTGATTAGTACAGCAGCTAATATCACAAAAAGAAAAAAACTAAAGGAAAAATTAACATCATTCACATTTGTTCCCTAGCATATACATATTAAATAAATCACAGAATGAGTAGGATAACTAAGTAAACATGATAAGAAATGAGATACGTGTGTAATTGAGTAAAATGTTTCCTTTTACTCATTTCTTTCTATAGGCCATCAGACAGGTTCTATCTGATCAGTAGATGCTAGTAGTTGTTTACTACAGAAAAATCTTCCTTTCAGCACAATTTAAACCATCTCTAGTCACTTTCAACAAAAAGAGAAACAACAGAGGGCAAGAGAACAAAGAGCTGAAACATTCATAGTCTAGACCTAGTCAAAGCAAAACGTTACTTCCCCTTCTTATCCTACTATTACGGCAAACAATTTAACATACGTTCGATGGCCCTAACAGAACTTTGGATAAACAATCTGACAAACGCAACGACAGATGCCTGTGCAGTTGGCATTTGGCACTTGGCACTGTGAAAATAGCCACAAGTGCCATGAAGTTACACCAATTGCAACTGGTGTTACTCAGCACAACAGAAATTAAAATCCTGAATCCGACTTTATAGACCAGAATTTGAAATATAAGACATACAAATCTACACTCTAAAACTCTAGAAAAGTCAGAAAACTATAAAACATTACAAAAACCTCGCAATTACGAGCCAATAAACTACGGTTCTGAGTGCAAATCCTACCAGCCAACATAGTACTGAAATATAAAGAACTAAAGTAGATAACCAACAGGTAGGTGAGCATCATTGTTTTTAAAAACGGAAAAGGAACGACGAAGGTGACGATGGGAAGCCCGAAATTGAACTCACCTAATGGACGGCGCGGGGTCGACGAAGAGTTTCGAGAGGCTTCTTTGAATCGTTTTGAGAAAAGCTGCAGAGGGTTTTTTTTTCCTCTTGCGAGTTTCGGGGTTTTTCAGTTCTACGGAGGAAAGAAAAGGATTAGGGCAAAATAAATGAAGCAGTAGTCTGCCTATAGAGCGCGAGTCACTTTGCCGTTTGCCCACGGGACACGATATTGGTACTTGTTTCGCAAGAAGAAAGGTAAATTACGTATCTAAACGTAATTATAAAGATTATCCATACGCATTTGGCCATTAAAATAAAAAACTCACCTTATTGGAAATTTTCAAAATAGAGTTCGAAGTAGCATTTTATCATATATTTGCAATATAAATATTTAAAATTTAATATTTATTAAAAAGTATAATATATGATTTTAAAATGTAATATAATTAAAATAGGATTACTTTAAGAAAATGAAAAAAATGAAACCATTATTGGGCTATTTTTCCAAATTCTAATTACAGCTTAATTTTTTTTTTGACCAAACGGGACCTTAATTTCACGAATGATTATGGTAAAATTAAATTATTATATTTATTATATTAAAGTACTTAAATAAATTATCTCTATATTTGTCACATAATACAAACAATCGGGGTATCTAAGTTTCTGGACTTGAAAACTGACATATTACTCACATGTTTGTACTTTATTAGTTTATAGAAACACGTTTATCCCATACTATATAAAATTCGTACATATTTAATTTTATGTTAATCTTCTCTTCATCCATATTTATTTGTCCATATTATTAGAAATAGTACAACAATTCATGTTATAAAAAATTAATAGATAATTTATCCATTTATATTGAATTTACCCTTAGTTAGTAACTATATAATTACCCAATATGTTTTACGAACCATTAAATTTATTCTATTCAAGGGGTGATATAGTAAAATTATCACTATTATTTATTATTTCTTAGCTTAAAAGGTATTTTAAGTTACCTAGTATAGGTACCAGCCCGATGCGCGAAATATTTTTGTAAAAAGTATTCATGTTAGCTTATTAACTTTGAAACAATAGAATTAATCATTTTTTATTTTATCATATTAACATATTTTAAATTTATTATGAAACTTTGAAAATAATTGTAATAGTGAAATTACAACTAACTAATTGCTTTTTAAAAAAGAAATTATCTTTTAATTTTTAATTTCAAACATTGAAAGTACTCAATTTTAAATAAAGTTCATCACTCTCAATTCAAAAACTAAGAACATACAATTTATTATTTTCGTTTAAATTTTCAGAGTTTATTCTTTTTTCACAATTTTTTTCATTGTTCAATTTTATCATTAATATTTTAAAGCATTTGATTTATACTTATTGTAACATTTTCTAAATTGATTCAATTAAAATTCCATCCACTCTCAAAATCATCCATCCGATCATCCCACCAAGTTCCACATTCAGCCCAACCTTTACTCCCCCCCCCCCTCAACCAAATTTATTTTAAATTTTATTTTTTTTCATAAAAAGTTTGTTATACCACCCACCCCTACCCCTCAACCCTCCCTCTCCGGAACAAAGTTATTTTTCCTCCCCAACTTTGTTTTAAAATCAAACTCCCCCTCAACTTTGAACAATAATCATACTCCCCCTCTATCCTAATTGACTTTTTAAAATTCCTATTTTACCCTTTATCATCATTTTTTTAATTCTTTTTTTTAACTTCTTTAAAATCAACATATTTTCATTTTAAAAAAAAATCATATAACAAAATTTTCATAATAACATAAACATTATTTTCTAGGAAAAAAAGTAAGAAATACTAATTAAGTATATAAGCTAATGATGATCTTTATGAAGTAAATTAGCATGACAAGAAAATTAGTTTTATTAATAATAACCAAAACTATAATATTTATTTTACAAGTGAAAATAATAAGTAATACTAATTTTATAAACATATTTCAATGCAAACAATAAATGAAAGCGATAAGCCTCTAGTACCACCTCGAACTATGGTCAAAGTTGTTACAACACACTCCAACTTCACAGGGGTCCTACTGGAGAAAATTGAAGGAAAGGTGTCTTTTAAGTCTTAAATGAAGGATTGGTGACATTGATCAATTTAAAGGGCCAAACATAATTAAAAAACTTGATTAGGTTAACTGTGGACTTGATTAATATTTTCTAAACTTTTTAATCTTTTCAAAAATACAAATTACCTCACATCCACAAAACTTTCCTCCCTCTGCAAATCAATCTCTCTCTTCTCTTTTTCTCTCGATAGTTTCTCTCTCTAACTTCTCCCAACCAACAACTTTTCAAATTTCTTCCTTCAATCTTGTGCAACTTCAACCTCTGGCAACAAATAGTTTTAAGTTCTTGTCCGTTCCTTTTTTACTTTCAACCGTCAGTCGACGTGACAACATTCTCCGGCGACAACAACTTCGAGTTCTTCATCGTTTCTTTTCGATTTTTACAAGTAAAAAATTAGGGCTTTTAAGTTATGACAAAAATGAAAAACTTGATTTGTTGGTGTTTGTTATTTTTGTATTTTTTTGTTAT
Organism: Capsicum annuum; assembly: GCF_002878395.1. Classification (NCBI taxonomy): domain Eukaryota; kingdom Viridiplantae; phylum Streptophyta; class Magnoliopsida; order Solanales; family Solanaceae; genus Capsicum; species Capsicum annuum. The sequence continues at coordinate 157,004,943 of NC_061119.1, read as the reverse complement.
TTTTTTAATGTTTGTTATTTTTTAATTGAATTTCTTATCTGAATGTATCTGCTACTGCTGTTTTCTAATAATTGATAAAACATATAACGTGAATTCAACAAATGAGTATTTGTTGCAATATATATGACTAATTTGTTACACAGATTAGTAATCTGTTGCAACATATTTGACTAATATGTTGCGCAGATTAGTAATCTTTTGCAACATATATGGCTAATCTGTTGCAACAAACAAGTAATCTGTTGCAACATATATGACTAATCTGTTGCAACATATATGACTAATTTGTTGCAACAAATGAGTAATCTGTTACAATATATATGACTAATCTGTTGCAACATATATGACTAATTTATTGCAACAAATGAGTAATTTATTGCAACATATATGAATAATTTGTTGCAACAAATGAGTAATCTGTTGCAACATATATGACTAATTTGTTGCAACAAATTACTCATCTGATCGATTTGTTTTATAGTGTTGTAATATGAATCCAATATATGGGTCATCTATTGTAACAGATTAGTCATATATTACAACAGATTACTCACTTGTTGCAATAGATGAATCATATGTTGGATTCATGTTGCAAGTTTTATCCATTGTAGCAGTAGCAGATACACCAAATAAGAAATTCAACAAAAATTATAATTTTACTTACAAAATAAGCTATGAAGTAATGTCCAAGTGATATACGAACAAAATTTGACCTAAATTTTTTTAAAAAAATTTCAACAGGGGCACAACGAAAAAGTAAAACACATGAAAATTTTCATAAAACAGATAAAGAAAACAAAAATAATATACCATACATCAAATGCGAAAGGATCAAGGGGACAAACATTGAGTTCTCTTAAAAACGTTTAAATTCCCTAATATTTTAATTGTTTTCTAATAGTTAACCCATCTGTTACAACAGATTTTCTATCTGTTTGATAATTTCCAACAGATGAATCATCTGATGCAACATGTTGATTCAAATTAAGCAATTATTAGTAATAAGTAAATTAATTTAACTAAAATTAAAGACGCCTCTACGATAATGGGACAAATATTTGTGTTCTCCTAAAAATATTTGAGTTTCCTAGTATTTTAATCATTTTACAACATGTTGCAACAAGTTAGTCATCTATTGCAACAGATGTTTATAACAGGTTAGTCATTTGTTTATTCAAATTAAGCAATTATTAATAATAACTAAATTAATTTAATTAAAATTGAAGACAAGTCTTTAATAGAAGACCTTAGACAAGGGGACAAATGTTTGAGTTCTCCTAAAAACATTTGAGCTTTAGTATTTTAAATTGCTTTTCAACATATATTGAACTCGGAACCAAAATGAGCCACAGAATTTAAAAAGTGACAAAAATAGGCCACCTATTTAAAAAGTTATCAAAATAGGCTAAACGTAATAATTTATTTTGTTTTCTACTTTTTTTAACGGTCAACTAACGGAGTTGACTTATACAAAAACGCAAGAATTTCTTACTTTTTACATCTTTTTTATAAAACGTAAGAAATTCTTACGTCTTATAAAAAAAAAACGTAAGAATTTCTTACGTTTTACACGATAACCGAGGAAAAAATACAATAAATTGTCAAATCAATTAAAAACGTACTAAAAAAAGAGTTGTTCAACGTAACAAAAAAGTTACGTTCTTAAATTTTTTATAGCAGTGGTGCCCCATCCACAATTCCTTTTTTCACAAATGTCTCATCACTTCTACTTTTTCCTCTTTTACATATGATAATTATGATTTTTTTTATTAGTTAAATTTATTTATATTTTACATGTAGTTCAAAAAAATTATTTTTAGGTTTTACATAAAAAAAATTTAAAAAAGAAGTATCAATTACCTCATTAACTTAACAATTTTCTTATATTTATTTTATATCAAAATATAATTACTTTTATTCTTAATTATCAGATTTCTCTTTAAAAATATTATACTTTTGAGTTTTCTTCTACTCCAAAATAGTGAAATGTTGAATTATCATCGATCAAATATGCTACTATATACAAGAATTATATTTTTTTAGGAGTGTTCCTAAAAAATATATATTTTTTTATATTAATTTAGGAGTGTTCCTAAATTAAATTATAATTTTTTACTCCATTAATTATAATATGAAACATATTTGTGCATGTGAGTCTCTTCAATATCCTAATCGAAACACTAATTGAAAACTATGATGAATTACTATCCGAAAAAATTTATTTCATATTTTTAACCCAGAAAAAAAATATAATTCTTGTATATAGTAGTATATTTGATCGACGATAATTCAACATTTCACTATTTTTGAGTAGAGGAAAACTCAAAAGTATAATTTTTTTTAGAAAGAAATCGGATAATTAAGGATAGAAGTGATTATTTTTTGATATAAAATAAATATAAGAAAATTTTTAAGTTAATGAGATAATTGATACTTCTATTTTTTATTTTTTTTATGTAAACATAAAAACTTATTACATAGAGGAAAAAATAAATTATTTGAACTACATATACATGTAAAATATAAATAAATTTAACTAATCAAAAAATTCATAATTATCATATGTAAAAAGAGGAAAAAGTCGAATTGATGAGACATTTGTGAAAAAAGGAATTGTGGGTGGGGGACCACTGCTATAAAAAAAGTTAAGAACGTAACTTTTTGTTATGTTGAACAACTCGTTTTTTAGTATCTTTTTAATTGATTTGATAATTCACGGTCATCGTGTAAAATGTAAGAAATTCTTACATTTTATATTTTTTTTCATAAAACGTAAGAATTTCTTACCCTTTTTTGTAAAATTCAACTCCATTAGTTGATCGTTAAGAAAAAAATAAAAAACGTAATAAATTATTACGTTTAGCCTATTTTGGTAACTTTTTAAATAGGTGACCTATTTTGGTCACTTTTTAAATTCTGTGGCTCATTTTGATTTTGAGTTCACATATGTCTTGTTTATTTAATAATTTTCAATAGATGAGTCATATGTTGCAACAATTTAGTCATCTGTTGCAACGATGTCTATATTTGTTGGATAATTTTCAATAGATGAGTTAGCTATTGTAACAGGTTAGTCATGTGTTGCAACAAATATCTATATATGTTTGGTTATTTTCAACAAATGTCTTTAACTGTTTGGTCTTTTTCAACAAATTATTCATCTATTGCAACATGTTAATTGAAATCGTAATTGAACTTATCAATTCATCTTTAATTTTAGTTAAATCAATATTTTTATTACTAATAATGTCTTAATTTGAATTATTTCAAATGAAATTGGTCAAGTAACACTTTACTCAAGACGAATACACTTAGATGAACATGTAATTACTATGAGATTAATTGATATCGTAATTACCTTATCAATTCATCTTTAATTTTAGTTAAATCAGTTTAATTATTACTAATAATTACTTAATTTTAATTATTTCAAATTAAATTGATCAATTGATCATTCTACTTAAGACGAAACAATTAGTTGATCATGTAATTACTATAAAATTAATTGAAATTATAAGTGAACTTACTAATTCATCTTCAATTTTGGTTAAATCAATATAGTTATTTCTAATTATGGCTTGGTTTGAATCATTTCAAATAAAATTGGTCAATTGATCACTCTACTCAGGACGAACACACTTAGTTGATCATGTAATTACCACGAGATTAATTGAAACAGTAATTGAACTTATTAATACTAGTTAAATCAATTTAATTATTACTAGTATAATGGCTTAATATGAATCAATAGATGACCAAGATGTTGCAAAAGATGAGTAATCTGTTGAAAATGACCAAACTGGCAAAGACATCTGTTGCAACAGATTAGTCACCTATTGTAACAGATTAGTAATCTGTTGGAAATAACAAATAGATAAAGTCATATGTTGCAACAGATTGGTCATCTGTTGAAAATGACCAACATATAAAGACATTTGTTACAATAGATGACTAATCTATTGCAACATATGTATATATCTGTTTGATAATTTTCAACAAATGATTCATCTGTTTCAACAGATTAAATCTATTGCAATAGGTTATACACTTAACTAATTATGTAATTACTATGAAATTAGTTGAAATTATAATTATTAAATCAATTTGGCTATTACTAATAATTGCTTAATTTGAATCATTTCAAATAAAATTAGTTAATTGATCACTCTACTCAGAACGAACACACTAAGATGATCGTGTAATTAATATGAGAATAATTGAAATCGTAATTGAACTTATCAATTCATCTTTAATTTTAGTTATATCAATGTAGTTATTACTAATAATATCTTAATTTGAATCATTTCAAATAAAATTGAGCAATTAACACTTTACTCAAGACGAATACACTTAGATGAACATGTAATTACTAACTATGAGATTAATTGAAATCGTAATTAAAATTATCAATTCATCTTTAATTTTAGTTAAATTAATTTAATTATTACTAATAATTGCTTGATTTTAATTATTTCAAATAAAATTGATCATTCTACTTAAGACGAAACACTTAATTGATCATGTAATTACTATAAAATTAATTGAAATTGTAAGTCGACTTACTAATTCATATTTAATTTTAGTTAAATCAATATAGTTATTTCTAATTATGGTTTGGTTTTAATCATTTCAAATAAAATTGGTTAATTGATCAATCTACTCAGGACGAACATACTTAGTTGATAATGTAATTACCATGAGATTAATTGAAACTGTAATTGAATTTATTAATTTATGTTTAATTTTAGTTAAATAAATTTAGTTATTACTAATATAATGGATTAATATGAATCAATAAATGACTAACATATGGCAAAAGATGAGTAATCTGTTGAAAATGACTAAACAGATAAAGAAATCTGTTGGAAATGATCAAACAAATATAGACATATGTTGCAACAGATGACTAACCTGTTGCAATAAATGACTCATCTATTGAAAATTATCAAACAAATATAGACATTTATTGCAATAGATGACTAATTTATTGCAACAGATGACTCATCTGTTGAAAATTATCAAACATATAGGATATATGTTGGAAAATAATTTAAAATACTAAAGTTCAGATATTTTTAAGATAACTCAAATATTTGTCCCCTTGTCTAAGGTCTTGTCTTTAATTTTAGTTAAATCAATTTAGTTATTACTAATAATTGTTTAATTTGAATCATTTTAAATAAAATTTATCAAGTGATCATTCTATTAAGGACGAATACATTAATTGAATTTGTAAGTGGACTTATCAATTCATCTTTAATTTAGTCAAAATCAATTTATTTATTACTAATAATGACTTAATTTGAATCATTTGAAATAAAATTGATCGATTGATCACTCTCCTCGAGACGAATTCATATAGTTGATCATGTAATTACTATGAGATTAATTGAAATTGTAAGTGAACTTATCAATTCATCTTTAATTTTAGTTATATCAATTTAGTTATTACGAATAATGGCTTAATTTGATTCATTTCAAATAAAATTGGTCAATTGATCACTCTAATCATGATGAATACACTTAGTTGAGAATTTAATTACTATGAGATTAATTGAAATTGTAATTTTATCTTTAATTTTAGTTAAATCAATTTAGTTATTACTAATAATATATTAATTTGAATTATTTCAAATAAAATTGGTAGATTGATCACTTTACTCAGGACGAATATACTTAGTTAATCATATAATTACGATGATATTAATTGAAATTGTAAGTGAACTCATTAATTCATGTTTAATTTTAGTTAAATCAACATAGTTATTACTAATAATGACTTAATTTGAATCATTTAAAATAAAATTGATCAATTAATTATTCTACTAAGGATGAAACACTTAATTGATCATTTAATTACTGAGATTAATTGAAATCGTAATTGAACTTACTAATTCATCTTTAATTTTAGTTTAATCAATTTAGTTATTTCTAATAATGGTTTAATTTGAATTATTTCACATAAAATTTGTCAATTAATCATTCTACTCAGTACGAAACACTTAATTGATCAGGTAATTACTATGTAATTAATCAAAATTGTAATTGAACGTACTAATTCATCTTTAGTATAGTTAAATCAATATAGTTATTTCTAATGGTGACTTAGTTTGAATCATTTCAAATAAAATTGGTCAATTGATCACTCTACTCAGGATGAACATACTTAGTTGATCGTGTAATTACCATGAGATTAATTGAAACTGTAATTGAACATATTAATTCATATTTTATTTTAGTAATCAATTTAGTTATTACTAATAATGACTTAATGTGAATCAATAGATGACTAACATGTTATAACAGATGAGTAATCTGTTGGAAATGACCAAACAAGTAAAAATATCTGTTGAAAATGACCAAACAGATATAGGCATCTGTTGCAACAAATGATTCACTTGTTGCAACAACTAATTCATCTATTGAAAATTATCAAATAGATATAGACATCTGTTGCAACAGATGACTAAGTTGTTGCAACATATGACTCATCTGTTGGAAATTACTAAATAGACAAAATATGTGTTGAAAAATAATTTAAATTACTAAAGCTCAAATGTTTTTAGGAGAACTCAAATGTTTTCCCCATTGTCTAAGGTCTTGTCTTCAATTTTAGTTAAATCAATTTAATTATTATTAATAATTGCTTAATTTGAATCAACAAATGACTAACCTATTATAAGTATTTATTGCAACGGATAACTAACTTGTTGCAACAAATAGGTGATCTATTAAAAAATAATTAAAATACTAGGGAACTCAAACATTTTTAGGAGAACTCAAATATTTGTCCCATTGTTTTAAAGACTTGTCTTTAATTTTAGCTAAATCAATTTAGTTATTACTAATAATTGCTTAATTGAAATCAACAGATGACTAATATATTGTAACAGATGATTCATCTGTTGAAAATTATCAAATAGATAAAACTCAAACGCTAGTCCCCTCGATCCTTTTGCATTTGATGTATGATACACTATTTTTGTCTTCTTTACCTGTTTCATGAAATTTTTTATGTGTTTCACTTATTCGTTGTGCCCTTGTTGAAATTTTTAGAATTTTTGTAGGTCAAATTTTGTTCGTATATCACTTGGACATTACTTCATAGGTGATTTTGTAAGTATAATTATGATTTTTGTTGAATTTTTTATTTGGTATATTTGTTACTGCTACAATGGATAGAACCTGCAATATGAATCCAATATATGAGTCATTTATTGCAACAAGTGAGTAATTTGTTGCAACATATGACTATTCTGTTGTGACAGATGACCCATATGTTGATTCATGTTACAACACTATAATACAAATCCAACAGATGGGTAATCTGTTGCAACAGATTAGTCATATATGTTGCAACAGATTACTCATATGTTGCAACAGATTAGTCAATATGTTACAACTGATTAATCAATATGTTGCAACAGATTAGTCAATATGTTGCAACAGATTAGTCAATATGTTGCAACAGATTACTCATTTGTGCAACAGATTACTCATCTGTTGGATTCACGTTACAAGTTTCATCTACTATTGAAAAAACAGCAATAGCAGATATACTCAGATGAGAAATTCAACTAAAAATTATAATTTTACTTACTAAAATCACTTATAAGTAATTTCAAGTGATATACGAATAAAATTTGACCTAAAAAAATTTGATCAAGTAGCAATAGTAGCGGTAACAACAATGTTCAACAATAAGAAGATGATGATGATGAACAAGAAGAGATGATAATGAAGAACAAGATGATGATAATGAAGAAGAAGATGATGAATAAAGCAGCAACAACAACAACAATGAACAACAAAAATCACGAAGAGAGAGAAAACTTCAATAAATGAGAAGAGAGAGAAACGTGTCTTCCCCCTCCCCCCCCCCAATTTCTAGTTATATTAGATTTTATATTGGATCAAAGTGTAAATTAAAAAACTTGTGGGTTATTTTCAAACTTTTCTTACTTTTTTAATCCTTAATAAAGTAATTGTCACCTCCACTCAATTATTAAGACTTGTGTCATCCACGCTTCATTTTAAAACTCTTTTGTCACCTAGAGCCCAAAGCCCCGTACTACTATCCTCTGAACTCAAATTTAGCGTATTTTTATCATTTTTTGTGCTAATGTGACACCTTTATTACATGAAATGGAGCCCACATCAAAGGTGTCACGTTATCTAAAATGATTGACAAAAGGTATTACGTTAGCTAAAAAGATTGACAAAAATATGCTAAAATTTAGTTTAAGGGGTAATAGAACCCCCGTGAAGTTGACGTGTGTCATAGCAAATTTGGTCATAGTTCGGGGGTACTAGATATTTTTCTCGAATAAAAATAAGGTTAAATTTTAAAGATTTATATTTATTTATATAAATTATAAAATATGTAATGCTCTATTAATGACAATCATAACTTATTTACTGATATAGACAATAGATAATATCATTTTTTATCACTTAATTCTCATACTAAAAATAAATGTTTTAAGTTATCTACTCAATTTGTGAAATCAAGAGAATTGTATGATGTTTTTTTCTGCCCTTTAGTGTTAAATAACTATATAAAGTAACAGTATAGATAAATTTAAAGTTTCAAATTATCATTAATAAGGTTAATTTAGCAAAATATACCTCTAAGTAACATTTTTTAAAAGATTGTGTTATATCAATAAAAAGTTAAGTAATATGAAACGAATTTAGTAAGAAAGTGGTAAAATGCAAAAATATACGCACATACATATACATACATAAGTATATACACACTTAGGGGTGAGTTGTTTGGAAACAAGTTATTCCGAAATTAGTTATCACAAAATAAGTTGTACTAATATGTATGTGTGATAACTTATCTCATCACTGTGGTATAAATGGTGCGATAAATGATTTTGAGACTACCTAATACATCTAATTAAACACAGGATAAATAATCATGAACTTTATCTCTGAATTATTATAATTATACCTCACACCAAACGACTCTTTAATACATATAATACTAAATAACGATCTTAAAAAATAACATTGAATTTTGTGATAAATTTATAAAAAAAACCCATTAATTTGCTTATAAAGTCAATAAAGTTAAATAAAATGCTACAAATATCCATGTTAAAAAAATATTCATTACATATAATATAAAAAGAAATTACATAAATATAGGATTAAAATTACAAGGACAAAATGGACATTGCATGGGATAAAGGGGGAGTATGATTATTGTTCAATGTTGAGGGGGGAGTTTGATTTTTTAATCAAAGTTGGGGGGTGAAAGTGATTTTCACCTTCCCTCTCCTAGTTAAACAAAATTAAAATTTATTTAAAAAAAATATATATTAACCCCATCTATCCTTGATCCACCACCACCCACCCACCCCTCTCCACATATTTGAGAAAGTTTACATTAATTTTCAGAGTGAAAGTTTTCATAGAATATCAAAGAATCTATCAATATATACAATGAAATAAATTCTTTCAAATAGGTTGTTTAATATTTTGAGAAAACAACAACAACAAACCCAGTGTGTTCCCACACAGTGGGGTTTGGGGGGGGGAGGTAAGATGTACGTAGTCCATACCACTACATCTGGAGAAGTAGCAAAACTGTTTCTGATAGACCCTCGGCTCAAGACAAAGAATAATAAACAAATTCATAATAAAAGCATGAAACAAGATGGCACAACAGAACTAAGACACCCACACAATAATACCCTACACTAACGTACCAAATGCACCCCTACCCCAACCCTCCCACATGCACTAACCTTCTATAATAATAATTCAATCATGCAATTAGGCATTTGCAGATCATAAAATCGTACACTATTAAATAAAAAATATGCACATATATATAGATGTAGAAATAAAATCAATATCAATTCTAACCTTGCAATTAGCTACATAACTATTAAACAAAAAAAATTATACACATGCATAAATAATTAACTTAAAAAAATTGCAAGTTATCTCTTTTGATCTAGAATATGCCATAATTACATAACGTGAATAATCAATTTTCATTATATCTCCAAACATGATTTTTCACTGATGAAGTAATTATGTGTAGTCATAGTTTGTCGATTGCAAAAACTATTTAATGGAATATTGTTATATAACTATTTAGTTTATGAATATATCAAGTAATATAAACTATGTAAAAACTATTTCTTATGTCATATACATAAATTGATAGAAGTGACTACCATAAAATTATGTGACTCCTGCATAAATTAAACAATTGTGAGAACGTAATTAGTGTGAATGTAAATCAGATTTCACATATCATATGAAAAAAGGATCACTTTATAGGTTTTATAAATTCAAAAAAAGAAGAGAAAAATATGTGTTGACAATTTCAAAGAAGATATGAGAAATAACCTGAATTATTTGTTACCCATTTGAATGATAACTAAATAAAATTTAAGAAGTTTCACCATCAATCTCTATGCTATAATTTGAAATTTTTGAATATTAACATGTTATCTCAGACCAAAAAAAAATTGAAATAATTTTAAAAGAATTTTGATTTCGTTTGTCTTTGTTTTTTAATAAAATATTTGTGAAGTTTAAAACTCTTAGAATTATGATATCATGAGGAAGCTGTAGTCATCTATAAAACAATAAGTATTAAATTCAAATTTTAAATCCTTTATCTTTCATTTGTTATTATTTTAATCTTAAATTTTGATTAAAAAATTATTCTAAAGATTATTTTAAATTTGAAAAAGTCCTACAATAGGATAAAGTGTGGAAGTTATAACCATCTCAAAAATTATTTAATACTATCAAATTCAAATTTTAAATATTAAGCTAGTATTATTATTATTACTACCACTACTATTATTATTATGTTTTTTAAAATAAAAAAATTAAAATAACACGTTAACATATTTTAAATTTATTATGAAATATTAAACATAATCGTAATAGTGAAATTACAATTAGCTAATTTCTCTTGTTTAAAAAAGTTTTATCTTTCAATTTTTAAATTTCAAACACTGAAAGTACTTAATTTTAAATAAATTTCACTATTCTCAATTTTAAAACTAACATAAAATTTATATTTTCGTTTAACGTTTATAATTTTGTTCCTTTTTCACAATTTTTTCATTGTTTAATTTTATCATCAATATCTTTAAGTATTTTATTTGTACTTATTATTACATTTTATAAATTGATTTAATTTAAAATCTCATATCACTCTCAAATCATTCATCTGACCATCCCATCAAATTCCATATCCACCCCAACCTCTAAGTGCCCCCACCTCACCCCCAATCTGACAAAAGTAGTTTAAGTTTTTTTTTTTTTTTTTTTTAAGAAAAGAAGAAAATAAATCTTATCCCACCGCCCCTACTCCCCAACTCTCCCTCTTTGAATAAAAAAAAATTAAAATATTCTTAACCCCACCTATCCCTTCCCCCACCACCCTGCCTCTCCCCCTCCCCCTTACCAATTTGAGAAAGTTTACCTTAACTTTCAGAGTGAAAGTTCTCATAAAATTTCAAAAAAGCTAACAATATATCTATAATATATTAAAGGTGTGAAGGACCTTAGAAATATTGTTTGATCTTTTTGTCCTTTATTAAACATTTTTTCTTTAGACAAAATCGTCTTTTCAATATTTTTTTTCCTAATATTTAAGATTAAAAAACTAAGAAAATATATTTATGATAAAACTTTTTCTTATTATAAGTCATCAATTAAAAACTAATACAATATATTTATGGCAAAATCTTTCCTTATTAGAAGTCATCAGAACTAATGACAACTAATATTGTTTCCATTAGTTTAAGAATTCTAAATTAACTAAATTTGATTTTAAAAAGATTTGAAAAATCTAGAAATAAATATAAAAGCATAAGAATAAGAAAAATTTAAGAAATATCAAATTTTAAAAGTTTTAAGTATGTAATAAGAATGTAATCAATGATTTTATAAAAATTTAAATATTAGAAACGAGGAAAGATTTTAAATATAGAAAAAAATAATTGTACCACAAATATTATCCAAATTGATGCGTCTCTCTTAGCCTCTGCCAGCAAGAAAAAGAGGTATTGCATACAGGGGTGGAGCTACATGTATGATATGAACCTCTTTCGACGAAAAATTATACCATATATGCATGATTAAAATTATTTTTTTATGTATATATAGTAGATGTCGAACCTTATTCGGTTAGTTCGTATGTTCACTTGTGAACCCCTTACTGAAAATCCTGGTTCCGCCACTGATTGCATGACAAACACAAAATTGATGATCTATCAACCACTTGAAACTTCTGGTTGTAAAATATATATGTGTGCTTAAACAAAAATATATGTTTATATTTACATTATCATATTAAAATGTGAAAGATCTTTGAAAAGTGAGTTGAACTTTTACACTTCACTAAAAATCTCTGCAATAGATAAAATCATTTAATTTTAAATAATTAAATGTTACACGTGTGAGGTACGTGCATTAATCTAGTACAATGAAATAAATTCCTTTAAATGGGTTGTTTCATATTTCGAGAAAAAAATTGTAATAACAATTCAACCATACAAATTAGACATTCGCAGATTATAATACCATATGATATTAAAAAAAGTATGTACATAGATAAATCACAAATTTTGAAAGGAATATAAGTTACCACTTGCGATATGATATATTACATAATTACATAAAACGAACAATCAACTTTTATTGTATCTTCAATTTGATGGTTAATTGATGAAGTAACTCTATGTAGCCATAATTTACTAACTGTTGTAAATATCTAATGTGATATTACTATATAACTATTTGAATTTATGAATGTATCAAGATATATGAGCTATATAAAAATCTTCATGTTATCTCATATCTAGGGGTGGTAAATGGACGGGTTGAGTCGGGCGAGTCAAAATGGGCTAAAACAACAAATGGATCATTGCCCAACCCCACCCAAAATATAGATGGGCTAAGATGGGTTGGGCCAAGATAGGCTAAATAATTGGTCATAGCTCAATCCGCGCAATTTAACCCATTATTGAACAAATTATCATTCTAGTAACAATTTAAGTTGGAATGATCTTTTTTATTTTCTTTTTATCTTTATATTATTATATTATCATTTTCACATAAAAATAACATATGCAAACTAAAAAAAAAAATTAATAAAAGCATTTGTATATATATATATTTAATACAAAATAATGATAACGAATAAGATAAGAGAGGTGGAAAAAGAGAAAAATATATTTTTTTTATAAAATAAATTTTAAAGATTTAATTTTTTTTTGGGGGTAGGGGGGGTAGGGGGTGGTAGGGGTAAGGGGTAAGGGTAGTAGTACGCCAAGATTTTTTTAATTTTTTTTTTTGAAAATGCAAATTAAAAAAAATAATTGTTATGAGAGGGGCTGAGGATGGGTTGGGGTAGGGAAGGGGGAGTGGGCGGGGTAATAAAGAGTTTATTTTTTATAAAAAAATAAGTTTTTTTTTTTAAATATTTTTTTAGGGGGTGGGGGTAAGGGGTGTATTTAAGTATCCGGAGGTAAGGGGATCGAGTAAGAATTTTATTTTTTATTAAAATCTTTTTTTTTGAGGAGGGTCGAGGGTAGGGGTTGGTTGGAGAAAAAAGACTTTGATTTTTTTTAAAAAAATATTTTTTTCTTGGTTGGGGTGGTGGTGGTGGTAGGGGTCGGAGTAAGGAGGTGAGGGTCGGGGTAGTGCGATGGTGTAAGAAAAAAATTCAGTTTCTTAAAAATATAAATTAAAAAAATATCTTTTGGGTGGAGGAGGGGGGATGGGGTTGGTCGGGCTCCGGGGTGGGGAAAAATATTTTTTCTTAAAAAAATAAATTTTGGAAAATATTTAATTTTTTTATGGGATAGGGGTAGGGGGATGATGTAAGAAAAAAATTATTTTTCTTCATTAGAAAACTGATTTATTATTACAATTATTTCAAGACGAAAACAGAATATAATTGAAGTAACTAAAAATATTAAAAGTGAAATTATAAATACTAGGATTAAACATCTTTATGGGTCAAAGTTGGGCATCATTATGAGTTCATTTGGGTTGATGATTTGTGATGGGTTCACTTGGGTTAGCCCAAATCAGCCCATCTTCAAAATCAATCTAGCCCAACCCATTAAAATATAGACGGGTTGGGCGGACTAATTTTGCCATCCGTACTCTTATCCTACGTAAACAAATAAATAGAAGTGAATATTCATAAAACTTCAGAATTTATGCATATATATAGACGTAGAAATAAAATCAATATCAATTTAACCTTACAATTAGAAATCTACAAAACTAATAAACAAAAAATATGCATAAATATAATTAATTAATGTAAAAAGATTGCAAGTTACCTTTCGTGATTTAAAATGTGTCATGATTATATAACGCGAATAATCAATTTTCATTATATCTTCAAACATGGTTGTTCATTGATGAAGTAATTATGTGTAGCCATAGTTTGCCGATTACAAAAATTATTTGATGCAATATTTCTACATAACTATTTAATTTATGAATGTATAAGTAATATAAATTATGTAAAAACTATTTCATATGGCATATACATAAATTGATAGAAGAGAATTGCCATAAAATTACTCAATTCTTGCATAAATTATACAATTGTGAGAATATAATCAGTGTGAATATAAATCAAGTTTCACATATCATACGAAGATGGACCACTTTATCGATTTTTATAAATTCAAAAAAAAAAAGGGAAAAAATATGTGTTGACAATTTTTGAGTAGATAGAAGAAATAACCTGAATTTGTTACCCATTTGAATAATAACCGAATAAAATTCAAGGAGTTTCATAATCATCTCTATGCTGCAATTTGAAAATTTTGAATTTTAACATGTTATTTTAGATAAAAAAAATTGCAATAATTTTGGCTGTATTTTAATTTCATCTGTCTTGGTGTTTATCAGCATAACTCTTCTTATAAAGTATTTTGCAAAGTTTAAAACTCCGATAATTATGATACTGTAAGGAAGTTGTAGTCATCTATAGAACTCCTAGTATTAAATTCAAATTTTAAACTCTTTTTCTTTCATTCTGTTATTATCTTAATCTTAATTCTTGATTACAAAAAAGCTCATTTAAAAGATTATTTTGAATTTGAAAGTCCTGTAATAGGATAAAAGAGAAAGTTGTAACCATCTCAAAAATTATTTAATACCATCAACTTCAATTTTTAAACCTTAAACTATTATTATTACCACTACCACTACAATTACTATTATTATGTTGTTTTATATAGAAAAAATAAAAGTACTACTATGTGTGTACTATTATTACAATGTTTTTAAAGATTATAATAATAATAATAATAATTATTATTATTATTATTATTATTATTATAATTATTGTTATTATTATTCCCACCACTACAATTACCACTACTACAGGTACTATTGAAAATTAGAAGTGCTGCTACTACATTTTTTTATAAAAAAAATATTATTATTATTATTATTATTAGTAGTAGTAGTATCTTTTATTTAATATTTAAATATATTTTATGGCATTGAAAAAGATAATTTTATCAATAGTAAGATAATTTTAGCTTCCTAATTTACGATAATAATTTTTTTTTTAAAAAAGCCTAGTATTTTCAAATTCAAATAACTCTAATCTTTTGATTCAAATATTTAATATTTTTAAATTCAAATTTTTTATTACAAAACTATTAAGTTTTATCCTAAAAATTGCCACGTGCCTTTTTAATATCTTGCCACTTGATTTCTTGTCTTGCTTTTAATTTGGTTTTTTATATATATATATATATATATATATATATATATATATATATATATATTTCTATTAGATATAAGTGAAAAGTTGGGTTACTACTATTTTTTCCTATATGAATGGCCTTTACGTAATTACTCTTATAATGAAGGTTTTTCCCTAAGTTTTCTATCCAGTGTATAAGAGTCGTATACGAGTAATACACATATACAGAATATATGTGGTCACTATTGTTTCCACCTGTTTACTTACTTTTCCTTTTATTGCTTACCAAAAAAAATCTACTTTCTCTTTTCCTTAAGAAAACAAAATAGATGTGAAAAAATTGAAAGAGAATACCTGTGAAATTGGGGTTTTCCATTGATTTTGGCTTCTTTAACTTTCGGTAAGTTATTACTTTTTTCATTTCTATTAGTGAATTCCTCTTACTTTCTTTTTTTCGTAACAAAAGATAAAAATAGCCGTGGAAAAATTTGAAGAGAATAGCTGTGAAATTGAGGTTTTCCATTGATTTTGGCTTCTTTAACTTCTGGTAAATTATTTCATTTTGATTTCTATTAGTGAATAGATTTTGATTGATTTTTGCTTTCTTTACTTTAACTAAGAAAAAAATTAGGGATTTCGATTGATTTTGGTTTCCTTAACTTCTGCGATTTTCGATTTCCTAACTTCTGGTAAGAAAAAAAAATTGGGATTTTGATTGATTTTGGCTTTCTTAACTTGTGGTAATTTTTTTTTTTAATTTGTATTGGTGAATTCATGTATGAAATGTATGTTACCGTTGTGATATTGATTTCTATTGGTGAATTCATGTCTAGAGTTTATGTTAGTGTTCTGTTATTCTCACCGATCCCACTTCAATTTCAATCTCTGTCAAAAGGCATAATCAGTATAGAATTAACAATTGTGTATCTCCTCTTAAGGGTATCTCGATATCATAGACAAACATAGTCTAGAAGAAATGATACTTTAATGTATGTTGTCATTATTATTTCTTTCCTGTACCAAAGTTAATAAGTATACCACTTCAATGAATAGCTCAGTTGTTGTTTTGTATGAGTTCCCACACTATCACTATTTTCCTAAAAAAATTACCATCATTTTCCTACGGAGGTAACTATTCTACAAGCACAACTCAAATATTTATGCCTATTTTTAAACTGCTTGAAATGTAGCTGTTATTTCAGTACTTAGAAAAATAGAAACCTTCTGTGTAATGAATGTCTTAAGCACAATGATTTAGCTATTCAAAAGTTGCAAATGTATTTATTCAAGAAAGCAATGTAACAAGCAGAAGAATGTTGATTTGTGTCTGAACTCCTGCTATCCGTTTAATGATTCTTATTTAATTTTATACATTATTGTATGTTGCTTGCAAACCTATTTTCTGCTTGAATAAATTCAATTTAAGCTATCATTTATTTTGCATGTTCATCAATTCAATGGCTCCTGAGCTGGGAGTCTATCAGAAAATATCCTCTCTACTTTTTCGAAAGTAATGATGTGGACTACGTACCACTGGATTTGTTGTTGTTGTTATTGTTGTATAAATTCAATGACTGTTGTAATAGGTTAATCCTTGATGTTATTCTTGTAATTGAAATCTCCACTATTGTAGGTATGGCTGCATAACCTCGGTTTTGGACTTCTTGTTTACATAGTTGAAAAGGTCTATGATAATTCTGGAGAAATTCTTCTTGTAGCAGGTAACTTGTCTCTGTCATGGGCTTATCTGTAATAAATTGACAAGAAAACTGCAAATTGGTGTATGTATTAAACATAATGCATGCTGGTCGGATAAAAAACAAAGGAGAAATTATTATACAAGTAGCAAATTAGTATTTGTAGAGGACACACTGCATCATTGTCACTACGTCAATAAGATTTCTCATTCTTCAGTCAGAAGGTTGGTTCGTTTTATAAATTGTGAAGAATAAAACTCTTAACAATCTCTATGGACACTAAGCACAAAAAATTCACCTTGAATGAATAAATTGGACAAATAGGATAAAAATGGAAATAAAGTAGTAATAAAAGAGTTGATACTTTGTCCTAAATTATGAAATAAGACTGAATGTTGTTGTTTCTTTTTTGAACAATCCCATTTGTAAGAGTTTCATTGGTGTTTCTAAGTACAACCTTTGCTTGTTGCATATCTTGATTTACATTGGTTAATAAGTCTTTGCTAAGGTACCATTGTTCTTTGTCACACCAATGTCAGATCTTCCAAAATGCTCTACTTTTGGAAGTCCCAGCGATAATTTAGAGAGTTCAAGCAAACATTAAACTTGTCGACCGTTAAAGAGGTAAAAATCATGTATTTCACCTTTCTACCATGAATTATGTTGCTAATTTTGCTCAAACCCTTCATTTTTGATATCGCACTCATGTTAGATATTTCAAAAATATACTATTTTTGAAGAATTCAACACACACCCATTGATATTTTTGAAGAGTCCAAGCAACATAGATTCATCAACTTTCTAGCAATAATATTGTGTCCACCATACAATAGAGAAACTCTTAGGTCACCTGGAGACCTGCACAACTAATATCATGTTTGATAACATTTTAGCTACTATGTATAAAGTTCAACACACTAAGTATTGTGTTTTATTATCCAAAATAATCAATATATGAATACATATGAATAACTAAATCTTGCATAACTCACAAAAGGACCCTTTACTGTTGATTAACACTAAATACTAATCAACTTAGTGGATTTCTTAAAGAGAATTTCTTTTTTCCATCTTTTTTTTCTTGTATGATTGTTTACTTTATGGATTTCTTAAATTTTTTGTTGAATTCTTTAGGTATGATAAATACCATAGTTATTATGAAATATAATGTTGAGTGTCTTCGCGTTTATTGATTCAGATAAAGAAAGAAGTATATATCGCTAATGTGTTAACTGATTGGAGCAATTAGTTAAAACATTGTGTAGAGTTGTTGCACCTCTATTGATACACTTAAGTCGATTCGTATAGCTTTGATTTAAAACAACAACAACAATATCTCCAGTGTAATCCCTTAATTGGAATCCGATAGGGTAATGTGTACGCAGACCTTAACCTTACAAGGTAGAGAGCCTGTTCCCGATAGACCCTTAACATAGCTTTGATTAAAAAACAAAATTAGTTGCCAATACAAAGAGTTTAATCGAGGTCATTCACTTTGATTGGATTTAGGGATCTCAGAGTAAGCTTTCCTTTGTAGTTGGTGGTGACTTTGTGATTGTAATTTTGCATGTTACTGATATAACAACAACTATTAATTTATCAGCTAAGATTTCATGAAAAGTCAAAAACTAAGTGATAAAGGTTTTGTGAAATCTTCTAAGATGTTAATGAATAAAAAGGTTCCAAGCCTTAGCTTGTAAAGAAATGAATCTACAAGATCATTTGGATTTCCTTTAAGAGGTTGCATGAGTTGCTTGTATCTGATTCCATTGTAAAAAATTTGAAAGGTTGTTTAGAAAAACATTCAACAGTCTTACCGTAGGAAAGCTTTATAATTTTTTTATAGTTAGGTCCAATCCATCAACAGGCTTTTTTGAAATGGGGCACAGTCTCAGCCTTAATAGATGGGCATCTTCAAATTTACTAAGCCTTTTGTACCTCTCCCAAATGGACATGAGAAGAGATTAGACATGAATTTACCTTCTCCAGTTGGGGAAATTTGGATGATAAATAAATAACTTAACATCTCCTCTTAGCTAAACCAAATATAAGGTAAAGAACTTATGGCTAAGGAAGAAACTATTTGACTATGTTGCTTGGATTCTTCAAAAATATTGCTGCACCCATGTCGGATCCTTTGAAAATGCACTACTTTTAGAGAATCCGACACTATATGATGTTACCATTCATCTGTCAAATGTATGTTTGCTACTTGAGTCACAACTCAGGTCATAACAATATCAGAAAGGATATTAGAGTAGAGTCACAGTTTATTCTCAAAGGGCAGTGGCATTAGTAGTCAAAAGTTCCTCTATTAAAAAATGATTCTTCATTCCCTTTCCTTATTTTTACAATCCTTTCTCTCTATTTTTATGTTATTTGAACCACTTTTGCAATTTCCAATAAAAAATGATACAAAAAATAAAGAAAATATGGTCTTGTTGTGCAGTAGGTCTGGTTTTAGAACAATGAAAATAAATTCAAATATAGTTAAACAGGCTAAGAGACATTCCTAGACTGTCTGATTTACAATTTGTACACATTATTGTAACTTTACTATGTTCGGTATTCTTAACTTAGAACTTAAGATAAAACAATTGTGAGCATAAGAGCATCTTTCCTTATGACCAACTTAGACTCTTGTAGTTTCAATAATTAGTGCTTAAGAATACATTAGCATGGACTCCATACATTCGTATTGGGGGTTACAGGTAAGCTATTATGCTGACTTTTCATTGCAGTGTGAAAAGTTATATGAAAGATCTTTTTTTTTTTTCTTTTTTCGCTTACTTAAACCTAAAAAGGGAAAAAAATCTTTTCTTCATTTGATTCACTAGCCTACTCTCATCAAATAGGGAATGCCAGAATCAAGATTGCTTAGAGGGATAATAGAACATATCTAACCGTGTCTTTGAAATATAGACCCTTTTTTGTGATCCAATTAGCATTTTTGCTTGAGAATATGACCTCACGACCCAACATTTATTTGTAAATTCTGTACTGAAATTGAGACTGCTCAACCTCAGAAGCTAATTTTTGTGCAGGCAGCACAGTCTGTCGTACTATTGAATTTTATATTTGTGTTGTATCATGTATGTTTCTCTGTTGATATAGGTATAGATGATTAATATAATCATATTCTATCTGGCTTGAAGGATCCAACACAGCTGCGGTAACATATTTGGAAAGTCCGAGCAACTTTGATCTCTGTTATCATTAATAACCAAATTATCTTAGTGTACAAAATGATATTTTGAGTAGTTTTACAATTATCAAACACTTTTGTATCATGTATGTTTGTCTGTTGATATGGTGTAGATGATTAATATAATCATATTCTATCTGGTTTAAAGGATCCAACACAGCTGCGACAACATATTTGGAAACTTCGAGCAACTACGATATCTGTTACCATTAATAACCAAACTATCTTAGTGTGCAAAATGGTATTTTGGGTAGTCTTGCAATTATCAAACACCTATTCTTCTACTTCACTAAAGAGTTGCATAATAACAATAATATTATTTGCTTACTTGTCGTTCCATTCTTTTGGATTAGTTGTATCGCATTGACTAATTGCTTTGATGAATGTCTTGTTGACTTGTTGTTGTGATGAATAGGACCCCCCCTTTCCTAATTTCTCATGTTGTTTCGTATATTACTTGAGAATTTTTAGGCTATGCTGATCTAAACACATATTTTTTTTTACAGAACTTCCTCGAGAAAATGGAACAATAGATGAAAAATTCCTTAAAACTACCTTGGCTGCAACTCAAAACGGCTTATTTTCTCATGTGAGAAGGGCATTTGGTATTACACCATTAATTGCGAAAAATGGGTGCTGCTGTTTGGTTGATATTATCTAGAAAAGAACATTATATGTTGCTAACCTGGGGAATAACTGTAATACGCGTATGTTGAAGGTGATGTTACAACACAATACCCAAAGAAGAAGACATTTCAAAAGTTCAATTCAGAAGAGCCAGTCTTAGTTTTCCACTACTGTCTTCAACAAAATGTTGTTTCTGCAACCAACCAACAATGTACCGCTTTTGTACCAATAACTTTCAACTTTCAAACTTTTTGTACCAATACATGATTTATATGTAGTACTTTCACAGGCTAACAACATAACAATGTAATCTTTGTTCCACATATTATGAAGCATAACTATTTGTACCATATATTATGAAACATGACTATCTTATCTGCAGTCATACAGACACACTAGTATATATATATATATATACTAGTCATATAAGGCCCGTGCTAAGTCCGGGCCCATAATCAAGTAATTTAATATTTTATATAATAATAAAATTAAATATATAAAATAATTACAACTCGTAAAGATCATAAATTGAAAAATATTAATATTTTTATGAGTTTATGAACATATTTTCTATAGGTATAATTAGAAATATATTTCTTCAGATATTTATTAAGTCTTAAGTTTATTCGTAATTTCACGTGACAAGAATTTAAGCTAGTTAATATGGTAATTTAAGCTTGGGTTTATATTAAATTAATCCAAAAAATTAAATTCACCAAAAATGAACCTCGAGGTCTATCGGAAACAACGTCCCTATCTCACATATGAGGTTGTGGTATGGACTGCGTACACTTACCTTCCACAGACCTCACTTGGTGGGAATATACTGGGTATGTTGTTGTTGTTGTTCATCAAAATGAACCTTGAGAATCTATTAATACTTTATATTTAGTTATGCTTCAGAATATTAATTCTCAATTAATCAAAGAAAATATTTTTAAAACAATCTAATCTTAATTGATACCACCACCTTCATCTTAACTTTATCAATAATTGAACTTTCAATATTTAAAATATTTTATTGATAATTTCAAAAGTAAGATAACATTGTTCATAAAAAAATTATATTCAATTCATAAAACGTAATTAGGAAATATTGAGGACCGTACTTTGGTCATCAGAAATAAATATAACTTTATAAAATTAATTAAAAGATTTATCGATTAGTTACAACCGGGAAATCTAAACAATTCATTTGATTATCAGCCTGAATTCTCACCTTATTGGTGAAAGTTTGATTCTCCACTTTGTAATTTTCTCTCTAATTTTTTTTTTGAAAAAAAATTCTTAAACAAATAAAAATTCAAGAAAAAACTCAATAATAATTTCTCATATTATGACACACCACATACAAAGTCCTATTTGGCAAGCAAGAAAATAAAATATTTTTATTTTTATCAACTACATGCCATAATTTTAGTGGATTAATAAATTAATTGAAATTACTAAAGTAGCCTTGTGAGGACTACCAAAGTTTATTATTCTCTTTTATATATAGTAGTGTTAATCTGATCTTAATTGATACCACTACCTTCATTTTTAACTTTATCAATAATTTCAATTATCAATATTTGAAATATTTTATTGCTAACTTCGAAAGCAAGATACAATTGTATAACACCCTCAAAGCAAATAAAATTTGAGCATTTTATTTTTTGTCTTTCCAAGTTTGAAATGTCAATTTTTTACTCAAATTGTACTTAGGTATGTTAAACGGGTGTTCCGAAAGAGTTTCAGAATTTTTGGACGGGGTTCGAGGTGATTTTGGACCCCGAAGGCAGTGAGCCTCCACGATATCCCCGTGTCACGGAGGATAGCCTCCATATTATTGTCCATGACACGGAGCATAGTTTTTGCGTTAGGGTCTGTGGCACGAAGGTTAGCCTCTGCGATAAGGTTCGTGCCACAGACCTATGTAAAAATCGGTGCAGTTTTGTTTTAATTACTTGGGATGAGGGGTATGGCGGTATTTTCACCTATGAACGACCTTTACACACTATATTTACTTATTTTCAACAGTTTTCATGATAACAAGGCTATTATTCTACTCCCAAACTTAAAACCCCCAAGAGAGCTAAGGATTACCTTTTACGTTCATCTTTCGGTTTCAAGCTCCGAATCACTTTTCAATTCTCATGTGTTTAAGGCATGTACCTCTTTCCCTATACTTGTATTTTATTAATGGCATGAAAATTGATTTATTATTCATGGTTTTGATGTTAGTTTTTGAACTATGGGTTGAGGGTTTTGGATTTAAATTGTTGGGATATTTTTTCATGATTTCTATTGATTTATTATGCATGAATTGTTGGTTTGTACTCTCATTAGGGTGCATGAAAATGGTGAATGAATTTAGGGGTACAATGGATTCCCCAAATAATTGGTTTTGGTATGAAAATTGATAATAACCTCGACCCACTTGCATAATTGGTTTTGGAATATGAATTATCATTTGGTTTAGCTATTATCTTTAAAACTAATGCATTGCATAAATGGCAAAATTACTAAGGATGGTTTTGAAAATCTTGTGGGGTACAATGGAATCCTCCAATTTGATTTTAATAGTGGAGTCTGAGGTACAAGGATTCCCAAGGTAATGACTTAATGACATTTGCTTGGAAGTTATAGTCGGTATGACGATACCACTTAATGATGCCTTAATAATTGACTCCTAGAATCGATGGTTTGGTTATGTGTTAAATATTATATTATGAGCTTAAAGGGAGTTGTGTAGCAAAGCCGTGTGGTGGATGTTTGGGGGGATTGATACTGAAAACTCATATTTGCCGACGTGAAGTTGGTCTTGATGATCGTGTCCACGAGCCACACTTGATATATTTTGGGATGGCTAATTGCATTGATGGCTCTAGTTTTCCCTCGGATTTTCTCCGGTTCATGTGTCTAACATGTATTAGGGCCCTTTCAGCAGGGGAAGCTGAACTTATATAACCCGTGGGTCCGGTTTAGGACGGTCAAGCTACATAGTTGAAGCTAAGGTTTTAAAGTTCATGCTAAGCTCTGTTCCCTTTCCTGGCATGTGATATATATCTATAATATTAAAAGTGTGAAGATCCTTAGAAAAGTGATTTGAACTTTTTGCCCCTCATTTAAAAACTATGCAATAAACAAAACTGTCATTTTTTTTTTAATATTTAAAACTTACAATTTATTTAAATTTAATTATTAAACCTTTCCTTATTTGAATTATATACTCTAAATTTTGGACTTTAAAATCAACTGGAATATTACCTTAACTAAATCTTTAAAAGAATATCAATAAGTTAAAACATGGGTAGTTAATAATATGAATTTGTTAGCTTTTATGGCAAAGCGATATATTCTTTTTTTGGTAAACTAATATATATTTCTTTTTGCAAATATAAAATTGGTATAGATTTTGGTTAACTATGTTAAGTTAGGAAACTTAAAGTTTTCCTACGTTATAAAAACTACGAGTAATATATTGAAAATCTAATATAGATCATATAGAAGTCAAAAATTAAATTCTTTTTTATTTTGGTCTGTTTTAAAACTCTTACAAAAGAAAAGTTAACAGTTTCAAATTCTTCTTCGTCAACTTTATTCGGAGGCCTCTTTTTGCTTACATGAAATTAAATCGGTGCTTTTTTTATTAGAAAAAATTAATTTAGTCTCCAATATAATTAAAACTTGTGAAGAAGAAGAGAATTTCAATTACTGATGAGATGTGATAATAATCTTACTGAGAAAGAATTTGAGTGCTTAAAGGAATGAAATATCCTTGGGCAAAATCTTGAACGTTTTTAAAGTCATAAATGGCAAAATTTTCAATGACAATCTAATTATTTTAATAATATTCAAAACTTAAAATTCTATGCTTTGGCATGATCACGGGATGTGCTTTTTTTTTTTTTTTTTTTTTAAATATCAACTTTGTTTAATTTTACAAGTATTTCTTTTGTTTATTAAACTTTACGAGTTAGAATATAACTTTGTTAATGGGTCTCCAACTTTGTGATATATGTTGTATTGTAAAAAAAAATTATTAATATCGATAATAAATGTTTTATCATAATAAAACAAGCATAATCATGAAAAAGGAAAAAAAAGATCAAGTGAGACACCTAACATATTTGAGATATAATATTATTTACATATAATTTGTATAGACATAAGATTTAATTTAATGCCAATTTTTTTAAATAATATAATTTTTTTTGTGTGTATAATCTAATTGATTGACATGAGAAACACATGCAAAGCACGTAAACTAAACTAGTATATATATATATCTATAATATATTAAAAATGTGAAGGACCTTAGAAATGTTGTTTGAACTTTTTGCCTTTCATTAAAAGTTTTTGCTTTAGACAAAATTGTCTTTTCACTATTTTTTCCTAATATTAAGAGTTGAAAATTAATTAAATATTTTTGGTAAAACCTTTCCTTATTATAAGTCATTAGAATTAATGACAACTAATACCTTTTTCATTAGTTTAAGAATTCTAAATCAATTAAAGTTGATTTTAAGAAGACCTGAAAAATTTAGAAATAAATATGAAAGTGTTAGAATAAGAAAAATATAAGAAGTATCACATTTTAGAAGTTTTAAGCAAGTAATCGAAGATTTTCTAAGATTTAACTTTAAAAATAAGGAAAGGTTTTAAATATAGAAAAAATAAAAAGGAATAATTATAATACAAATATAATTCAAATCGATGCGTTTATTTTAGCCTCTAGCAGCAAGAAAAAAAGGTACTGCATGATAAAAGTAACGATCCATTAACCACTTGAAATTTTTGGTGGTAAAATATATATCTACTTACGATAAAATATATGTTATGTTTACATTATTATATTAAAGTGTGAGGATCTGTGATAAGTGATTTGAACTTTCTGCACTTTATTAAAAATCTTCACAATAGACATAATCATCTAATTTTAAATAATCAAAGATTACACGTGCGAGGCACGTGCAGTTTAACTAGTAATGTTAAAAGTATGAAGGACCTTAGAAACATCGTTTGAACTTTTTGCCCTTCATTAAAGGTATTTGCTTTAGAAAAAAATTTATCTTTTCACTATTTTTTCCTAATATTTAAGAGATTAAAATTAAATAAATATATTTATGGTAAAACCTTTCCTTATTAGAATTTATCAGAATTAATAACAACTAATAATTTTTTCATTAGTTTAAGAATTCTAAATCAACTAAACCAATAGACGAAATCATTTAATTTTAAATAATCAAACGTTACACGTGCGAGACACGTGCTGCAAAACTAGTATATATATATATATATGTATTACATTTTGTGTTGTGCACTGGATTTTAAATGGTTTCTGTATTATGGATCATGACATTTCTTTATCCTTTATCCCAGAGCTACATGCTAGCGCTCCAATCGCTAACCATCTTCAGACACTGTATCCCCACACAATGCAGGAATTGGTCATACTCCTACTCCTCCTGCATAGTGACTAGGTGAACGTGGGGCAACTCATGAGTCAGACTGAAGTGGTGAGCTTCCATACTTCGGAAGACCCCATTTCAAGCTGTTGATTTTCTTAGGTTTGGTCTATTTTTTTGGATTTATTTTTGGCTAGGGTCGGGGGCATGCCCTGATCAGACTATCTTTGGTTTTGTTAGAGGCTTTGTTGGACAATACTGCAGGCATGGTATTATGGTTGGTTATCAATATTGGTTATTATTTGGCGGTTGTTGGATATTAATCTATCATGGACTCTTTGAATTTCTTTATCATATCTTGCTTAAGGTTGGGATTTTGCTGTTGTATTATATTATATTTTGGTCGAACAGGGTAAGTGAGTGGTCTCCAGTCCTTGACGGACTTGAGATGCCCGTCACAACCAAACCCTAGTTCTGGTCATGAAAAAGTTGGTATCAAAGCGTAGGTTCATGGTCAATTAGGTGTCCACAAAGCCGTGTCAAGTAGAATCTTTTTTATAGGTATGAAGTGCCACACTTATAAGAAAAAGACTACGAGGTATTTAGGAATATTTTTGTAATGCCCCAATTTTCTAAACCGAAATGCTACAGGTGCTTATGACTCCGAGGGACCACAAGCTAATCCATGACTGATATCTGTACCTGTAAACTGCATAATATCTCATAAAATATACAGAAACATGAACTGTAAGGCCATAAGGTTCAATCCTGATACATATATAAAAAATATGGTATAACAATACCAAAAAGAAACATAAATACTGAAGTCTGAACATCTAATCTGACATCTAGTCTGAAAGCCTCTAACTAAACTGAATAAGAAGTTGATGGGACATGTCCCCAACTAACTCCAACTACCGAAATAAACTGAAAACTGAAATAGAAATGAAATCATCATGTCCTCGAAGAATGAGGACACACGTCTAACTCTGACTGCTGATCCTGGAATCTACTGCTGACTTGGAGCTCATGCCTCTGAACCTATGGTGTAACATAAGAGAAATCACTATAGCGCAAATGCGTCAGTACATCTAAATGTACTGAGTATACGAATGAGGTAGGCTAAATGCAAAGGGTTAGATGTATGAAAAATAATGACTGGTGTGAACGTGAGAGTACATACATGCATACGTAACTGTAACTGAAGTCGTGGAGATACAGACTACTGAGTCTGAATATTGACAACATGAGTGTACTGATAATGAGATTCTGAAAGACTGAGTTTACTGATATTGATATGTAAATCACTAATAAGTGATGGATCTGATACTGTATTACTGAATACTGGGAGACTGATACTTATTACTGATGAAAGAATGATTGTTTCTGACAGTTCGAATTATGAAAAACTGGTCTGATTGATTGTATTTGACAATCCTGAAGTTGAGTACTGATAGCATGAGTTCTGATAACTTTTGTGATTGATATCAT
>NC_061119.1:156969376-156976706 GCF_002878395.1 Capsicum annuum | reverse complement strand
TCCATCACTTATTAGTGATGGATCTGATACTGTATTACTGAATACTGGGAGACTGATACTTATTACTGATGAAAGAATGATTGTTTCTGACAGTTCGAATTATGAAAAACTGGTCTGATTGATTGTATTTGACAATCCTGAAGTTGAGTACTGATAGCATGAGTTCTGATAACTTTTGTGATTGATAGAATAAGTGACCGTATCTGACAGTCCATAAATCTGAAGGAAACTATCTGAGTTCAATTCTATTTCTGAGTTGACTGTATCTGACAGTCATAGTATACTGAAATTTGAAGAATTATCTGAGCTCTTTATTGAGACTAGGTAGCTATAGCTGACAGTCCTGAAATCTGTAAATGAAACTGTGAGAAGTAGTTATCTAACCGACATGCCCCAAATATGCTATAATAGCTAAACTGGGGTCCAATCTCTACCCCGACTGGAGGGGTGTCAATACCGCGCCACTGGTAAGGACAGTTGTGAGAACCTTATATGGCAGGTACTCAATGAGAATGGTGGAAACCCTAAATTGATGGGTTAAGCCACCTCATCAACCCTAATCTGACGGGTTAAGATGTCTCAACATATGCTGGCTACATAGTTCTAGAACACAAGGATGACTACTAAGAATCACACCCTGAACTGGCGGGTGAGTTCCCATCCTTGGGTTCACTCGGTGCTAACTTCTACTCCCATCTGAAGGATACTGAACCGAATAACTAAGCTGAACTGAATAACTGAACTGAACTGATTAGCTGAACTGATACTGATTAACTGGACTGATACTAGTGGTATTGTTTAGCAGAGCTAAACTAAGTTTACTGGATTCCAATTACTAACGGAATGTACTGAGTTCTAAGGACTGGTTAAGAGTACTGAAGTTACTGAGATTGACTGTGAATACTGAGGTTGCTGAGGTTACTGAGCACTGAGATTACTGAGATTACTGGACTACTGAGATTACTGAGATTTTTGAGTTTTCCTGAGTCACATGACTGACTGAATTCTATAGATCATGGCTTGACTGAGAGTATCGTGAAAACATGACATGGCTCTAGGCACACAGCTATATTTTTCGGGTACAAGTACCCCCAGGACTCGATGGAGGAAACTGACATAACTTGAATTTCTTAAGTACACGACCATCAATAAAAATCCATAATACATGAGTGGGGGATTTCATGAAGTACATGGTTATCATAATATCTATCATGAATAGGAATGCTTATAATCAAGTCATAAATCTCATATTCTAATATGATGGGCATTCCGACAACATATACTATTCATAGCAATCGCATGGAAACCATTCAAGTGTAAGGGAACGGCAACATGTAACGTTTAGTTCATATTGTAATGATTTAGGGATATTATACTTCATGTATTTATTCAACATCTCAAACATGGTAGGGAAAACATGGATATATTTTGTGTACATAATTTATATCTCCATTATCATACCTGCTTTATACCACAACAATAACAACACATAATTTGCATGGAAATTCATATTGGAGTGTATGACTAACATGAACTTGTTATTTAGATATCATGAAATCATGTAAATATGAAGTTCTAACATACTAGGCATTTTATCGAACACCTTGCATGCATTCTTTAAGGCATAGGTGGATTTCATCAAATTATACATCATGAACAACCAAATTTACATGTTTTCAACTCATATGATATCATGAAATTCAAAAAAACATATAAAGATTCCATCTTGGGAATCACCCAATATCAACAACATGATCATCAACACCCAACAATATAGAAATCATACTTTATAATGAAAAAGAGGGTTTTTGAGCTTTATGAATGAAAGGGATCCATAAATCAACTCACGCATACTATTATATAGCAAAACAAACAAGTATCAACATGGGTATGATCATATCACCACAATTAACCAAGTTTTGTATTTTAAAGATTGATTCTTGAACTCTATGGACGAAATGAATCCGTGGATAACACTACGCATACCTTGGAAGGGAGGTTCTTGATGATTGACGGAGGAATTTCCTTGAAATTTGATCTTCAAGCTTGATTGTGCAACCCTAGTTGTTTTTCTCCTATGGTGCTCTTGGATGATGAGCTTTGAGATGTTAATAGGGTTGTAATGTGTTTAGAAGCTATATATTTCGTAGGGTTAAGTTTAGGGACGTGTAAGGAGTGTTAAAAGACTTAATTACCCTTAAAATAACTCAAAACGGAGTGTTTTTGGCATTGGAACTGACTTAGGCGGCGCCTAAACAATTGCCTAAGTTTGGTTGGGCGGCGCCTAACCAATCACCTATCCTTACTGTCTCTCACGAAAATGGGCATAACTTTTTGTTCGGGTATTGGATTAAGGCAAAATTGGTATCGTTGGAAAGCTAATTCAATTATCTACAATTTGGTGGGTAGAAATATGCAGAAATACCACATTAACATCGAGTTATACTCATTCAAATATGACCCTTGCAAAATCGAACACTAGAACTTGATGGATTCAAAAACTCTTAGGTTGTATTACCTTAAGTGACTCATATGAACATGCTTAATGTATCATAAGATATCTTATCGCTAGGATACTCATTGTAAGTCATGCATTAAAATGCTACTCACAAGATAGGAAGTTTCATATGCAGGAAAAATGGTTCGTCTCCTAGCTTAGAAACATACGGGGTATTACAATATCTCCCCTTTGGGAACATTCGTCCTCGAATAGAAATTAACTGAGGTTGGAGAGATGATAAGATGAAGTAAGTACAAGACATATACTACTGAAACATGGGTTCATGGCTGAAATAACTGAAAGCTGAGCATAACATACTGAACATGCATATCTGATGCATGGGAAGCTGATTCATGGATATAAGATTGAGGATTCTAATAAAGTGAGTTTTCTCAAAATGAGAATGCATATCTGATGCACAACTGAAAGGCCCAATCCATGCATATCTGATGTATGATTATATAACTGACATGATACGTGAATGCATGACTGAAAGTACTGATGAGCTGATTACGCATATTTGATGCGTGAATTCATGACTAAACCTACTTATGAACATGCAATGGTAAAGGTATCAAGTTTGAACTGAAAACTGAGCATGGAACTTAATACCAAGTTTGGTACTAAAATATGAACACGAGAATAAGTAAGTTTAAGGAAAACTGTTACCTTGAACTGAAAATACCGATAAGTTTGAGATTAATTACTCTATATGCATGATCGGAAACATGAGAATATAACTGAGCCTGGGACGTGGTAGATATACTGAATATCATGATCTGAACTGAATCTTGAAAACATGGCATATGACCAAAGTTGAAGTTTGAGGGTTAAATTATGAGTACCCCTTCTCCAAACTGGATTCATCAAAAGAAAATAGAGCAGCATGTTTATGTCATGAAATTTTGGGGGGTATGACGTATCTCTCCCTTAGGACACTATGTCCCTCAAATGATGCTGACTTGAAGAGCTACTGAGGGAAATTGAGGAGATGCATAAGACACCTAGGAACTGAGCCATGACTTAATAGCTAGGATCTGAAACTGAGACATGATACATGAACTGAGCTGAAGAAGAGTGCATAAATACACTAACTTATCTGATTAACTGAATAACTGATAGCTGAATATTGGATCTGTAAAGTTGAACTGTACTTAGTCTGAATAGCTGGGCTGAGATTTTTGAGTTTAATGCATAGGAGATAAGGACTAACTGAGTAGAATGAGGTATCTAAGCATAGATTCATGAGGTCTGTATTATTTTCGAATACGAGACCAAGCGTATGACATGGCTCTGAGGTATTCTATAAACTGGGGTATTGAAACACTGATAACTGAGTATTGACAACCTGAATGCTATGATAAAGCATGTCTGAAATTGAACTGAGTTTCAAATCTGGTTACTGAACTGAAAATGACATTATAACTAATCCTATAGCTAGTACAGAAGTATTGAATTCAAGGACTGAACACTGATCACTGAGTGCTGGATACTGAAACTATAATTGAGTTGGCAACTAAGTTTTTTGATGGCTACATGCTGAGGATTGACATAAGTCAAGGATCTAAATATACACTTACACTTTGTACTTTCCCAACTTTTAAATACAACCCCTTGCTAGACGCTTACTTGCATATTTGTCATGACATTCAAGCCTATCTTCATAACTATACCCTCGTGCAAAGTAAACATGCAATAATCTTCTCTTATCTAAACAACTGCTCATCACTACATTGTTCCATAAGGAGAGCTAACTAGAGGAGTAAATCAGGAGGATCTGAAACATGAATAGATACAAACTAAACTTGACACATGATTGAAACTTAAGGAATAAAATATCAATAGTTTGGATTTACCAATAAGGTCTGAACTGAGGATATGCATGACATAGTCTAAATGTATCTGATCTGTAGGGGCATAGCATGAGTCATGGAAGCTAAGTATACTGGAAAGCATGATATTCATACATGAGTCATGAGCTTCATGACCTGAGTCTAGAGTTTTCTGTACTCGTGGGACATGATTCAAATACTGAGGGAGCTGGAACTGAACCCCTTATACTGGAAACTGAAGGCGCACATAATCCCATGGAAAGTGTGAAAGTAGATTATTCTCATGGAACATGACTCGTACTGTGGAGTAAAAGGAACTCCTTATACTGAAAATTTAATTCATACATGATTATAGTTCGTGACCATAGAGTTGGTATGCAATGCCTGAGTTGGTTTCGTGATAGCTGAAGTGAAAAACTCTGTACTGAGATGAGAATGGGTCTGGAATTGTCTTCCATTACTGCTTTCTATACATACTAGCTCCACTACTGAAATCTGAGGGCCTGGCTTAGGTACTTGATCTACCATTACATACCTACATTATGTTCAACACCTGTCTATCTTACTAAACACATCATCTGATTCTGTTTCTTCATATACTGCTAATATCATATTCACATCTTTATGCTAAATTTTGTGTCAATAAACTTAAGTGTTTAGCTCGTACTGTTCAAGCCTACTGATCTAATCCCCATGAATACATAATCTGATCAAATCGAATAATACTATCCCAACTCTACTACTGCTAAACTTTTGGGTTCAAGAATAAGTTCTCATGATCATGAATAAAATCTATACGACCTTAGAACAATAATGAACTGATGTGATACTTTTTGAGTCTGTTGCTAATCTCATAACTAACCGTAGGGACTGTCTGAGAAACCCTATCTTTAGGACTTTGAACTTCACTGTTTCTATTACCTTGAAAGTAAGGTAAAGTGAACATGAGGGGTGCATGAAAAGAATCTACATGGTTTTCTTAAGGAAACTTGCTATAGCACGATCTTAAGATATGAAAGAAGGGAAACTGTTCCTAAAACATCTCATAGCCTCTAGCACATAAGTGTGGTGCACAACACGCCCATGTACTAGACTCTACTTGATGCAGCTTTCAGACTTCCTAGGACACTATTGAACCTTAGGCACTGATTCTAAGTTTGCAATGCCCCGATTTTCTGAACCGAAATGCTACACGGTGCTCATAACCCCAAGGGACCACAGGCTAATCCATGACTATATCTGTACCTGTAAATTGCATAATATCTCATAAAATATGCAAAAACATGAACTGTAAGGCCATAAGGTTCAATCCTGATACATATATGAAAAATATGGTATAACAATACCAAAAAGAAACATAAATACTGAAGTCTGAACATCTAATCTGACATCTAGTCTGAAAGCCTCTAACTGACTGAATAAGAAGTTGATGGGATATGTCCCTAACTAACTCCAACTACTGAAATAAACTGAAAACTGAAATAGAAATGAAATCATCATGTCCTCGAAGGATGAGGACTCATGTCTAACTCTGACTGTTG
Source organism: Capsicum annuum (assembly GCF_002878395.1). Lineage (NCBI taxonomy): Eukaryota > Viridiplantae > Streptophyta > Magnoliopsida > Solanales > Solanaceae > Capsicum > Capsicum annuum. The sequence goes on along the minus strand of NC_061119.1, from coordinate 156,970,833 downwards.
ATCCTGGAATCTACTGCTGACTTGGAGCTTATGCCTCTGAACCTATGGTGTAACATAAGAGAAAGCACCATAGCACAAATGCGTTAGTACATCTGAATGTACTGAGTATACGAGTGAGGTAGGCTAAATTCAAAGGGTTAGATGTATGAAAAATACTGACTGGTATGAACGTGAGAGTACATATATGCATACGTAACTGTAACTGAACTCGTGGAGATACGAACTACTAAGTCTGAATACTGACAACATGAGTGTACTGATAATGAGATTCTGAAAGACTGAGTTTACTGATATTGATATGTAAATCACTAATAAGTGATGGATCTGATACTGTATTACTGAATACTGGGAGACTGATACTATATTACTGATAAAGGAATAATTGTTTCTGACAGTTCGAATTATGAAGAACAGGTCTGATTGACTGTATCTGACAGTCCTGAAGCTGAGTACTGATAGCATGAGTTCTAATAACTTTTGTGATTAATAGCATAAGTGACTGTATCTGACAGTCCATAAGTCTGAAGAAAACTATTTGAGTTCAATTCTATTTCTGAGTTGACTGTATCTGACAGTCCTGATATACTGAAATTTGAAGAATTATCTGAGTTCTTTATTGAGACTGGGTAGCTATAGCTGACAGTCCTGAAATCTGTAATTGAAACTGTGGAAAGTAGTTATCTAACTGAGATGCCCTAAATATGCTATAATAGCTAAACTGGGGTCCAATCTCTGCCCCGACTGGAGGGGTGTCAATACCGCGCCGCTGGTAAGGATAGTTGTGAGAACCCTAACTGGCAGGTACTCAATGAGAATGGTGGAAAACCTAAACTGACGGGTTAATCCACCTTATCAACCCTAATCTGACGGGTTAAAAATGTCTCAACCTATGCTGGCTACGTAGTTCTGAAACACAAGGATGACTACTAAGAATCACACCCTGAATTGGCGGGTGAATTCCCATCCTTGGGTTTACTTGGTGCTAACTTCTACTCTCATCTGAAGGACACTGAACTGAATAACTAAGTTGAACTGAATAACTGAACTGAACTGATTAGCTGAACTGATACTGATTAACTGGACTGATACTAGTGGTATTGTTTAGCAGAGCTAAACTAAGTTTACTGGATTCCAATTACTAACGAAATGTACTGAGTTCTGAGGACTGGTTAAGAGTATTGAAGTTACTGAGATTGACTATGAATATTGAGGTTGCTAAGGTTACTGAGCACTGAGATTACTGAGATTACTGGACTACTGAGATTACTGAGATTTTTGAGTTTTCTTGAGTCACATGACTGACTGAATTCTATAGATCATGGCTTGACTGAGAGTATCATGAAAACATGACATGGCTCTAGGCACACAGCTATATTTTTTAGGTACAAGTACCCCCAGGACTCGATGGAGGAAACTGACACAACTTGAATTTCTTGAGTACACGACCATCAATAAAA
>NC_061119.1:156963450-156966376 GCF_002878395.1 Capsicum annuum | reverse complement strand
GCCCCCATAGTGACCCTTCCCTGGGGCAATCCTTCAGTATATATCTCGGTTGGCCATAATTGAAACACTGGTTCTTCCCTTCTTCATACAAAATAGGATATAATTGACTACAAAGTCTGTAAGGAAGATATAATGAAGCTGACTAGGCCCTATTGTCCTGAGATTACGCACTTTATGCCCTAGAACCATCACTATTCTAAAAATGATGATCTCCAAACGACTTCAAATAAGGTGCACTAGCCATCAAATAGGAACCAGAGTTGCCCCACGTCTTCTTAGACAACTTCTCGCCATCTTTACCACTCTGTTGCCGACCTCCACCCTGATTCGAATACTAAAACTTCTTACTTTTCCTCTCCCCCACCTCTGTTTGCTTCTTTTTTTATCTTCAACCTATTGTATATGCACCACCACCTCAGAGATATCCATCTCCTTGTTCAACAAGGTAGCCTTGCTCTCTAGAATCAACTCATGAGATAAATCGAAAGTGAATTTCCTCATTCTAGCCCTCATGCTAGACTCTAACTTAAGAGCATATTGCGATAACTAGTGGAATTTTAAGGCATATTTCTTCATCGGCATCCTGCCTTGCTTTAAATTCACAAACTCTTTAATTTTTGCCTCCCTCAACTCCTAAGGAAAGAAGCAATCCAAAAAGGCACTAGAAAAGTCATCCCATAATGCTACCTCTGCATCATCATCCCTAGACTAATCCCACTCTTCATACCATTGGTATGCTATATCCTTCAACTGATAGATAGTGAATTATGCACCCTCTACATCAGAAGCATGCATAACCCAAAAGATCTTCTTTATCTCATCTATAAAACCTTAAGGATCCTACTCAACCTTAGTACTAGTAAAAGTTGGAGGGCCCAACCTCATAAACTTTCCAACTCTAGTGGCTTCAGATGAACTCCCATCAATACCATCACAATTTATTTGAAGTGACTGAGATGTCACCAACATGGTCAATAGATGAATAGATTGGCAAAACTCAGCTTAGTAATGTCTCCCGAAGGTGACTAAGTATGAATACCACCAACTAAAGGAGCAACAGTGGAGACAGGTGAAACACCATAGGGGAAATCAGAAACAGCAACCCTTGACCGAGTTATACCCCATAAGTTAGATGAGAACAACCCAAATTGTCCTCAGGCGAGACAGATGAGTTTTCATGAGCTTCAGATCATCTAGGAGGCACGATCTGAAAGGCAATAAAATGGGAGTAAAAGTAATCCAAGACCTTAGACTCAAAATAGGACAATAAGAAGGAAAACTGTAATACCCCGTATATTTCTAAGCTAGGAGAAGAACCATTTTTCCTACGTATGAAACCTCTTATCCTGTGGTAGCATTTTAGTGCATGACTTACAATGAGTATTCTAGCTATAAGATAGCTTATGATACATTAATCATGTTCATATGAGTCACTTAAGGTAATACAACCTAAGAGTTTTTGAATCCATCAAGTTTTAGTGTTCGATTTTGCAAGGGCCATCTTTAAACGAGCATAACTTGATGTTAATATGGTATTTCTGCATATTTCTACCCACCAAATTGTAGATAATTGAATTAGCTTTCCAACGATACTAATTTTGCCTTAATCTAATACCCAAGCGAAAAGCTATGCCCATTTTTGTGAGAGACAGTAAGGATAGGCGATTGGTTAGGCGCCGCCCAACCAAACTTAGGCAATTGGTTAGGCGCCGCCTAAGCTAGTTCCAATGCCAAAAACACTCCGTTTTGAGTTATTTTGAGGGTAATTAAGTCTTTTAACACTCCTTACACGTCCCTAAACTTAAACCTACAAAATATATAGCTTCTAAACACATTACAACCCTATTAACATCTCAAAGCTCATCATCCAAGAGCACTATAGGAGAAAAACAACTAGGGTTGCACAATCAAGCTTGAAGATCAAATTTCAAGGAAATTCCTCCGTCAATCATCAAGAACCTCCCTTCCAAGGTATGCGTAGTGTTCATCCACGGATTCATTTCATCCGTGGAGTTCAAGAATCAATCTTTAAAATACAAAAACTTGGTTGATTATGGTGATATGATCATACCCATGTTGATGCTTGTTTGTTTTGCTATATAATAGTATGCGTGAGTTGATTTATGGATCCCTTTCATCCATAAAGCTCAAAAACCCCTTTTTTCACTATAAAGTATGATTTCTATATTGTTGGGTGTTGATGATCATGTTGTTGATATTGGGTGATTCCCAAGATGGAATCTTTATATTTTTTTTTGAATTTCATGATATCATATGAGTTGGAAACATGTAATTTGGTTGTTCATGATGTATAATTTGATGAAATCCACATATGCCTTAAAGAATGCATGCAAGGTGTTCTATAAAATGCCTAGTATGTTGGAACTTTATATTTATATGATTTCATGATATCTAAATAACAAGTTCATGTTAGCCATACACTCCAATATGAATTTCCATGCAAATTATGTGTTGTTATTGTTGTGGTATAAAGCATATATGATAATGGAGATATAAATTATGTACACAAAATATATCGATACTTTCCTTACCATGTTTGAGATGATGAATAAATACATGAAGTATAATATCCCCAAATCATTACAATATGAACTAAACGTTACATGTTGTCGTTCCCTTACACTTGAATGGTTTCCATGCGATTGCTATGAATAGTATATATTGTCGGAATGCCCATCATATTAGAATATGAGATTTATGACTTGATTATAAGCATTCCTATTCATGATAGATATTATGATGACCATGTACTTCATGAAATCCCCCACTCATGTATTATGGATTTTTATTGATGGTCGTGTACTCAAGAAATTCAAGTTGTGTCAGTTTCCTCCATCGAGTCCTGGGGGTACTTGTACCTAAAAAATATAGCTGTGTGCCTAGAGCCATGTCATGTTTTCATGAT
>NC_061119.1:156959085-156963350 GCF_002878395.1 Capsicum annuum | reverse complement strand
AAAAAAATACACTTCACCAATAACTTGACTACACAAACTTTACAAAGGAACATTTCTTTTTTCCCTTTAAATATGCTCTCTGCAAAGCCAAAGTATATTTAATTTCCACTAGAAGATAATAATTGAAAAATGAGTACAAAACTAATGCTGAAAATAGTGGCGGGCGTGCGGCCTAAAAGTCCAGCGCGGCAACTGGCTTCCTCTATAAATACATTTCCTACATCTTTACTTTTCCTCACAATCTATCAAACAATACTCTTGTGATCATATCATCCATAACAATCCCACAACTTCTTTCTCTGCCTCTTCTTCCATCCTCCTTCACTTCCCCTCCGGTGGCAGACTTGCCGGTGAAAATGGACGTTCGCCGGAGATCTGAAGAGGCTGTTTACTCATCAAAGGTCTTTGCCGCCGATGAAAAACCTCTCAAGCCTCACAAGCAACAACAAGAAGAAGACAATACCCTTCTCATTGATGCCTCTGATGCCCTTCCGCTCCCTTTGTATTTTACTAATGGGTTGTTTTTCACCATGTTTTTCTCTGTTATGTATTTTCTTCTTTCTAGGTGGCGTGAGAAAATCAGGAATTCTACTCCTCTCCATGTTGTTACGCTTTCTGAATTGGGTGCTATTGTTTCGTTGATCGCTTCTGTTATTTATCTTCTTGGGTTCTTTGGGATTGGGTTTGTTCAGACATTTGTGGCTAGGGGGAATAATGATTCTTGGGATGAGGAGGATGAAAATGATGAGCAGTTTATCTTGGAGGAAGATAGTCGTCGTGGACCTTGCGCCGCTGCGACTACTCTTGGTTGTGCTGTCCCTACACCACCTGCTAAACATATTGCACCAATAGTACCACAGCAACCTGCTGTATCCATTGCAGAGAAACCTGCACCGTTGGTTACACCAGCAGCATCTGAGGAAGACGAAGAGATAATAAAATCTGTGGTGCAAGGGAAAATTCCATCGTACTCTTTGGAATCCAAACTCGGTGATTGTAAGAGAGCTGCATCGATCAGGAAGGAGGTGTTGCAGAGGATTACAGGGAAGTCTCTAGAAGGGCTACCATTGGATGGATTTAACTATGAATCCATTCTCGGGCAGTGCTGTGAGATGACAATTGGTTATGTGCAGATACCCGTGGGAATAGCAGGGCCATTGTTGCTTAATGGGAGAGAGTATTCAGTGCCGATGGCAACCACAGAAGGATGTTTAGTGGCTAGCACCAATAGAGGTTGCAAGGCTATCTATGCTTCTGGTGGCGCCACCAGCATTTTGCTCCGTGATGGAATGACCAGAGCACCCTGTGTCAGGTTCGGCACAGCCAAAAGGGCAGCAGAGTTGAAGTTCTTTGTTGAAGATCCTATCAACTTTGAGACACTTGCTAATGTTTTCAACCAGTGAGTGCAGGCCGTTATCCTATTTTCAAGTAATCAGCATGCATTCGAATATTGTGTTTTATAGTAGTTAACTAATATTTGAATGGGATGTTGCAGATCAAGCAGATTTGCCAGATTACAAAGGATTCAGTGTGCAATTGCGGGAAAGAATCTGCACATGAGATTTGTATGTAGCACCGGTGATGCAATGGGAATGAATATGGTGTCCAAAGGTGTACAAAATGTTCTTGATTACCTTCAGAATGAATACACTGACATGGATGTCATCGGCATATCTGGTATTCCACCGACCCTTTAGTTGTTCTTTAAATATATCCAACGTTATGCTAGCTTATACCACTTCACATGGTGTTCCACCTAAATACTGCATGAAACACAGAGTAATACATTTAACTTCTCGGCTGTGCATGGTCTGTTAAGGCATAGTAATAGACCATAATAGAAGTATGGAGTTATCATATATGTGTTTTGCATGATTACTTAGTAAATACCTAATGAATTTCTAGTGTTTGGTTTCTTGAACTTTAGATAATATCGTCTGCCAAAGTAATTATTTGAGAAAACATTTTCCACTAAAAAGAAGACAATGTTTCCTTACAAGGATGTCAACTCTTGTTTTACATAAGTAACTCGTTTCAGTAAGCACTTGGCCATTATTGTCGATCTATAGTATTAAAAATATTTCACCTAAATAGTTTCATCATGATTTATCCAACACCTTGTACAATAACTATATGTCATCACCATTCAAATAGTCCAAAATATAATTTTTATGGAAAACATCTTTCCCTATACCCAGACGCACGGGGATCTGGTTCTGCTTTTTGTTCCTCCCTCTGAAATAGAGATGGTTGTTTAAGTTATCTATAAATGCAACAGCGAACTTTTGCTCGGATAAGAAGCCAGCAGCAGTTAATTGGATTGAGGGGAGAGGAAAGTCTGTAGTTTGTGAGGCAATTATCACGGAAGAGGTGGTGAAGAAAATTCTGAAAACTGAGGTTGCTGCTCTTGTGGAGCTGAACATGCTTAAAAATCTTACTGGCTCTGCATTGGCTGGTGCCCTTGGTGGTTTCAATGCCCATGCCAGCAATATTGTCTCAGCTGTGTATATAGCCACTGGTCAGGACCCAGCACAAAACATAGAGAGTTCACACTGCATCACTATGATGGAGGCTGTAAATGATGGCAAGGACCTCCATATTTCTGTTACAATGCCTTCCATTGAGGTATGTAATGAACATTTTGTTGATGCAAATTTCTGATTCTTCTCTTTCCTAATTCCTAAATCATCAAAAACCAACGAGCTTTATGCAAAAGAATTGGATTAGACAATTCAAAGATCAGTTTAAATTGATTTAGTGTGCATGAATGATAGCTGGTGCGGCTTTGGATTCTTCAAATTTCAATTAAAAGAAAAATATAATGAAAGGTTTAATTCTTCGAGTATATCAATTCAATCATTTTAAAGGAAAAAGATAATGAAAAGTTGCTGAACATTTAGTAGTATAAAAATACTGTAATCTGTAGCAGATCAGGTGGTACCAGAAACTTTCGTTTGGTTTTCGTCTTTGGACCTTCTTTACAAAACGAAACACTGTCTACAATCACAGATTTTTATGACCACTTGGACATATATAGACAATCTCATACATGTGACCTGTCCTCAATTTAGTTTAAAGTATTCTGTGTGATCTTTCAATTTCTTGTTATATTTATTGTGTATTTATTTGGATACAGGTTGGTACTGTTGGTGGTGGAACTCAGCTTGCATCTCAGTCAGCTTGCTTAAACTTATTGGGAGTGAAAGGTGCCAACAGAGAGGCACCAGGGTCAAATGCAAGGCTTTTGGCCACAATAGTAGCTGGTTCTGTTCTTGCCGGGGAGCTATCCCTCATGTCAGCTATCTCAGCTGGGCATCTGGTTAATAGCCACATGAAATACAATAGATCTACCAAAGATGTCACCAAGGCATCCTCCTAAGCCGGGGAATACAATCCATTCCCCACCTTGTATTTGAAGCTGTACACAGATGCTCCAGCAAGTAGCTTCCATTTAAGAATGATCAGTATTAGGAATAAATAAATATATAAAGCAAAATGAAAAAAGAAAACAATAAAAATAAAGAGAAGAGGGGTAGAGACAAGTTTGAACAACTGTTGGAAGCTGAAAAAAGGGAAGTCCTGGAGAAAGATCAGAAGACAAATACATCCAACTTCTTTTTCTTTGTGAAGATGGTAGGGTCTCTCAGTGATCTTGATGACATCTGTTAGCTGCCAACACTTAGTATCATTCAATGTGCCAAATGAGATACCCTTTTCGTTTCTTTTGTATTGTTACTTTGTTTGTTAATTGTCATTTCTTTGTAATTTCTGTTGGTGGGTTTGTCTGGATCTGATTGCAAAGAGTGTGTTCTTGTATATGAAAATGAGTTCTTTTATTCAAATGAATTGTTGCGTCTTTGTTGCCATGTTTGTTCCTGTACCTATTTATTTAAGCGTCTATTCTGCAACATGAATGTATGTGCTTAACTTTTAATTAACTTAAACCATTTAATCAATGGTTGTAGTCTTGTAGATCAAAATTAATACAATATTATATTGACCAACTTATTAGAATGGTAAAGAAAAATTCATTTGCACTACTTGTTTATTTTTGCCCTTCGTTAATGTACATTGCCCAAGTAGAAACTAAAGTTGAATTTAGTTTGCAAATACATGGAACAGGGAAAACATTTACAACTTTGCAATGAACTTAATCATTTGTAAATTGTGTTTAGCTGGTAATCTGTCTAGAAACAACAATTTCCCGCCTATTCAACAACCTCATAGGATTTTGACTCTATTCACGAATTTGTAGGGATAAGGAT
>NC_061119.1:156955557-156958985 GCF_002878395.1 Capsicum annuum | reverse complement strand
AGGATGGGAACCTCCACTAGATTGCTTTTGTGGAATTAGAAGAATACTTGTATCTAAATTAGCTGCATATGTAAAAGAGTTAGATGATATCACTGATGATACTCCCGAAATTGAGGTGCAACAAAAAGTTAGGTTGTGCCTATTATGGTTGTGTGGAGGTACATTATTTTCTGATAAGTCCAATTCTAAAATATCTTTGGACTATTTAATCGACTTGCAAGACTTAAATGCAACGTCGACAAAGGCTTGGGGGCAGCCGCATTGTCATTTTTATACTATTCTTTGTCATGCATCCATGTCTTTATCTAGCGATGTATGTGGATTTCTTGCCTTTGTGCAGGTACGTGAAACTTAATATTTGTGTTTTAAAATTTGTACTACTTAATTTTATTGTGTTATTAAAATTAGTTGATTTTATATTTTTATAGGTATGGGCATAGGAGGGTATTATTCCACTTCAGCCAGCACCGCACCCTCTGTGGGCAATCCATCATGAGGCCTCGACTCCACTTGCACGAAAGTGGAGACGAGGTATAGTTCATGATAATGAGGCGAGAAACATACTTGTCAGAATTAGAGATGTCCTGAATAACCTAACTATTGAGCAGGTAATTGAAGTTTTAATACTCACGATTTGTCATATTGATAAAAAAAAAAATTATCATGTAAGAATTGAAAAGTACCATATTTGTTACTAATAGATTTTTTATGTATAATTTTAAGTATAATATTATATCTATTTGAAAAGAGCAATATAATTACTATGTTTTATAATGATCTATTTATTTTATAGTTTATTTGGGAGCCCTATTCAGAAGAAATACACAATAAATTACCCGTGTGGTGTCAGAGGGGAGAACCTATTTGAATGGCTAGAGTGCCACTTATTTGTGGAATAGTCCGTGAGTGGCATATGATTGATCGGGTTGTTAGACAATTTGGTTATCTCCAACATGTACCTGGACCGTGTACTCATTTTCACGAATAACATTTTAAGCATGATAATCGAAATAGAATAACATAAGAAGTTTTAAATATGTATAACGAAACAAAATATATGTGGGATACTCGTCGGGAACATATTTTTGAGTCCCATCACATAAACAATCAATTAGAGTATATTCATTGGTATTGTAATCATGCTCGCATGTTAATTGGAAATCCAGAGCATGTTGTTCAAAGAGGATACCAACACATGGTAGGCAGGCATGCGACCTTGGTACGTATATTCAAAAAACCTTAATACACGTCAGTGGTCTTTTTAATACATGTCAATGATCATTTTTATTTTGTATTTTTAGGCTACGGGACATGAAACCATTTATCAGATGGCTCAATTAATTTTACGTGATTCAAGAGCAACTAGCGAGATGTATGGATTTGCATCAGAATTTGCCCGTATTTCTTCGGAATTAATGAATTCTGCCTATCTAGGAACACGATTGAGCTTTGCTCTTAATTATGCACCACCGACTCAATCGGCGAAATCACCACCAGTGCAAATTCGCCGTCAAGGACGTCAATCTGAATCTAGAGATAGTACGCGTCAGGATAGAAGAGGTGGTCATAGTAGTATGGTAGATCGTAGAGAAGAACCACATGATAATTTTGGCTTGTCTTTAGCTACTACTACCTAGGTGTATTATCCTATGTTTTAATTTGGTGAACCCTCAACGACTGTCACTGATTTTTCACGCGAAGAAACAGTTGGTTTTGTAACGCCACCCGTTGTGCAATATGATTTTGCGCAATTAAGTGAATTTCATCATGCTCCCCAACCCGAAATGCATGAATTTTTCATGAATAATTCTCCATTTAATGAGGCGTTAAGCTTTTCTGATGTGAGTCGGTAATTCGTATAATATATTTAATAATTTATGATCAATTAATTAATTATTATTTATTTAATTATATTTCATGTTATTACAGGCAACAATGTCCAATACAGAAACTTCTCAACCACATGTATGATGTCATTTCTTAATTTACAACAGCAAAAAAAATCAAAGGCTGCACAAGCCTTGTCACATTAGCCATAAGCCAAAAAAAAAAAAATCAAAGGCTGCAGTTGTCGTAAGCCTTATCACATCCTGGCAGTAAGTCGCTTCACTGTCAACGACATATAAGGTGTTGTTGACCCAGCGATTTATTAATCGTTGTGGGCCCGACGGCTTATAAGTCGCTGGATCCGTAACGATTTGTCCGTTTTGGTATTTTTTAAAATTAATTGTCCGTTTTGGTATTTTTTAAAATTAATTGTCCGTTTTGGTATTTTTAATAAAAAAATAGCCCTTTTGGCTCCGGACTCCAACTATAAAGGTCTTTGAAATATTGCTATAGATTATAGGTTCAAATTCTGGCATTTTAATTTTTTTTGGATCACTTGCTCTGCCACTGACCACAATCCTGCTGGATCAAGGAGGTCTCCCATTGATGAAGTTCATCCTCTCTTACTAGTCTTGGTATTACACTATCGCAGAGGAAAAAAAGACTCTCATTGAGGCGCTACTTAGCCCGTAGGTTATGCCACTGGTGCCTAACCATACAAATAAATTTTATCATTTTAATAATAACTAATAATGGCGCAGTCTTCCGGTGTTACAACCTGGTGCTCTCTTGTGAAAAACCAAAAGCTCTTGATATAGGGATTGGTCCAGTCTGTTCACCTCAATTTGCGCCAACTCACGACATAATGTCGAAAGTGAGGGTTATTGAAGGCATAACGTGTATAAAAGCGAAATGCGTTTTATTTTCCTTTTTTAATGCAGATCTAGTCTACACATTTTCTGATTTGAAACCAGACATGAATTTCATTAAACCCACAAGTGAGCTAGGTTGGAAAGAGTATGCTCTTCTTCTCTCTCTGTTTCTCACTTTGATCTCATCACCTCAGTTGCTTCGACTATCCAGTAATGTTGTTGCATCCGTGTCGGATCCTCCAAAATGCACTACTTTTGAAAGATCTGTCACGCACCCAATGATATTTTTGAAGAGTCCGAGCAACATAGCTTGTCACCATATTTAGCTTTTGGATTTCATGTGACTATATATTTGATGATATGTAGGACCAAAAGGGCAATGCCACTAATTATTGACCCAGGCTTGTACAAGACCACAAAGTCTGATATATTTTGGGTCACACCAAAGAGAGATGTTCCGACTGCCTTTAAACACTTTACTGGTAAATTTGAACTTTGGACAAGGGAATAGTGCTTCTTAGAAATGGATATGTTACTTTTGTATCATATGGTACTCACAGGTTATTTCAGGACATAGAATCAATGGATTTAGAATGATCTTGTTATATGGATAAAATTTAATTCTTTTGCATTTGCCTCTGAAAATCAAAGATTTGGGAAGTAAATCATACTGCATTTGCAAAATCTGCATAGATCATCAAGTGAGTTTTGACTTGAGGGAACCCGCAA
>NC_061119.1:156894777-156955457 GCF_002878395.1 Capsicum annuum | reverse complement strand
TTACTAGAAAAAATTCAGTGGAAAAAAAAATCTAGTGAAGGAAAAAGAGTACACATCTCTAACAATAGACATATAAGTTGTCTCATTAAAAACCTTACAAGGAAACAGTGGGACAAAACCTCGTAAGGGAAAAAGAGTACAAGGCGTATCAACTCCCCCTAATGAGAACATCCTTGAACCTTTGCATCCCGATCTTGTGCATCATCTTTTTGAAACTTGCAGTTCAAGGAGACTTAGTGAATAAATCAGCCACATTGTCACTTGAACGAATCTGTCACATTAATTTCACCATTCTTTTGGAGCTCATGTATAAAAAGTTTTGATGAAGTGTGCTTCGTTCTATCTCCTTTTATGAATCCCCTTTTAAGATGTGTCATGCATGCTGCATTATATCCATATAAAATTGTGGGTATATTATCACATTTCAAACCACATTATTCTCGAATGAGATGTATCATGGACCCCAACCATACATATTCTCGGCTTGCTTCATGAATAGCTATTTTCTCAGTATGATTCGATGAAGTGGCTACGATAGACTACTTTGTATATCTCTAAGATATGACAATATCCCCACATATGAACACATAGCCTGTTTGAGTCAAAATCTATGCGGGTTAATTAAATACCTAGCTTCAGCATAATCAATAAGATCGAGACTACAATCTTTAGAATAATATAAGATCATATTTTTTATCCCATTTCGATGTCTCCTAGTAGGAGCAAAACTATACTTTACTAACAAATTAATCGAAAAGGCTATATTAGGCCTTGTAGTATTTGCAAGATATATTTTGTCAAGTGACAATATTCAACATTTCATGTGTGACATCTTCAAATGTGTGGAGTGCAAATCAAATAAGTTTTCACTTACCAAGATACACCCTTTCATGTCACTTGATAAATGTTTCTACGTCAGCATGCTTAAATAAACGTAGAATTCGGATCCTCGTAATCTTTCACAATATTGCGCCAATACTGTATCAAAGATATCATTGATGATATATCATTTCATATATATTCATAATGTGACATAACATTTTGAGATCTCATCACTTCATTATTTTTAGGTACCTGAACCTCTCATAAGGTTTCATGAAGTGTTATGTCGTAGGCTCTTCAAGAGCACATTGCCTTCTTATTATAATTATTTGCTCCTTATTTTTCAAGGATTATTTTATTTGGAATTGATTGGTCTACCATGCTTCATGCATGCATAGACTTTGTCTTTTAAGGACACAAAATAGGAGCACTTGCAGCTTAAATATGAGATGCATTCGACATTTGACTAGAATTATCTTTTGAATGAGGATCTGGTGATAATTCCTAACATATTTTATAGCCACTTATAATCTCCCCCTTATGTTAGAAAAACAAACATACATCCTCCATCTTTTCTGAGGAATCCATCTTTATGCATCATGGTATATTCATTAATTGTATACCGCACATCAAAGTTATTAGATGGAATATTTGATTCATGACCTTGAACCAATTGAAAGGGGGAAAATAATCATAATCTATTGGTCTAATGCATACAAGTGCTATTGTATGTAATATATTATATTTTAGACCAACACATGATGCTTTTTCTCATTAGCAAAGATTTAGCTATTTATCGAAGACATTCAATGCCAAACCATCATCATCAAGATAAATTGTCTTGATTACACAATCTGAAAGTTGTGCTCTTAACTCAATTTCATTGAGCAAACAACTTTATGAATGTCAAATTACAGGTTGACAATGAATGTATATGTGATTATCTTATTGATGCATCTTTTCAATATATCACATGAAAGGTGAACGAGCCCATATTCACCTTTTATATTTTTCAGATTTTGAGGAATCAAATCCCAATATTAGTTGGTCCAACTAACTTATGATGAGAACAAGCAAGTCCATAAAGAATTTTCTAATTCTTCAATATATGTTCAATACTCAGTATGCACATTTTTGACATGTCGCAATCGTATATCAATTTATGAACTTTTATTCTAGTAAACTCCAAATTTACCATGACATGTACCTTTTACACTTTAGTGAATTTTAGATTTACTATTACATGAATTAATTTCAGATTTACTACTTTAGAAGTAGATTTCGAAATAACTCGTCTTAGTTATTCTGCCTTGTTCGGAGATAAGTTGTGATACCATCATAATCAAGTACACGTTTGTATTGATAAGCTTTACTAAATATTATCACATTCACTCAGGGAATAGATCTATGCTTATAATAATTAAAATTCTCATTCTTATGAATGAAATATAATCGTGTCTTAAGCCTATCAAATTGATAGCTTATAACCTTTTTTTATGATATTGCTACTTCAGGAGCAAATCGAGACGTACATATGATTTAAAGAATTTTTCTCTAACATATCTTATGATCATAATATGCGCGTGAAAATATCATCACTTTTGATGATTATTATCATATTGTCCCTCCACGCGTATATTCGTGCATTCAATCACTCGTCTTCTTGCAGACATATTATGCACTGCTATCACATACACTTAAAAAATGAAGTAAGTTGTCGTATTTCAGACTTATCATATATTGCTACCATATTCACTTCATGGAATAAAGCATATTAATGGGATATGGTTTATGACTTTTGATCAAGCACCCATTATTATGCCTTAGGCAATAACTCAATATCTTATCCATATAAAGACGTCTTAGGCAATAACTCGATAGGACTTGAACACAACATATTATCATCCCTTTTTGATAATATTGTTCTTGAGAAATAAATTTAAAGCATAAATGATTCGAAACCAATTATTTTTCCTCAAATTCAATAATAATTATATTATTAGTAGCAAAAGAAAGATAACATAAAGAATTACCAACCTTGCAATTACCTTTAGATTTATAATCTCACCTTGTTTGGTAGAGTCTCGTGCTGATAACTTGTAATAAAACAACAAAGAATAAAGAAGAAAAGTAGAGAGAGAATAGAGAGTAACAATTATTTCTCTTGGGGGATGAGATCATAAAATTCTTAAGAATTACAATGAACAAAACCTCTCTATTTATAGAAGAAAATACTCATAGTATATGACTAAAAGACAGATACTTCTAATCCTGATAGATATCAACTAGATCTTGATAGATCTTATTAGATCTTGATAGACATTCATTATAATGTAAATATATTTATAATAAATAATAATATAATAATAGTAGTAGTGGTGGTAATAGAATAGTAAAAAAAAAATGAAATCACTAAAATTACCAAAATACCCTTGATAGTCACCCAACCTTCACTTATATATAGTAGGAAAGTAAAGTAAAATAATAATAATATGGGTCACTAAAATTACCGAGATACCCAGTCCTTGATAGTCATCCCAACCTTCACTTATATATAGTAGTAAAATAAAGTAATAATAGTAATAGTAATAATAATAATAATAATATAATAATAATAATAGTAGTAGTAGTAATAGTAAAAAAAAAGTAATAATAATAATAATAATAATAATAATATGATAATAATAATAATAGTAGTAATAGTAAAAAGTAATAATAGTAATAATAATAATAATATAATAATAATAATAGTAGTAGTAATAGTGATAGTAAAAAAATGAATAATATAATACTAATACTAATTTCTCAAAAAAGTAATAATAATAATAATAATAATAATAATAATAATAATAATAATAATAATAATAATAAAAAAAAAAAAAAAAAAAAAAAAGATAAATTAGGTACATCAATCTAGGGCTGTGCAAAAATCGAACCGATCAATAAATCGAACCAATAAAAATACTATTGGGTTATTGATATTGGGTTATTGATTTGTTATTGATTTTATAAAAAAATTTATTGAATAATCGATTCAATTTTAATTTTTAACCTATTGGGTGATCAGTTAAACCGATAACCCAATATGAATACACTAAAATTATTAATCTACCCCTATTTATGTATTATATAAATAAATAGTTATATTATTTATTATCTATTAATATTATATACGATACAGTTAAGGGAGATAAATATTCACATTCTTAAAGCAGTCAGACAGTCACAACAATTCACAAAGTTGAAGCAAACCAGTCCACTAAAGACTCAACCGACAAGGCGACAACTGGAGAGGCGAAACGACGAGGGTGTCGAGCAACCGGCACTCCGGCTACGACAACGGCGAGGGTCAACGGACGGTGAGGATTTTATCAACGTTACTGACTCGTGAGTAATTATTCAAACTCGTCTATCCTTTTCTGCAGGGGCGAAACCAGGATTTTGAGTGAGGTCAGTAGTACATATACAGACTAGCCGCAGCCTCTATTATTTATACATAATTTTTTTTTACCATGTAAAAATAGTATAATTTTCCGACGAAGGGGTTTTGATGAAGCCTGGAATACATGTACATCCACCACTGCTTTTCTGTACCGGACCCGAATCAAACTTGACAATTGGAGTTAAATTTCAATTTCAATTTCAATATTGTTCAAGATTCCTTTTAAGAATTTCTTAATTTTTGTTTACTTTGAAAGTATTTCATGATTTGTTGTCTAATTATTGTCTAAATTCTATTTTACAGTGACATACATATGGCTGAAAATACTACAACTGATGAGGCAGTGATCCTAGCCGATTAGAGCATTAATTCAAATATTGCGCGTCAAACAAATTTTGTCCAGATGAAGGTAAAGAAAGAAAGAAAAAAAAAGGTCTCGTGCATGGAATCATTTTGGATCATTTGTTGATGAAGAAGGAAATAAGAAATCAAAGTGTAAGCATTGTGGTCAAGATTATTTTGCTGATTCAAGTAAAAATGGTATGACGTTAATGCTTACTCATTTGTTAACATGTCCAAAGATGCCTCGAAATCAATCTGCTGACAAAAATAAAACCGAAATAGGCTTTCAATCTGTTGAGGGGGTGTTGCAGGTGATGTGGCTGTTGTTTCGTGGAAATTTGAGCAAGAACAATGTAGGAGAGCTTTATATCGCATGGTGATTGTGGATGAACTCCCCTTCAGATTTGTTGAGAAGGAAGGTTTTAGAAACTTTATGAAAGTAGCGCAACCTCATTTTAAGATTCCTTCTCGTACCACTGTGACACGTGACTGTTTTAAACTATTTGATGAAGAGAAACAGAAGTTGAAAAGGTCATTTAGAGAAGCCCAACAAAGAGTCTGTCTTACCACTGATACTTGGACCTCTTTGCAGCGAATTAATTATATGTGCATCACTGCACATTGGATCGACAGTAAATGGATTATGCACAAGAGAATAATTAACTTTTGTCCAATTACTAGCCACAGAGGTGAAGACATGGCTAATGAGATTAGTAAGTGTTTACGTGATTGGGGCATAGATAAAATTTTTACCATCACAGTCAATAATGCTAGTTCGAACAATGTGACTGTGAAAGAGTTAGCTAAGACATTCACTAAATGGGAAACTAATTTCATGAACGGAGAACAACTTCATGTAAGGTGTATGTCTCACATTATTAATCTTATTGTCCAAGATGGTTTGAAAGTGACTAGCATGTCCATTGAAAGGGTTAGAAAAGCAGTGAAATACATAAGGCAGTCCCCTGCAAGGTGTAAGAGGTTTCAAGAATGTTGTGAAGATGTTGATATCAATAGTAAAAAATCGTTATGTTTGGATGTTTCTACGAGGTGGAACTCCACATACTTGATGTTTGAAAGTGCCTAGCATGTCCATTGAAAGGGTTAGAAAAACAGTGAAATACATAAGGCAGTCCCCTGCAAGGTGTAAGAGGTTTCAAGAATGTTGTGAAGATGTTGATATCAATAGTAAAAAATCGTTATGTTTGGATGTTTCTTCGAGGTGGAACTCCACATACTTGATGTTGAATAGGGCGATTGAGTGTGAAAATGGGTTTTTGAGTTATGTTGATCGTGATATTGGGCTTATCACATTACCTTCAGTTTGTTGATGATGAAGAGAGAACTGCTGCCGGTGCACTTTCGAGTGATGACTGGGACCATGTAATTATGATCTAACCAAAGAAGTATCTGAATCACTCTATGTCACATTAAATTTACACTTTCTTAAAATTTGGGAGCTTTCTTGTTATTTGAAGCAGTTGATATCGAGTGACGATGATGGTGATGATCTTTTGGGTAAAATTGCATCGAATATGAAAGAAAAGTTTGATAAGTATTGGGGGTAGTCCAAAGAAAATGAATAAGATGATTTTTATTTCTTGTGTTCTGGATCCTCGGCACAAGTTTGTTTTGGTTGGTTTCGCTCTTCGGATGATGTTTGGGAAAGAAGGACTAGTTTTAGAGAGCAGGGTGAAAGACTACATGAATTTGATGTATGGTGAGTATGTAAAGTTTTTTTCAATTGATAAAGATAGTCAACATTCTTCATCTTCATCTAGCTCTTTATTTGAAAATTCTAGTTCACTGCCTTCGAGTTCTGGTAGTACTGTTCAATCGATAGGGTCTTTAGGGTCATTTATGGATGATCTTATGAAACATAAAGCTGGAAATACAACAACAGTTAAAACAGAACTGCAAAAGTATCTTGATGAAGCAAATGAAGGTGAAACCAAGAACTTCAACGTCTTGTCTTGGTGGAAAATACATTCACCCAGATTTCCTATTCTTGTTGAGATGGCTCGGGATGTGTTGCTATTCCCATTTCAAGCGTGGCATCCGAGTGTGCGTTTAGTACCGGTGGACGTATCTTGGATTCATTTTGGAGTTCATTAACTCCTAAATTGGTGCAAAATCTAGTGTGCCTTCAAGATTGTATTTGGAGTGAATCACAACCTATTAGTATTGAGGAAGATATAGATGTCCTCAAAAAGCTTGAACAAGGTAAAAATATTCTAATTGTATTAGTTTTGTATTATTATTGTAAACAGTCGTTAACAGTTTTGTGATCGATTAATATAAATTCTCTGTAGAATTGGCTAATACTAGCATTCTTGATGATTGACGTGGAGTTGAGGTTCTTCTTTTTTGCACTTGAATCTGGGCATCTGGTAAGCCACCTATCCTAGCTATAATTTGTTTTAAGTCATATATTTTCTTAAAATTAGTCATTGAATACAATGAATAGTCTAACAACTATGTAAATCCAATATTGCTTGCTTAAATTTTCTCTGAAGGAAGAACGGGTCTTTGTTTGGCAATTAGGCTGTTCCTAGTTCTATGAACTGGGTCTTCGGATGGAATGTGATTCTTGATGTTTAACAAGCTTGTGTGTCGAGTTTAATGCTGCCACATGTTGATCACAATTATATGGTTAATTGGTTCTCACATTGACTGCTACGTATTGTAGCAGTTTTGATTCATATGTCAATATGAAATAAAATTTGGTGGAAACTGAAGGTCTGTCTGTTTTCTAGTCTCATGATGCAGTATGTCATTTGTTCTTTATTTTCTTGGAGGGAATTTGTCAATTTGCTGATCTGTAGCTGATTATTTCACATGTTTCCCTCAATATCTTTTCGTCGGATTATTATATCACAAAAGTCTATGGTCAATGCATTTTTGATCAAGTAGGCTTTAGTACCTAAACAGTGTTGTAACCAGTTGCGGGCATGGTGTTCTCATCGTTATGGTCACTTATCCTCCATTTCACCCAAATGTCCAACCGAATTTTAAATTAAGTTGCGCGGACTCTTCACTTTCGACGAAAAAATATAGTACTACTTTCGGAGAATCCGACACACACATGTTAGCTCTAGACAACAACATCTCCAATCATAAAATCCTTAAATCTAACTCAAAAGACTCTTCTGGGCATTCATCAGATTCACTTAATAACCACTTAAAGCCCAAATCTTGGACTAGTTCATCAGTTCTTGATTCATCATGTACACCTTTAACCAAGTCAAAAAATCAACATGGGAACCCTACTATGGTCAAGGTGAAAAAAGTGCCCCATAATAAGGGTAATAAAGAGTTCAACAAAGAGGTGGATGTTAAAAGGGGGTGTGTAAATTTGTCTAAGAGTCAAGACATTGAAAGGTTCAAGGAGTTTGATGAGATAAAAAAGCAATCTTTATTAGCACTACAATTCAAGAATGGTGGAAGGAGGAAATCATTTTGCAGTTCAAAGATTGAGTTGGGTGATTTCTTTATTTGTAGTGGTGTGAAAGTTGTGTCTTTGGATATGCCACCATTTATGCAGATTCATGCTATTAACCGTGCTAGAAAGACTCATGATAGCTTGGAAAAGTTCATCCCTAAATAAAGGTCATTTCACACAATCTGTTAGATCTTGCTATTTTTAAATCAGAGGGCTGGTCAACTTTATATCAATTCAAAAGAAGATGAAAGTAATTCTCCTTTCTCCCAAAAACTAGTATTCTGTTGTGGACCTGAACACAAAAAATGTCCTTTCTAACATTTTGCAATTCCTTATGTCGCATTTCATCAGAACATCCGAGTATACAGTTTGAATTTTAACTTTCTCGAATACATTTTATTACCTGTCATTGATGGGCAGACTTTCTCTTGGTTTGTGTGCTAGACTACATCAGTTACTCTACCGGAATAAGATCTTTACGTAGGGGATGCTCTCTTTTTGTTTTTGTATTCAGGGATCCAGATTATGTCATTGAAAGCACTATCTCACTGCTTGTTCTGGTTCAATAACTATATTTGTCATTGGTGGTCGTTACGGGGATTTCCTGGTTATTTGAATTATTTATTTAGTTCTAAGTTTGACAGCGTGTTCAGTGATCTGTTATTTGATGGAAACTGGAAGATTTTGGTTTAGAAAATCCTTATTTTACAGGATTGTGGTAGTGTTTTACTGTTTTCTTTGTTTTTTAATCAATATAAAAACTTTCTTCTTGAAGAAATTAGTGTTTTACAGTTGCTTGTTGTATGTAGTTCACTAATACCAGCTCGCGATAAGCAGCTTGGTGGAAAGTTGGGAACAAGAGTATGTTTATGTGCCAACACCAATGAGTTCCATTTACGTTTAGATTTCTATTGCTTATATTGATTTATGTATACAGTATACTTCTTGATTTTCTGTACTTAGGCCTCTTCAGCGAATTTTCATGGTTCGACCCAAGCTTCTTTATTTGTTTCCTTGTTCTTTCCAATCTCTAGATTTATGAATTTGCCTCTGCCAGCATCTGTTTCACTTTCATCATCAGGTTATGACTGAATTGTAAGGTGTTATGTGATATGTTGTAGGTGTCTGATTTTTGGCAAGATCTGGATATTTTCAAAAGCTTGAAGCGTTTGAAGATTTTTGGCAAGATTTGGGTATTTTCAAAAGCTTGAAGCGTTTGAAGAGTTTTGGCAAGATCTGGATATTTTGAAAAGCTTGAAGAACTAGGATTTGTTTTTTTCTTTCAACTAACATTCAATTCAAGTTTGAAGATTTTTGTAAACTAAAACTCGTAGGATTTGGCGAACTAAGATTTTGTTTTTTTTATGTTGGTTGTTGCTATTTTTATTTTGTGAGTATTTTTCTTATTGGTTAAACCAAAAATCGAACCGTTAAGAATCAAAAATCGATAAACCGAAAATCGATAAAAAATATCTTATTGGTTGGTTATTAGTTTTGCATATTTAAAAATCGAAAATCGATAAATCGAACTAATAACACACAAAAATCGATCGATGCACACCCCTACACCAATCCTGCACTTATATATAAGAGAAATTAGCATCATAACAAAAATTACAGAGAAGAATTTGGTTGGTATATGCACATTGTGCAATATCTATAGACTATCCAGTAGTAGCTAAAGTAGTACTAGTAGGTATATTTACCGATGTACTGGGCGACAAAACTCCTAAAGTCTTCACAAGTTTGGGAACTATGTCTCCTCATTTATCAGCGTGCAAAATGTTTAACACATCTTGAGGAGGCAATCAAAAAGTAGTAGCAGTCATGGTTGACGGAGTAGATAATGTGGATGGTTATGCAGTGGAGATGGCCTTTCTCGCTAGACTATCCGCTAGTCTATTATGCTCTCTGTAGATATGGATAAGCGCCGGATTACCTAGCTATCGGAGGAGAACCTGCAATCACACAATAGTGTAGAGCCACATTTATCACCAATGGCTTTAGATGGTGCTCCATTATAAGCTATAATCCTATAAATAAAGCCAAGAGTTCAAGATGAGAAATATCTTGTGCAATTGTGCGTGCAGTGTACCCCACTACCCACTTGCCCACACTGTTTCGAAAAACTCCCCCTAAACCCCCTATATTGGCATTCAATGATAATGTTGCATCTGTGTTCAACATTGGACAATCATCTTTTGTAGGTTCCATTTGACATATAATGTGAATGGGTTTCGTTTTATCTTTGAATCACCTACAAGGTACCGATATTGTGTTGCTAGGTTTAATGTAAGAGCTAGGGATAGAGCGCCATGTTGCCCTTAGAAGAGGTGTTTATTGCGATAGGTCCATATAACCCAAAGACAATAGGGTATGAAGATATCAAAAGTTACGATGGAGGGTTGTCGATGATGCTGTAGGATATTTTTCAGCCAAATGCTAAAAGATGGGGCAGGATCTTGTGGTGATAGCTGCATCGAGCAACCTATGTCAGTGATTATTATTTTTTAAACTGGACAAGGGCTAGTCATGAAGCAAAAAGAAGCGATATTCAGACGGTACATATTTAAATTTAGACCTTCAGATGGAAGTTAGGCTTTGAAATATCTTATTTTTAGACCTTGAGTCATATATTTCATATCTCACACTAGAAAAATGTTATATTCATGAAATATTATATCTCACACTTGATGTTGCACACTTCCAGGACGCTCAGGATCCATATGAAGACGATGACTCAGGAATGAGCTTCGACTCAATTGCCCTGCACAAATTGGATACATAAGACAATATACAATTTGTATTATTAGCTAGTACAGTTAGGTGGGGATGCCCACTTTATGTCTTGTAATAATCAGGGTGGTCAGAGTGCTTTCTTTATCACTACTTTCCAAAAGAAAGAAAAACTGTTGAAGCACGCGTCAAAATAAATCTGAAAGAAGAATTAATAATGCATGTGACGATGGGGCCCAAAAGAGTACCTGACTTGCATTATTAAAGATTCTTTCTTATCTCTTATCTTTAAGTGTCGGCCACATGTGTTTAGGCCACGTAGTAATCCTTAGAACCACTACTTTATCTAGTTTTTGCCTATAAAAGGCGTACATTTCTTAGAAGGAAGGTAGAGTGAAATCAACCAACTTCAAAACCTACTTGAAATGTTTAAACCCTTCCTCCCAAAAAACTTATCCAAGCCAGTCTTTCTTGTATAAACTTTGTATCATTGTGATTTAAATAAAAGCTCCAAGTTTTCTATTCGATCTTAAGGGGGTTCCCGAAAGGGAAACCTCTCTCTTAGTTACTTTATGTAAGTTCTTATTTACATATTTTCCCCACAAAAAATATTTATACTCATGTTCTTATATCCATGTTTAAAGTTATTCTACATATTTTTTGTAAATCATGTAAATTAAATTATCTATAAAATTCTTACTCTTAGTATATGGTTAGCCTCTTAATTTCTTAATAACAATGATGGATTAACCTGTAAATTCCTAGAAATTCTGGCCTTGATAGTCCAACAGGTCTGTAAAATAGACAAAGGACGAGTGTTAGCTGCCAGACAAAAATTTTCCGGGGTGTGGTTAAAGAAGTAAGATGTTAAGAAAGAACATAGATTAAGAGGAAGAGATGAACAGGGTAAAGTGAAAAAAAAAAAAAACTCTGGGGAAAATATAAACTATAAGAATGATAAACATGAAGAAACAGTAGGAAAGATGGAGTACTGAGTAGGTTTTACAAACTGATATACTAAAAAATCAATCATTATTCACTGAAATATATCCTCGTTTATTATCTTTGATTATCTTTGTGAAATATAATTTATTATCTTTGATTATCTTTGTGAAATATAATATTATTGAAATATACCACTGTTTTGGTATCAGAGCGAGAAGGTTTTGGGAACATTACCTACTAACCCGCAAAAGTTTATAAACTCTATATGAAAAGACATAGATCTTTCCAAGACATAAGGTGTATTTATATAGAGAAATCAGAAAAAGAAATAATATAATAGTTAGAAAACATAATCTAGAAGAAAGTCGAAGAAGGTTATTAGAAGCAAACAGATTACATAAATCCTATAATACATCTAGACAAGTTTGTGAAGATTTAGTAAGCGCGTTAAGTTGGGAAATACAAGGTTGTGAGAGAGATTTAGAAAATAATATTTCAGGAATAAAGTGGCTTAAGGAACGGATTAAGAGAAAATCTTATCAATTAGGATAATAAATGCCAATAAGATATATTGAGTGTATTAGAGGAATACAACGTCAATATTATAGAGAATTTGCTTATAAACATCAACTTGTAAAAATTCGGAAACAATTTGTAGAAAGATTAGAGTTGTTAAATAAAGAAATAAGAAACCTAGAAATAGATATTTTAAATTTTAAAGAAACAGACGAAATAATTACCATAACATCTAACTATTATAAAAAACCATTAATTAGCGAACAATCTAGGCTGATAGAAAATATACAAGAAGTAGAATTGGATATAACCTATACAAATAATAGATTGAAATATCAAACTAAGCTAAGCAAAAAATACCTTAACTTAAACCACTTAGGATAACAAGATAGCTTCGTTAAAACACCTCGATTACCTAGATCTTAGATTTCAACCAGAAAGGAAATATAGGGTATTAAAAGATAACTCCACCATAGGGTGTAGTTTCAACCAGGGTGAACATATTTTACATTCAGAAGATAAACAATATAATACAATAATAGACTTTTTGATAAATTCAAGCGAAAAAATTCAGGAAAAGGATAATAGTATAATAAGAATTTTAGAAGAAATAGAAGTTACTCAGAATAAACATAAAAAGACACTAGATAAGATAGAACAAAATTTAGATTATTTAAAGTCACAAGAAGTAGAAATAGATAGAAAAATCCAGTATTTAAATCACAAGTTTAATTTAGAAAAAATACCTACAAAATTAGAAATTGAAAAACTAATAAAAACCATAATAGAAAGACCTAAAGAATTGGAAGTAAAAACAACTCAACTAATATCTAAGCTTGTAGAACAAGTAGAAAATATAACAACAGAAATCAAAGATTTGCAAGAAATAACAAAAAGATTAGAAGAAATATCACTTTCATGAGTGAAGAAGATATAAATTATAGTAAAGCACTAGAAAAATCAAGAAATTATCATAGCGAACCAGAAGGATTATCTAAGTATATACCTTCAAGTCAAACAGATAAAATTTTACTAAAACAAAATAATACCATAATAGAGTTATTATTAGACTTACACAAAAAGATAGACATCTTAATTAAAGGCAAAGAAACTCAAAAACCTCTCCAGGAAGAACCAGAATTACCCGACCTACATAAGAAAATAGACATCTTAATAAAAAATAAAGAAGTCCAACCAAAAAATAACTTTGAAATAGACGAACTTATTAACCAATTAAAACGAATTGAATTAACTCCTAAACAAGAATGATAAAATATAATAAGAAAACCACAAAAATGGACTTTCTATCAAATAGACGGAGAACCATCGAAAATAATGAAAGACAAGGAGAAGAAAGACAAAGAATAAGTTTTTCGGAGAATAGAATAGGAAATAATAATATATTATCTAGAATATGCAGAAGACAACCTAATATGGAGCAGAACCAAGAACTTAACGAAATAATAGATGTAGACAAAGATTTACAAATTTTCCAACAACATCAATTAAAATTATTAAATCCTAAAACACTATATAACGCCGGATATTTTTCTACGGACAATCAGTTATATAGACATTATAGGGAAGAACAAATATCGGTTATAGGAGAAGATTTTAAAATATTAGATTTAGTAAATGCTAATTCCTTAAGACATCTAAAAAATAATAGAATGATATTGATACATATGGGTTTAATTGTTATAGGAATAAAAGGTCTAACTAGAAAAAATCTAGGATCCAAAGTATTAATAACAATATATGATGATCGATGGTCAGACATTAAGAAGTCAATAGTAGGATTAACTGAAGTAGATATGACAAATAATGGAGGAATATTCTATATAAGTCCAGACTTCCTAATGAACTTAAAAGCATTTGGAAATAACATTAAAATAGGAATCCAAACTAAAGGGTACGAAGAAATGAATAGTGGAAATAATTTATTAATGTGCATAGGGTTTATTGAAAAATTAACTTTAAGTAGTAATACAAAATTTAAACTAAAAGTAAATGATGTAGTTGAAATAATGGGAAATAAAGGCATAAGTTTAATAAAACCAATAAAAATAGACCCCAAAATATATGCAGGTTTAGAATGGAATTTAAACAAATTTACTAAACCAAAAATTTTTACACCAGACTCTCATCTATTATATACTATAAGTAAAGGAGAAACTTCGGTCAGGTTTACAGATTATAATTACACAACTAAAAGAAATTTAGACGACGATGAAACAGAGAGTAATATCGAAATAGAAAGCGAGTTTATGAATATAGAAGTCCTACAAGAAGGATATGAAGTAGACATGGCCATAGAAAAGGCTGAAAACTTAGCAGAAGAATATAAATATATAACTTTTAAATGTAAAGGATGTCAAAAGGACGACATGAAAATAGAAGAATGTATAGAACATTTTAAAAACTGCTTAGGGAGACGTGATAATTTAGGATATAGAAATAACTAATCAGTCCTTGAAAGAAAAGATGAAGATACAATCTCTATATTAAGTTCTACCATCAGTTATAAAGAACTAGCAGAATTAGAACCAACTAGCTCCTCAAGTGCTAGCCCATTCCAACAAACAAACCCTAATCCCCAACCAATAGATTATAGTACAGGCAATGTACCTAGAAGACCAGCAATTAAGATAAACCCAGATACAGAGCTTAGAGGAGATAATATAAAACCAACAGGTAAAAGAATGCCAATAGAAGAACCAATTAAACTACAAAAAGGAGGAAGCAAAGGTAAAATTCTGAATATAGCAGCACATGATCCCCAAATGTGGGATACAGTGATAGACTTATGGAAAGGAATAGTAGCTGCAGATTACTTAAGACATTATACAGAAACAAATACGGAAACAATGTATAAATATTTAGAAACCTTCTTAGGGGAATCTGCAAAAGCTACATGGGAAAGTTTTAAGACAAACTGCCCATAAGATTTCCAAGTTTTATTAAGTATGGGACCAAATCCTTATAATTTCACAAACAAAATGCATATGTTATTAACTGGAAAAGATCCAAATAGTGGATTATTAGCACTACAAAAGGAAGCATTAATCAAACTAGAACAATTAAGTATTTCGCATTGGGTATATATAAAGAAATTCCTACAAGACTATTTTTATTACTGCACCGTCAGCGGAAATACTTTTAATGAAGAATTAGGCAAAAAATTATTCAATAAATTACCTGGAGCCTTAGGAAGAGAAATAGAAGATAGATGGTATAAAAGAGATGGGGTAGTAGCCAACCCAAATTTAAAATGGATAATAGGACATAGAACACAACATATAATGAATATATTAACAGAAAAATGTACAAACATACAAATACAAAAACAATTAAAAAGAAATGAAATGAATTTCTGTAAATCTGTTATCTATACAACCCAGAATTACGATCAGAAACAATACAGAAAATATAAGAAGAAACATAATCAAAAACCATATAGTCGTAAACAATACTTCTTAAGAAAATCAAAAGCTAAAAAACCATGGTTAAATAGAGATAGACATGTTAGGAAATATAGAAATGATAGAAATTATAAAAACAAATTGGAATGCTATACTTGTGGAAGCATCGACCATTTAGCTAATGTATGTCCTAAAAGAAATAATAATAGAACTAGAAATTCTCAACTAATAGAGGATTTCCAAGAAACTTTATTAAATGTAATACATGTCAGATACAGAAAGTATATACTCAATAATAAGTATTGATATAAATGATAAAGATAATCCAAAATCTGATTCTTCAGAATCAGAAGAGGATAACTTAGTTAATGAGCTAGGACAAGAGATAGAGGATTTAGACTTAAACAACCTAGTAATCAATAATTTAATGAATATTACTCATGAATGTATACATGAATTCCAAAGAAATAAAGGTCTAGACAGTAATAGATGTCGTATATGTAATTGGTATCCAAGTAAAGACAATAGAGCTAAATGCAAAAAATGTTACTTAGAAGCATGTATAAATTGTATAGAAAATACTTTAAAAATAAAAGTAGAACCAGAAATAAATAACGGACAAAAATATACGAATAATCAAATCCTAAATCTAAGGGTGTCTACTTTAGAAACCAGAGTAAATGATTTAGAACAAAGATTAACTATCCTAGAAAAAAGAAAAACCAAAATCGCCATAGAAGAAACAGATACACAAGAGGTGGTACATTTAGAAAAACTAGAAGCAGAACTTATGAATTTAGAAAATAATGACACTAGTCTAATATGCAACGAAGATAAAGAATTCTCTACCATAAAAGTTTTAGTGAAAATTAAAATAAAAGATGTAGAAATAGAAACTCTAGCTTTAGTAGATCCCGGATGTACTAGCTATTTAATCAATAAAGAAATAGTACCGGAACATTTACTAAAAGTACTTGAAAGAACTATAACAGCCACTCAAATGGATGGATCACAAAATATCTATAATTATTACATAGAAAAAGCACAAATAAGTTTTTTAAATATATGCAATAAATTCTATAACCCAGTTTACAATGTTAATAAAATATTAGCAGGAGATTTAAATATAGGATCAGATTTTGTTATCGGACTAAGATTTTGTATACAGAATAAAGGAGGATGTCTCTTAACAAGAGATGGAATAATGCTCTTTAAAAATTTAACTTATACACCAATACAAACAGTAACATTGCCAACAGTATATAGAACACTAAACACACATAAAACAAGATTGCTTCCAGAACCATGTTGCGACAATTGCCAAAACAATCAATGCCAAAATAGCAACCTGTCAAAAGAAAACAAAAATATAAAAGAAAACCTAGAAGAAGTTAGAAATTATACTCTGTTTAATGCAGAAGGACAAGAATGCTTAACAGATATAGAAAAAGACTATATCCTAATAATTATAGAAACTCAGTTCTATAATTTTAGAAAATGAATGGATAAAATAGGAATAATAAATAGTCCAAAAGATTTAGAAAATATAATATTTATATTAGATAGAATGGAAATAATAGGAGAAAGACCGTTAGTCCATTGGGACGCTAACGAGATAATGTGTAAATTAGATATAATTAATTCGGAATACACTATAAAAACAGCACCTATAGAAGCAAATAATGAAGATACTAAAGAGTTTGATAATACATGAAATTTGAGTTACTAAGAATATGTAAAATCTATAAATATTGAGGATGTATGACCAAGCATGTAACATAAATGGAATAAAATCTGTAAACTAAAATACTAAAATAACTGATATTTGTAAGCTTTGGTCAAACAACACTGAGACTGAGTGTCTGAACTAATTATTGGACAGCAACTATAGCTAAGATTGTGGGAGATATCATCTAACTGACATGCCCCGAGCTGAGCTAATCGGGGTCCAATCTGTAACCCCAGTTTGAAGGGTGTTAGTACCGTGCCATGGGTACTAACTATGGCTATATGGATCTACTAAAATGGTATAGTGTATGGTCCTGAAGGACTAGGAGTGTCAAGCCTAAATTGATGGGCGACTTCTCATATCCTACACTAGATACTTAGTTTTGGAGTGTACGGATTACTACTAATGACTCTATCTATCTTACGAGGAAGTTTACATCCCTGTAGTCGCTCGGTGCTAAGTCCTACTCCCAACAGAATGACACTGGATGCTAAACTATTTTGAGTTTAACTGACTGATCTAGTAATGCTCATAATATATTCTAAAGTTATCCTGAAGATACTGAGATGAGACTAAGTAAAAAACTATGCTTTTTGGATATTCAATACACCCAGGACTCAAAAGCAAAAATAGTTAACATGACACTTAAGCTTAAAGGACATAACATGCAAGCCTCTATCAAATCTTCACTCTTGTACGCATTTTATCAAACACTTGAAGTTCATAGTTTATTCAAATAATGGGACTTGTAGTAATAGCATGAATTCAACATGAATATCACGAAATCATGATTTAATTCAATGAATGACAACATTAAAACATGGAGGATCAAATAACAACAATAATTTCATTTATACATGGTGTAAAATCATAGTTTATGGAGATTCATGGGTGAAATCACAATCTAAAATCAAAATAACTTGAAAGGATCATAATATTTGCAATTTAAACTGGATACTTGGACTCCATGGGTGGAAGGAACCCATGGATAAATATCTAACATACCTGGGTTAATGAATTTGAGAGGATTGATGGCAAGATTTCTTGAGATTTGATCTTGTATTTGAGAACTAGGGTTTTAATGGAGAGAAATTTGATGACCAATGAACATATTTTGCTTAATTTTAAGATTAATCTTGTGTTGACATGATTTGGGGGCTTGATGAAAGGCAAGATTGCCCTTGGGATTTAAAATCTCGTAACTAGAATGCCGATTAAGGCCTCACCACGATACAGTGAGTGGGTCATTGCGATACCCACCACAATGTGGTGGAATTGCGGTGACTCTCTGGATCGTGACAATAGCTATTTTTTGATTCACCGCGATGTGGTTCAACTGCGGTGACCCTCTGTAAATTGACAAATGCTGAAATGACCTTCATCATGATGCGATGACATGCTCATCGCGATACTCACTATGATGTAGCCTTATCGCGGTGAGCTACTATTTTTGCCAATTCAAATACGGTCCAATCACCATTTAAAAATCCCAAAACTTACTCAAAACAAGCTATTTTCTAGATTTAAGTGTTACAAGTACGTAGTAAGGGTTGGACTGAGCTAGAAATATTTGGGGTATTACAATATCTCCCCCTTAGGAACATTTATCCCCAAATGAGTCTAATGAAGTTGAGATGATAAATACTAAGGCATAATCTAGCATATACACTAAAAACATGACTAAATTGATATATAAATGCAAGAACTATCAAATGAATGGCTATATAAAGCTGAAACTTGGAGTGAAAAAAGATGATATGAGGAACTAGTTACCTTGAACTGAATCTACAGCAAAAAGATGAGGGTACTTGGTCCGCATATCTACTTCTACTTCCTAAGTTGCTCCCTCAACGGATTGATTCTGCCAAAGAACTTTGACCAAGGAAACTTCTTTGTTCCTTAGTCTAGAACTTGACGATCAAGAATTTTGACTGGAACTTCCTCATATGAAAGACTACTATAGACATCCATATTTTCTAAGGGGACAACTACCGCTGGTTCACCAATACACTTTTTCAACAATGAAAAATAGAACACTGGGTGCACTGAAGCTAGATCTGAAGGCAATTCAAGCTTATACACTACCTTTCCGAAATGGCTGAGAATTCTGAAAGGATCAGCATATCGGAGACTGAGTTTCCATTTCTTTTTGAACCTCTTCACTCCCTTCATTGATAAGATTTTCAAGTACACAAAGTCACCGACCTCAAACTCGAGATCCTTTTTCCTCACATCTGCATATGATTTCTGTCGGCTCTGGGCTTCCCTAAGCCTTTCTATGATCAACTAAACTTTCTCTAATGTATCAAACACCAAGGCAGGACCTACTACTGTGGCCTAACCCAATACAAACTAACAAATTAGAGATCTATATCTACTACAATAAAGAGCCTCAAACGGAGCCATCTGAATACTAGAACTATAGCTGTTATTATATATGAATTCAATCAAGGGAAAGTAGTTATCCCAGCTACCTTTAAAATCAACAATTCAAGCTCTTAACATGTCTTCTAGAGTTTGAATAGTCTATTCTGCTTGACCATCTGTTTGAGGGTGGAAGGCTATACTAAGGTGGACTTGGGTACCTAGGCCCTTTTGGAATGCCTTTCAAAAGTGAGAGGTAAACTGTGTACCTCTATCTGAGATGATAGATAAGGGAACACCTTGCAACCTAACCAACTTTCTAATATAGAGTTTGGCATAGTCCTCGGCTGAATAAGAGGTATGGATTGGCAAGAAATAAGCTGATTTGGTCATCCTGTCTACGATAACCCAAATAGAATTATGTTGATGGCGGGTAAGAGGCAAACCTGTCACAAAGTCCATATTCACTTTCTCCCACTTCCAAGTGGGAATATTGAACTCCTACATAGACCCACTAGGTTTTTGGTGCTCAATCTTAACTTGCTGGCATGTAGAGCACTTAGCTACAAACTCTGCAATGTCTTTATTCATTCCACTCCACCAGTAGATCTCCCATAAATCACGGTACATCTTAGTGGCCCCTAGATGAATTGAGTAACGCGCACCATGCGCTTCTTCAAGAATTCATTGCCTCAAATCATCTACACCCAACACATATAGTCGACCCTAATAATGTATCACACCATCTCCCTCTTGGGAAAAAACCTCCACTTTTTGTTCTCTAACTAATTTTTTCAACTTAACTAGACTGAGATCTTTATCTTTCTTTCCTTCACTTCAAAAACTAGGGATGATTCTGAACTACTCTACACCCATACACTACCTTCTGCTGAGTCGACTAAGCAGACACCTAGTCGGGTAAGCTTATGAACTTTCTAAGCTAACTTCTTCTTACCATCCTAAACATGAGCAACACTACCTATAGACAATCTATTGAGAGCATCAACCACTACATTATCCTTGACTGGATGATACATAACACTCATGTCATAATCTTTCAATAACTCTAACCACCTTCTCTGATGCAATTTTAAATCTTTCTAAGAAAATATATACTATAAGCTTTTGTGATCTTTGAACACATCAACATGCACCCCATACAAATAGTGACTCCAAATCTTTAAGGTAAAATTTACAAATACTAGCTCAAGATCATGGGTAGGGTAATTTTTCTCATGAAGCTTAAGTTGTCTAGAGGCATAGGCTATGACCTTACCTCTCTGCATGAGGAAATAACCCAAACCTACTCTGGATGCATCACAGTATACAACAAACCCATCTAAACTATCTGGCAAAGTAAGAACTGGGGCTGAGGTAAGTCGAGTCTTCAACTCCTGAAAACTCTTCTTGCAGGAATCTGGCCACTGAAACTTAACCTTCTTCTACATCAATTTGGACATGAAGGATACAATAGACAAAAACCCTTCCACAAACCGACAATAATAGCCAGCCAAACCTAAGAAACTCCTGATGTCTGATAGAGAGATGGGTTTGGGCTAGTTTCTCACCGCTTTGGTCTTTTAAAGATCAACTCTAATGCTATCACCAAAAAAATATGGCTAAGGAAAGCTACTAATCTTAGCCATAATTTAAACTTACTAAATTTAGAGAACAACTGATGTACCCTAAGAGTCTGCAACACTATTCGGAGATGGTTTGCATGATTATTTTCACTATAGGAGTAGACAAGAATGTCATCGATGAAGACTATAACAAAAATGTCCAACTACTGCTTGAAAAAGCAATTCATTAAGTCCATGAAAGTTGTTAGGGCATTAGTAAGACCAAATGACATAACTAGAAACTCAAAGTGACCATTCCAGGTTTGGAAAGCTCTTTATGGACTATCACATTCCCTGACTCTAAGCTAATGATAGCCTGATCTAAGGTCTATCTTTGAAAAGTAGCTAGAACCTTAAAGTTGGTCAAATAAGTCATCAATTCTAGGGAGTGGATATTTATTCTTGACTATGACTTTGTTCAACTGACGGTAGTTTATACACATTTTAAGAGAACCATCTTTCTTATACACGAATAGAACTGGTGTGCCCAAAAAGGAGATGTTGGGCCTGATAAATCCCTTATCTTGGAGATATTTTAACTATTATTTTAACTCTTTAAGTTCTGCTGGAGCCATCCTATATGGCAGAATAAATATGGGTTGAGTATCTGGAAGAAGGTCTATTCTGAAGTTGATTTCCCTTTTGGGAGAAACTCTAGGAAGATCTTCTGGGAACACATCTGGGAATTACCTGACTACTGAAACTAACTCAAGGGTTGGAGTCTCTGAATTAGAGTCTTTGACTCGAACAATATGGTAAATACACCCCTTGGATATCATTCTTCTCGCTCTAAGGTACAAAATAAACTGACCCCTAAGAGGTGTAGTATTACCCCTCAATTCAAGGACTGGTTTATTTGGGAACTAAAAATGAACTATTCTATTTCTATAATCAACTGAGGCATAGAATGAGTGGAGCTAATCTGTGCTGAGAATGACATCAAAATCTGTCATCTCTAACTCCACGAGGTCAACTAAAGTAACTTTCTAAGATATTGTGACCAAATAGTTCCTGTATACCTACAGGGCTATAATAAAAACACCTACTAGGGTAGACACTTAAAAGGGCTCTGCTAAAGTTTAGGGACTGACTCCAAAGTTGATGGCTATATATGGAGTTACAAAAGAAAGAGAAGCTCTAGGGTCTAATAAAGCATAAACATGTATATTAAAGACCTGAACATACTACTAACTACGTCAGGAGAATTTTCCTGATCTTGTTGGGACTAAAGAGAATATAATCTGTTTGGACATTGACCACTGGTAGCACTGGAAGTGGCACCCTGCTGATTCGGACGACCGACTGGAACTAACAACTAATGGGACTGACCCTGTTGGCATAAATCCTTACCTTCCTGAGCAACCACCCGACACTTCTGAACCTGGTGTCTTGGCTTTCCATACCCAGATCACAGATCGCTGCCAGCTTTACACTCATCCTGATGGTGTTTGCCATATTTCTAACATAGAGGATTTGTACGGGCACTGTTAACACTGCTTTGGGACATAGAGCCTGTTGCCCTATCCTGAGGATTATTTTTGAATTTGGGTACTAAGGCACTGGTTGAAGAGGGTGCTGGGGCTGAAGATCTCTGATAAAATTGAGGACTGTTACCACCTTCTAACCTTGGTTGGATAAAATTAAAACTACCCATCCTAGCTCTTTTTCTCTCCATCTATATCCCCTTAGTATTCTGTTTCTCTATCTATTGAGCATGGACCATCGGCCTAGACTAGTCTTTTCTCTAATCAGTATTGTGGTCCTACACTCCTTGAGCACACTGTCAGACACTCCAGATACAAACTTACTCATCTTTGACCTATTATCAGAGAAGCATATCTATCTAACTGAGTAAAATTAAGGGAATACTCATTCACGCTCATGCTGCCCTACCTCAAGTTAATAAATTCTAACACCTTGTCCTCCCTTAACTCCAATAGGAAGAACCTATTTACGAATGATGTAGCAAACACTTCCCATTTTATAGGCCCTGTATTTGTGCCCCTATCTACTTTCTACTGCTTAAACCATGAATGGGCTACATCTTTCAACTAATATAAAGCCAACTCAAAATTCTCACTAGATATCACCCCCATAATATTTATCACCTTTTGAATCATATCTAAGAATTCCTGTGGATCCTCTTCAGACTTAGATCCTATGAAGAAAGAAGGATTCATTCAGGTGATGTTCTAAATCCTGGTTACAACAGTATTTGCCACTAGGTTGGCCTGAACAGTAGTTGGCCATTTATTTAGAGCTGCTATAGAATTTGCTAGAGTGGCGAATACAGCTTTGAATTCTGCGTGAGAGATATGCTCATCCAGAGGATCTGCCTGCATGGGCGGATGTACTGGATGGTTTCTTATTATTCTTTCATTGCTTTTTTTAGGAGACATGTTTTGTAAATAGAAGGAATATTAAATTAGGTAGAGAGTTTAATATGAGCTCATGCTCAGTCGCACGACATGAATACTGAAAGAAGTGAAACTTTTCCTAAACACCTTGTAGCCTCTTGCCTATAAGTGTGGCGCGCTACACACCCATTCACAAGCCTCTACTTTATGTGGCTTTCAGACTTCCTAGGACACTTTAAAACCTTTGGCTCTGATACCAAGTTTGTAACGCCCCGAGAGTACACCCTAGGAATCACACGGTGTTTACAATCTCGAGGGACCATAAGCTAACCCATGAGATGGTACCTTTTATGAACACTGAATAATAATATAATAAATGTGGAAGAATATCTGATTAGCCATAAGGTTTTATCAATTGAATCAGTACCAAAACATGAATCTAAAGAGACTAACTATTTAAATTTAATAAAATACTAATAAACTTAGTAACTAACTGATATGTCTGAAAGCCTCTAAACTTAACTGAATATGAGTTGATGGGATAGGCCCCAACTAACTCCAACGAACTTCTAAAATAAAAGAATGAAACAAAATAATCTATCCTCAAAATATGAGGACTCACCACTACTCCTGCTATGAGCCTGAGAAGTATAAGTGTGATTTGGGAACCAGGCATTCGAACCTATGATATGATACATTATAGTGCAAAAGAAAAAATATGCGATCAACACTTTGAATGTTCTGGTATGCTAAATAAGGTAGGCTAATATGCATGGTTCCATGAACATGGATAAATAATTATCTGAATATATATGTATAACATAAGGTATTGAATATAATATATAAAATCTAGAGTTACTAAGAATATGTGAAATCTATAAATATTGAAGATGTATGACTAAGCATGTAACATGAACTGAATAAAATTTGTAAGATAAAATACTAAAATAACTGATAGCAGTAAGCTTTGGTCAACCAATACTGAGACTGAGTGTCTGAACTGATTATCGGATTGAAACTTTAGCTGAGACTATGGGAGATATCGTCTAACCGACATGCCCTAATCTAAGCTGATCGGGGTCCAACCTGTAACCCAATTGGAAGGGTGTTAGTATCGTACCATGGGTACCGATGCTGGCTATATGGATCCACTAAACTAGTATACTCTATAGTCCCAAAGGACTAAGGGTGTCAAGCCTATCTAACGGGTGACCCCAATGAGATAGTCAAGCCTAAACTGACAGGTCACTTTTCATATCCTATGCTGGCTATGTAGTTCTGGAGTATAGGGATTGCTACGAATAACTCTATCTATCTGACAGGGAATCCATCATCCCTACACTCTCTCGGTGCTAAGTCTTACTCCCAACTGAATGACACTGGATGCTAAATTGTTCAGAGTTTAACGGACTGATATAGTAATGCTCATAATATATTTTAAAGTTATCCTGAAGATACTGAGACAAGACTAAGTAAATATCTATGGATTTTGGTTATTTAATACCCCCAATACTCAAAAGCAAAATGTAATATCCCGAACTTTCCCTAAGCTTAACTTCATCTTGAGAAGGTAAAGAAATGACTTTCTAGGTGAGTATCATTTTTAACTATATAGAATTTCCCTAATTTTGAATTTTTTTTTGCATGGGAAATTTGACAAGATTTTTGTCGATATAAGATTCGCGTAAATCTGATACCCGGGAAAGAAGTTATGACTAATTTAAGTCTTAGTCGTAAACACCGTCATTTTAGTGCTTGGAGCGTTGCAGAGTAGGTCTATTTAAAAATTGTTAAATTTCAGTAGCCTAGCGCGATAGTAGCACATTGCACTGAATTTCAAGGTCCCAACCAGCGGAACAACGCGATGGCTCTGCTCCGTAGTGACCCTAAGAAGCCCATTTGTTAATTTCCAGTGAGCCACCGCGATAGTGGCGCGTCGCAGTGGCCCATAAAATTGGGCTCCCAATATGTTTTTTTCCATTTATGTTAAGGGTTAAATGGGGAGTAGTTTAGGAAATTAACCTACCCCAAATCTGTCCATAAACACACAATCAATGGCATAACAAAGCACTTTATGCTCAAAATCTTTATTCTCTGCAAAGAAAAAGGCTTATTCATCATAGTTTTCTAAATTGAATTGAGATTCAAGGTTCCCAAGACAAGGGATTCAAGAAACCTTATACAAAAGTATGAGAAAGAGTCTGAAGCAAGCTTATTCATCAAAGTTCATAATTTAAGGCATATGGGGTTTGAACAAGAACACTCCTTCCATTCTTGTGCCCAACATTTTAGTTTTCTTAAAAGACTTTAATGTTTTCAAGATTAATTATGCCTAAATTTATACATTCAAGTATATGAGACTATGGATTTGTTCAAGTCTTGAATTGAATGACACTACACCTATTTTATGATTTGAATTGAGAATTAATGTTATGAATTGCATATTCCTTCCATGATTGGTGTTTGGAATACTCTTAAGATTAAAGTCATGATTTACCCTCTATTTTGAATGTAGATTTCTTGAATATGTATACATGATTTAAGGTCCAAGAATGAAATTTGATATATTCTATAGTATTTCAAGAATGGTATTGATATCTCCAAATCATTGAAGTTTTAAAGCTTGTTAAAGAAAGTCTTCCAAAGTTTAAAGAAAAGAGTTGATTTTGATCCTAAGTTAAGAAAGAAATCCATATCTTGTGATTTAAGTTAAAGGAAAGCCCATTGGCTCCTATTTCATAATGTTGAATTGTATAAGGTAGATTTTTCCTAAAAGTACTGAGCCTAGTATAGGAGTAGTACTTAGCACTGAGTTGGGTTTTATGCAGATGAATCCACCAGAGTTCTGTGGGTCTAAGGCAAGTGAGGACCCATAGCTATACCTTAAGGAGGTGAGGAAAATCACACAGGTGATGCATGTTTCTGAAGAAGAAAGTGTGGAGTTAGCATCTTACAGGTTGAAAGATATTTCCTATGACTGGGTTGTTGCATGGAAGAAGAATAGGGGGGAAGATGATTCTCCCATTACTTGACAGTTGTTCCAAGATACTTTCTTGGATAAGTTCTTTCCATTAGAGATAAGGGGGCAAAAATAGAGGAGTTCATGAATTTGAAGTAGGGCTCGATGACTGTTAAGGAGTACTGTTTGAAGTTTAACCAATTGGCAAAATATGCCCCTAATTTGGTTTCTGACACCCGTACCAGTATGAGTAAGTTTGTGACAACAGTTTCTGGTTTGGTGTTGAAAGAGTGCAGGACCGCTATTTTAAATAGGGATATGGATCTATCTAGGTTGATGTTACATGCACAGCAAATAGAGGCAGACAAGATAAAAGAAAGAGATATAGTGAGGGGAAACAAAAGGACTAGATCCAAGAAATATGAGTATGGTAAGGCTAGGTCCCATGGAGGGAACCGTCCATAGTTTTAGAGTCATTCTTCTATGCCAGTACTTTCATTAGCTACTGCTCCCACACCCAAAAATAGGCATGAGAAAGAAAATAGGCCTTCTAAGTCTAAGTCCTAGAACAATGTAAGTAACAGGCCTAATTATCCTCCTCGTGCTAAGTATGGTAGCACTTATCCCATCGAGTGTTTGGCCAAATATAGGGGTTGTTTTGGTTGTGTCAAGTTAGGCTATAGAATTAGGAAGTGTCCGTATACCAGGAAGGGGAACATAGATGTGCGACCTCAGATGTAGGCTAAGAGTGCCTCAGCTCCTGTAGCCGATCCAACCCCTCCTCAGGGTGTTTCTTATAACACTGCTGGCGGTCAGTGCCAGAACAGATTCTATGCCTTACCATCCTGTCAGGAGCTGGAGGATTCTCCTGATATTTTTACTGGTATGCTTCGTGTATTTCACTTTGATGTTTATGTGTTGTTGGACCCCGGGTTGAGTTTTTCTTATATGACCCCACTTGTTGCTATGAACGTTGAAATGGGAGCCAAAAGAATTCCTGAGCCTTTCCTAGTTTCTACTCTAGAAAGGAAGTCAAATGTTGCCAAGCAAGTGTATAAAGATTGTCCTGTTACTATTCATTATAAAGTCATACTTGCTGATCTGATAGAGTAAGATATGGTGAATTTTGATATTATTCTAGGTATGAATTGGCTTCATTCTTGTTATGCATCTATAGACTGTCGTACCCATGTAGTTAAGTTTCAGTTTCCTGATGAACCAGTTTTTGAGTGTTCTGGGAGTTCAGTATCCCCCAAGAGTCATTTCATCTCCTATCCCAAAGACAGAAAGCTTATATCCAAAGGTTGCATTTATCACCTAGTTAGGGTTAAAGATACTAAGTCTGAGGATCCAACTATTCAATTAGTCATCGCTGTTAATGAGTTTCCTGATGTTTTTCCAAAAGGTCTCCCAAGGGTACCTCCCGATAGGAAGATAGGATTCAGGATTGACCTTCTTCCCAACACTCAGCCTATTTCAATTCCTCCCTACCGTATGGCACCCGCAGAGCTTAAGGAGTTGAAAGAGAACTCAAAGATCTTTTAGATAAAGATTTTATAAGGCCCAGTGTGTCATCTTGGGGTGCACTTATTCTACTCGTTTGAAAGAAAGATGGTTCTTTGCATATGTGCATTGACTATCATCAGGTTAATAAGGTTACAGTCAAGAATGAGTACTCTCTTTCAAGAAAATATAACCTATTTGATCAATTGCAGGGTGCAAGTTACTTCTCAAAGATAGACCTTCGATCTGGCTATCATCAACTCAAAGTAAGGGAGTGTGACATCTCGAAGACAACCTTCCGAACTCGTTATGGTCACTTTGAGTTTCTAGTCATGTCTTTCGAGCTAACCAATGCTCCAGCAGCCTTCATAGACCCCATGAATCAAGTATTTAAATAGTATCTTGATATGTTAGTCATTGTTTTCATAGATGATATTCTTGTGTAGCCCTGTAGTGAGAATGACCATGCAGATCATCTTAGAATTGTCCTGTAGACTCTTAGAGATTACCAATTATTCGTCAAATTTAGCAAGTGTGAATTTCAGCTAAGGCCAGTAGCTTTTCTGGGTCATATCATTTCATTCGAAGGCAATAAAGTTTATCCCCAAAAGACAAAAACCGTAAGAAATTAGCCTAGACGCATCTCTCTATCTAATATTAGGAGTTTTTTGGGTTTAGTTAGCTATTACTGCTATTTTTTTGAAGGTTTCTATTCTATTGCATCTCCCATGACCCAATTGATCAAAAATAAAGTTAAGTTCCTTTGGTCGGATTCCTGTGAAAAGAATTTTCAAGAATTGAAGACTCGACTCACTTCATCTCCTGAGTTAACTTTGCCTGATGGTACAAATAGTTTTATGGTGTATTGTGACACTTCTAAAGTTGGTTTGGGTTGTGTGCTGATGTGTAATAGTAAATTTATAGCCTATACCTCTAGACAGTTGAAACCTCAAGAAAAGAATTACCCAATCCATGATCTAGAATTAGCTCCTATGGTCTTTGCTTTGAAAATCTGGAGGCATTATCTTTATGGTGTTCATGTGGATGTGTTCATTGATCACAAAAGCCTACAGTATGTGTTTTCTTAGAGGGTGTTAAATCTTAGGCAGAAGAGATGGTTAAAACTGCTAAGCAATTATGATATGAGTGTGTTGTATTACCCGGGCAAGGCCAATGTAGTGAAAGATGCCCTTAACAGGTTTTCTATGGGTAGTGTTGCTCAGGTAGAGAAGGGTAAGGAAGAGTTAGCTCGTGATGTGCATCATTTGGCTAGATTGGGCATTAGGTTTCTTAATTCTGCTGAGGGAGATTTTGGTGCAGAGTAGTTCCAAATCCTCTTTGGTTTTAGAAATGAAGGAGAAACAAGACTCAGATCCTTGTTTGGTCAGACTGAAGGAGTCAGTTAAGGACCAAAGGGTAGAGGTTTCTCCTAAGGGGTAGATGGTGTGAAGATATTGCAAGGTATATTATGTGTTTCTTGTGTCGACGATCTGAGAAAGATGATCATGGTTGAGGCGCATGGCGCACAATATTCTATTCTTCCCGGTGCTACCAGGATATACCATGACTTACGAGAAATCTATTGGTGGAGTGGTATGAAGAAGGATATAGTTGAGTTTGTAGCTAAGTGTGCAATATGCCAATATTTTAAAGTAGAGCATCAGAGACCTGGCGGTGTGATGCAAGAGTTTAGTATACTCACTTAGAAGTGGGAAGAGATAAATATGGATGTCATGACTGGTTTACCTCTCTCCTGATGCCATCATAATTCTATTTGGGTTATTGAAAACAGCTGACTAAGTCAGCGCATTTCTTGCCTGTGCATACATCTTATACTACTGAGGACTATGCTAGACTTTATATTTGGGAGTTAGTCAAGCTGCATGGAGTTCCCTTATCTATCATCTTAGATAGTGGTACTCAGTTCACTTCTCAGTTTTGGAGAGCTTTTAAGAGGGGTCTTGGCACCCAAGTGTATCTTAGTTCTGCTTTTCATCCATAGACTGATGGTCAGGCTGAAAGGACTATCCAAACTTTAGAGGACATGTTGAGGGCATGTGCTCTTAATTTCAAAGGGAGTTGGGATGAGCATTTACCTTTGATAGAGTTTGCATATAATAATAGTTACTATTCTAGTATGAAGATGGCATTATTTGAGGCTTTGTATGGTAGAAGCTGTAGATAACCCATAGGATGGTTCGAATAGGGTGAAGCTAATTTAGTTGGACTTGATGCAGTATTTGAGGCTATGGATAAGGTGAAGTTGATTAGAAAAAGGTTGAAGATAGCGCAAAGTTGTAAAAAGTCATATACAGACGTGAGAAGAAGGGATCTTGAGTTTGAAGTTAATGACTTGGTGTATCTAAAAATTTCACACATGAAAGAGATGGAAAGGTTTAGGAAGAAGGGGAAGCTTAGTCCCCGTTATGCTGGTCCGTATAGAGTTCTTAACCATGCTGGGAAAGTAGCTCATAAAGTTGAGTTGCCTGCAGAGTTGTTAGCTGTTCATTCGGTCTTTCATGTCTCTATTCTTAGGAAGTGTATTGGTGATTCTGTTGTTATAGATCCTTTGGAAAGCACTGATGTCTGGGACAGTCTTTCATTTGATGAGATTCTTGTTTAAATCTTAGATTACCAAGTCCGGAGACTAAGGAACAAAGAAGTCCCCTTGGTCAAAGTGTAACGGCAAAATCAGTCAATTGAGGATGCTACGTGGGAAGCCAAAGAAGAAAAAAGATCCAAGTACCTGTACCTCTTCTTCGCAATTTCAGATCAAGCTAAAGGTACTTTTCCTTCTTAATTCAGTCCCTTTCTAATCAAAGATTCAGCTATATCGCCATTCTTATAATGAATCACGCATTCTCAAAAGTGTTTAAGAGTTTAGAAAGACAAAGAATCCGTTTAATGAGTTCTTTCAGCTTACTTACTCAGTTTCCTCCTTATTCTTAGCCTTGCTAGCGACTAAACTTTCCCTAAGCTTAATTTCATCTTGAGAAGGTTAAGAAATGAATTCATAGGTGAGTATCATTTTTAAGCGTATAGAATTTCCCTAATATTGACTTTCTATCACATGGAAAATTTGATAAGCTTTCCATCGATATAAGATTCACCCGAATCCGATACCCGGGCAAGAAGTTATGGCTAATTTAAGTCCTAGTTGTAAAACACTGTCATTTTAGTGCTTGGCACTTTGCGGAGTTGGTCTATTTAGCAATTGTAAATTCTAGTAGCCTAGTGCGATAGTGGCGCATCGCGTTGAAGTTCCAAGTCCTAACCAGTGGGACAACTAGGGCTCCGCATCGTGGTGACCCCAAGAATCTCGTTTGTCAATTTCCAGTGAACCACCTCGATAGTGGCGCATCGCGGTGGCCCATAAAATTGGGCTCCCAGTTATATTTTTTATCCATTTATGTTAAGTTTTAAAAGGGGGGTATTTTAGGAAATTACCCTACCCCCAATCCATCCATAAACACACAATCATTGGCATAACAATGCACTTTATGTCCAAAATCTTCATTTTCTGCAAAGCAAAAGCCCTAAGCATCCAAATCCTCCCCCAAGAAACTCAAGAATTCACTATAGTTTTCTAAATTGAATTGAGATTCGAGGTTCCCAAGACAAAGACTTCAAGAACCCTCATCCAAAAGTATGAGAGAGAGTCTCAACCAAGCTTATTCATCAAAGTTTATAATTTGAGGTATGCGGGGTTGAACAAGAATACTCCTTCCGTTCTTGTGCCCAAAGTTTTAGTTTTCCTAAAAGATTTTAATGTTTTTAAGAAGAATTATGCCTAAATTGCTACATTCAAGTATATGAGACTATGGATTTGTTCAAGTCTTGAATTATATGATACTACACCTATTTTATGATTTGAATTAAGAATTAATGTTATCAATTGCATATTCCTTCCATGATTGGTTTTTGGAATACTCTTTAGATTGAAGTCATTATTTACCCTCTATTTTGAATTGAGATTTATTGAATATGTGTAGATGTTTTAAGGTTCAATAATGAATTTTGATTTATTCTATAGTATTTCAAGAATGGTATTCATATCTCCATATAGTTGAACTTTCAAAGCTTGTTAAAGATAGTCTACCAAAGTTTAAAGAAAAGAGTTGATTTTGATCCTAAATTAAGAAAGGAATGAATATCTTGTGATTTAAGTTAAAGGGAAGCATATTATCTCCCATTTCATAATGTTGAATAGTATAAGGTGGATTTTTCCTACAAGTTCTGAGCCTAGTATGGGAGTAGTACTTAGCATTGAGTTGAGCTTAATGCCGAGGTCT
Source organism: Capsicum annuum (assembly GCF_002878395.1). Taxonomy (NCBI): domain Eukaryota; kingdom Viridiplantae; phylum Streptophyta; class Magnoliopsida; order Solanales; family Solanaceae; genus Capsicum; species Capsicum annuum. The sequence goes on along the minus strand of NC_061119.1, from coordinate 156,922,964 downwards.
CATGCCCCAAAACTACGAGCCACCGTAGGATTTGAGTTACCCCAAGTGGGTTAAGCTAGTGATCACTAAAAGTAAAAGGTTCTACTCCAATGGCAAGGATAGAACAACTCTCCCCAACGTGGGCAAGACGTTGGACTCCATGTGGCTCACATGGTTTATGTCGGTTAGAAGAACTCCTAAAAGTAGTCCCTACTCTTATTCAAGATAAAAGTACTTGTATTTCAAAAGCTATGATTCTAAGATTTCTAAGGTTCTCTAGTGCTATAATCTTTAAGTTTCAAAGAAGCTCCTTGTTTTGTATAAGATTAAAGTGTATGTTCTGAAGGTTGTTGCTTTAAGAATTTATCTAGTTTGCAAGCTTGAGTACAAAGAAAAAGTACAGATTTAGAATAAAGTGAAATGACTCACGTGATTTATATGGTATGTTTTCTATTCATGATTTATGAGAATTTTATTTAAGCTATGTGAGTCACCTATTATGGCATGCATGTTTTCTATAAAGACTTATGATATGGATTATGTAATTGCATACACCCCCATATACTCAGTACATTCCTAAGTGTTGATCCACATATACGTCTATGTGCTACATTGTCTTATAATATAAGTTTAGGTGCTCATCCCCAGCCTCGTCAGTGACTTTCGAGTACCTTTGTCTACATCTCTACAATGGTGAGTCCTCATGGTTCGAGGACCTATCTTCAAACATTTTAGTATTTTAGTAGATGTTTTATTGCTTTTAGTTTAATTCGAGTCAGTTGGGGATCTGTCCCAATGGCTCTCTAGTTCATTGAGTAGTAGAGGCTTTATCAGACTAGATTGTCAGTATATTTAGACATTCAGTATTTTGTTACTTCCACATTAATCTTTCATATTTTAGTGAGACGTGCTATGGTATGTCTCAGTATGTTTCTCTCAGTACCTTGATTTAAGAATTTAGAAGTAGTAGCATGTTCAAAGGGTTAGCTTGGGGTTACTTGTACCCTTAAGCACCGTATGATGTCTCGGGACCTATTTTTAAGGCGTTACAAACTTGGTATCAAATCCTAACATTTAAGGAGTCCTAGGGAGTCTGACAAGCTACGTTAAGTAGAGTCTTGATCTTTGGTGTGTAGTATGCCACATCTATGCGCAAGAAGCTATAAGACATTTTAGGAAAAAGTCATCCCTTTCTTTCAGAACCTATCATTCTTATAGTTATCTCTCTCAGCTATTGACTCATGCTCTGTTATTTCAGAAAATGGCACCTCAAAGCGTGAATGCCTATAGAAATAATAATGAACTACCCTAGACAGTTGACCCCTTGAATGTAAATGTGTCCCATGTTGAGTTTCAGGCAGTCACAATAAATGTTCAGGCCTATGATTAGGCTACAGTTCCACACCAGTAGGGAGATGATTTAGCTGTTACTAAAATTCATGATTTTATGCAGATGAATCCACCAGAGTTTAGTGGGTCTAAGGCAATTGAGGACCCATAACTATATCTTGAGGAGGTGAGGAAAATCATATAGGTGATGCATGGTTTTGAGGAAGAAATTATGGAGTTGGCATCTTACAGGTTGAAAGATATTGCCTATGACTGGGTTATTACTTAGAAAAAGAATAGAGGGGAAGATGATGCTTCCGTTACTTGGCAGGTGTTCTAAGATGCTTTCTTGGATAAGTTCTTTCCGTAAGAGATAATGAAGGCAATAATAAAGGAGTTCATGAACTTGAGGTAGGGCTCCATGAATGTTAAGGAGTACTCCTTGAAGTTCGACCAGTTAGCAAAATATCCCCCTAATTTGATTTCTAACACCTGTACCAGTATGAGTAATTTTGTGATAAGAGTTTCTGGTTTGGTGTTGAAAGAGTGTAGGACCATTATGTTAAATAGGGATATGGATCTGTCTAGGTTGATGTTACATACATAGTAGATAGAGGTTGACAGATAAGGGAAAAAAATAGAGTGAGGGGAAACAAGAGGACTAGGTATGAGCAGCATAAGTATGGTCAGGCTAGGTATCATGGAGGGAAATGTCAATAGTTTAAAAATCATTCTTCTATGCCAGCGCCTTCGTCAGCTATTTCTCCCACGCCCAGAAATAGGCATGAGCAAGGAAATAGTCCTTCTATGTCTAAGTCCTAGAATAGTGTAAGTAACAGGACTAATTATCCTCCTTGTGCTAAGTGTGGTAGGACCAATCCTGGTGAGTGTTTGGCCAAACAAAGGGGTTGTTTTGGTTGTGGAAAGTTAGGCCATAGACTTAGGGAGTGTCCACATACCAGAAGGGGAACAGGGATGTGCGACCTCAGACACAGGCTAATAGTGCCTTAGCTCCCGTAGCCTATCCAACCCCTCCTAAGAGTGCTTCTTCTAATACTGCTGGCAGTCAGTGCCAGAATAGATTCTATGCCTTATCATGCTGTCAGGAGTAGGAGGATTCTCCGACGTTGTTACTGGTATGCTTCATGTATTTCACTTTGATATTTATGTGTTGTTTGACCCCGGGTTGAGTTTTTCTTATGTGACCCCACTTGTTGCTATGAACTTTGAAATGGGTCCCAAAAAGATTCCTGAGCCTTTCCTTTTTTCTACTCTAGTAGGGGAGTCAGTTGTTTCCAAGCAAGTGTATAAAGATTGTCCTGTTACTATTCTTCATAGAGTCATACTTGCTGATCTGATAGAGTTAGATATGGTGGATTTTGATGTTATTCTAGGTATGGACTAGCTTCATTCTTGTTATGCATCTATAGACTGTCGTACCCGTGTAGTTAAGTTTTAGTTTCCTGATGAACCAGTTTTTGAGTGGTCTGGGATTTCTGTATCCCTCAAGAGTCATTTCATCTCCTACTCAAAGACAGAAAGCTTATATCTAAAAGTTGCATCTATCACCTATTTAGGGTTAAAAACACCAAGTCTGAGGCTCCAACTATTCAGTCAGTGACGCTGTTAATGAGTTTCCTGATGTTTTTCCATAAGATCTCCCAGGGGTACCTCCTGATAGGGAGATAGAATTCAGGATTGACCTTCTTTCAATGCTCAGCCTATTTTAATTCCTCCCTACCATATGGAACCCACAGAGATTAAGGAGTTAAAGGAGCAGCTCAAAGATCTTTTAGATAAAGGTTTTATAAGGCCCAGTGTGTCACCTTGGTGCACACCTATTCTATTCATGCGAAAGAAAGATTGTTCTTTGCATATGTGCATTGACTATCGTCAGCTTAATAAGGTTACAGTCAAGAATAAGTACCCACTTCTAAGAATAAATGACCTATTTGATCAATTGCAGGGTGCAAGTTACTCCTCTAAGATAGACCTTCGATCCGGCTATTATCAACTCAAAGTAAGGGAGTGTGACATCCAGAAGATAGCCTTCCGAACTTGTTATGGTCACTTTGAGTTTCTAGTAATGTCTTTTAGGCTAGCCAATGCTCCAGCAGCTTTCATGGACCTCATGAATTGAGTATTCAAATAGTATCTTGATATGCTTGTCATTATTTTTATAGATGATATTCTTGTGTATTCCTGTAGTGAGAATGACCATGCAGATCATCTTAGAATTGTCCTACAGAGTCTTAGAGATCTCTAGTTGTTCATTAAATTCAGCAAGTATGAATTTTAGCTAAGGTTAGTAGCTTTTCTGGGTCATATCATTTCAGCCGAAGGCATTAGAGTTGATCCCTAAAAGACAGAAGCCGTAATAAATTGGCCTAGACCCATCTCTCCATCTGACATTAGGAGTTTCTTGGGTTTAGCAGGCTATTACCGTTGTTTTGTTGAAGGTTTCTCTTCTATTGCATCTCCCATGACACGATTGACCCAAAAGAAAGTTAAGTTCCTTTGGTCGGATTCCTATGAGAAGAGTTTTCAGGAATTGAAGACTTGACTCACTTCAGCCCCTGTGTTAACTTTGCCAGATGGTACAGATGGTTTTATGGTGTATTGTGATGCCTCTAGAGTTGTTTTGGGTTGTGTGATGATGCATAATAGTAAAGTTATAGCCTATACCTCTAGACATTTGAAACCTCATGAAAAGAATTACCTAACCCTTGATCTAAAATTAGCTGTTGTTGTCTTTTCTTTGAAAATATGGAGGCATTATCTTTATGGTATTTATGTGAACTTGTTCACTGATCACAAAAGCCTACAGTACATATTTTCTTAGAGGGAGTTAAATCTTAGGCAGAGGAGATGGTTAAACCTGCTTAAAAATTATGATATGAGTGTGTTGTATCACCCAGGCAAGGCCAATGTAGTGGCAGATGCCCTTAATAGGTTATCTATGGGTAGTGTTACTCAGGTAGAGAAGGGTAAGAAAGAGTTAGCTCATGATGTGCATCATTTGGCTAAAAGTGGGAATTAGGTTGCTTGATTCCACTGAGGGGAGATTTTGGTGCAGAGTAGTTCCGAATCCTCTTTGGTTTCAAAAGTGAAGGAGAAGCAAGACTCAGATACTAGTTTGGTTAGACTGAAGGAGTCAGTCAAGGACCAAAGGGTAGAGATTTTATACCAAGGGGGAGATGGTGCATTAAGATTGCAAGGTAGATTATATGTTCCTTGTGTTAACGATCTGAGATAGAGGATCATGGCAGAGGCGTATGGCGCACATTATTCTATTTTTTCGGGTGCTACCAAGATGTACCGCGACTTACGAGAAATCTATTGGTGGAGTGGTATGAAGAAGGATATAGATGAGTTCGTAGCTTAGTGTGCAATATGCCAACATGTTAAATGTAGAGCATCAGAGACCTGGTGGTGTGATGCAAGAGTTTAGTATACCCACTTGGAAGTAGGAAGAGATAAATATGGATTTTGTGATTGGTTTACCTCTCTTTTGATGCCATCATAATTCTATTTTGGTTATTGTAGACAAATGACTAAGTTTGCGTATTTCTTGCCTATGCACATCTTATACTACTGAGGATTATGCTAGACTGTATATTTAAGAGTTAGTTAAGCTGCATGGAGTTCCCTTGTCTATTATCTTAGATAGGGGTACTCAGTTTACTTCTCAGGTTTGGAGAGCTTTTCATAGGGGTCTTGGTACCCAAGTGCATCTTAGTTCCGCTTTTCATCCACAGACTGATGGTTAGGCTGAAAGGACCATCCAAACTTTGGAGGATATGTTGAGGGCGTGTGCTCTTAATTTTAAAGAGAGTTGGGATGAGCATTTACCGTTGATAGAGTTTGCGTATAATAATTGTTACCATTTTAGTATCAAGATAGCATTATTTGAGGTTTTGTATAGTAGAAGGTGTAGATCACCCATAGGATGGTTCAAAGTGGGTGAAGCTACTTTAGTTGGACCTGATGCAGATTTGAGGCTATAGAGAAGGTGAAGTTGATTAGAGAAAGGTTGAAGATAGCTCAGAGTTGTAAGAAGTCATATGCAGACATGAGAAGAAGGGATCCTGAGTTCGAAGTTAATGACTTGGTGTATCTAAAAATTTTACCCATGAAAGGGGTGGAAAGGTTTAGGAAGAAAGGGGAGCTTAGTCCCTGTTATGTTGGTCCATACAGAGTTCTTAACCGAGTTGGGAAAGTAGCTTATGAAGTTGAGTTGCCTACAGAGTTGTTAGCTGTTCATCTGGTTTTTCATGTCTCCATTCTTAGGAAGTGTATTGGTGATTCTATTGTTATAGATCCTTTGGAAAGCACTGATATTTAGAATAGTCTTTCATTTGATGAGATTAAAGTTGAAATCTTAGATTACCAAGTCCGGAGACTAAGGAACAAAAAAGTTCCCTTGGTCAAAGTGTTGTAGTGAAATTAGATAATTGAGGGTGCTATGTGGGAAGCCAAAGAAGATATGAGATCCAAGTACCCGCACCTCTATTCAATAAGTTCAGATCAAGCTGAAGGTACCTTTTCTTCTTAATTTAGTCCTTTTCTAATCAAAGATTCAGCTATATCGCCATTCTTATAAAGAATCATGCATCCTCTAAAGTGTTTAAGAGTTTAGAAAGACAAATAATCAGTTTAGCGAGTTCTTCCAATTTACGTATTCAATTTCCTCCATATACTTAGCCTCGCTAGCGACATTCGAGGACGAATGTACCCAAAGGGAGATATTGTAATACCCCAAACTTTCCCTAAGATTATTTCATCTCGAGAAGGTTAAGAAATGACTTCCTAGGTGAGTATTGTTTTTAACCATATAGAATTTCCCTAATTTAGAATTTTTATCATATGGGAAATTTGATAAGCTTTCGTCGATATAAGATTTTCCCAAATCTGATACCTAGGCAAGAAGTTATGGCTAATTTAAGTCCTAGTCGTAAAACACTGTTATTTTAGTGCTTGGCGCATCGCGGAGTGCGTCTATTTAACAATTGTCAAATTCAAGTAGCCTAGCGCGATAATGGCGCATCGCGTTGAAGTTCTAGGTTAGAACCAGTGGGACAACGTGAGGGCTCCGCATCATGGTGACCCCAAGAATCCCATTTGTCGATTCCCAGTGAGCCACCGCGATAGTGGCGTATCGCGGTGGCCCATAGAATTAGGCTCGCAGTTATATTTTTTTCCCAGTTACATTAGGGTTAAAAAAGGGTATTTTGGGCAATTACCCTAACCCCAATCCATCTATAAACACGCAATCAATGGCATAACAATGCACTTTATGCCCAAAATCTTCATTCTCTACAAAGCAAAAGCCCTAAGCATCCAAATCCTCCCCCAAGAATCTCAAGAATTCACCATAGTTTTTTAAATTGAATTGAGATTCGATGGTCCCAAGAGAAAGGCTTGAAGAACCCTCATCCAAAAGTACGAGAAAGCATCTCAAGCAAGCTTATTCATCAAAGTTTATAGTTCAGGGTATGTGGGGTTTGAATAAAAACACTCCTTCCGCTCTTGTGCCCAAAGTTTTGGTTTTCTTAAAAGATTTTAATGTTTTCAAGACGAATTATGCCGAAATTGCTACATTCAAGTATATGAGACTATGGATTTGTTCAAGTGTTGAATTATATGATACTACACCTATTTTATGATTTGACTTGAGAATTAATGTTATCAATTGCATATTCCTTCCATGATTGGTGTTTGGAATACTCTTAAGATTGAAGTCATGATTTACCCTCTATTTTGAATTGAGATTTCTTGAATATGTATACATGTTTTAAGGTCCAAGAATGAATTTTAATATATTCTATAGTATTTCAAGAATGGTATTGATATCTCCATATCATTGAAGTTTCAAAGCTTGTTAAATATATTCTACCAAAGTTTAAAGAAAAGAGTTAATTTTGATCCTAAGTTAAGAAAGGAATCCACATCTTGTGATTTTAGTTAAAGGGAAGCATATTGATTCCCATTTCATAATGTTGAATTATATAAGGTGGATTTTTCCTACAAGTTCTGAGCCTAGTATGGGAGTAGTACTTAGCACCGAGTTGGGCTTGATTTCAAGATCTCATGCCCCAAAACTATGAGCTACTGTAGGATTTGATTTACCCTAAGTGGTCTAAGCTAGTGATCACTAAAAGTAAAAGGTTCTACTCCGATGGCAAAGATAGAACAGCTCTCCCCAACGTGGGCAAGACATTGGACTCCATGTGGCTCACATAGTTTATGTCGGTTAGAAGAATCTCCCAAAAGTAGTCCCTACTCTTATTTAAGAGAAAAGTACTTGTATTTCAAAAGCTACAATTCTAAGATTTCTAAGGTTCTCAAGTGCTATAATCTTTAAGTTTCAAAAAAGCTCCTTGTTTTCCATAAAATTAAAATGTATGTTCTGAAGGTTTTCACTTTAAGACTTTATCTAGTTCTCAAGCTTGAGTACAAAGAAAAAGTACAAATTTAGAATAAAGTGAAATGACTCACGTTATTTATATGGTATGTTTTCTATTCATGATTTATGAGGATTTTATTTATGCTATGTGAGTCACCTATTATGGCATGCATGTTTTCTATAAAGACTTATGATATGGATTATGTAATTGCATACACCCCCATATACTTAGTACATTCTTAAATGTTGATCCACATATACGTCTATGTGCTACATTGTCTTATAATGTAGGTTCAGGTGCTCAGCCCCAGCCTCGTCAGTGACTTTTGAGTACCTTTGTCTACATCTCTACAGTGGTGAGTCCTCATGGTTCGAGGACCTATCTTCAGAAATTTCAGTATTTTAGTAGATGTTTTATTGCTTTTTGTTTAGTTTGAGTCAGTTGGGGATCTTTCCCAATGGCTCTCTAGTTCATTGAGTAGTAGAGGCTTTATTAGACTTGATTGTCAGTATATTTAGACATTCAGTATTTGCTTACTTCCACAGTACTCTTTCATATTTCAGTGAGACGTGCTATGGTATGTCTTAGTATGTTGATCTCAATACCTTGATTTAAGCATTTAGAAGTAGTAGCAGGCTCAAAGGGTTAGCTTGGGGTTACTTGTAGCCTTAAGCACCGTGTGACATCTTGGGACCCATTTTTCGGGCATTACACCAAAATAGTTAACATGATACTTAAGCTTAAAGGACATAACATGCAAGCCTCTATCAAATCTTCACTCTTGTACGCATTTTATCAAACACTTGTAGTTCATAGTTTCTTCAAATCATGGGAATGTTATGGGACTTGTATTAATAGCATGAATTCAACATGAATAGCACTAAATCATGATTTAATTCAATGAATGACAACATTAAAATGTGGAGAATTGCATAACAACAATAATTTCATTTATACATGGTGTAAAATCATAGTTCATGGAGATTTATGGGTGAAATCACAATTTAAAATCTATATAACTTGAAAGGATCATAATTTTTGTAATTTAAACTAGATACTTGGACTCCATGGGTGGTAGAAACCCATGGATGAATATCTAACATACCTGGGTTAATGAATTTAAGAGGATTGATGGTGATATTTCTTGAGATTTGATATTGTATTTGAGAGCTACGGTTTTAATGGAGAGAAATTTGATGAACAATAAGCATATTTTGCTCAATTTGAAGATTAAACTTTGGTTGAAATGATTTGGGATCTTGATGAAAGACAAGATAGCCCTTGGGATTTAAAATCCCGCAACTGGATTGGCTATTAAGGCCTCACCGTGATGAGGTGAGTTAGTCATTGCGATACCCACCGCGATGTGGTGGAATCGTGGTGACTCTCTAGATCATAACAATTGCCATTTTGGGGTTCACCGCGATGTGGTGCAACCGCGGTGACCCTCTAGAATTAACAAATGTCAAAATAGCCTTCATCGCAATGCGATGACATGCTCATCATGATTCTCACCACGATGCGGCCTAATCGTGGTGAGCTACTATTTTGCCAATTCAAATGCGGTCTAATCCCCGTTCGAAAATCCCAAAACTTATTCATAACAAGCTATTTTCCATCTTCTAAGTATTATAAGTACGTACTAAGGGTTGGACTGAGATAGAAATGTTAGGGGTATTGCATTCAATTAGAGTGATCAACATGCTGTCAATGAATATTCCCTCTATCACTATGCACCATGCTTCTCTCTATCACTATACCAATATGCTTCCCCCTGTCACTATACCTGTACTTTAACATATCATTCAATACATGTGCCTACACCTGGTACGTAGTCCCTACCTCATGAATTCAGTATTCCTTATTTTCGCATTATTGAAAAGTAAGAACAATATACCAAGAGTAAAATAAGAACAAGTTAGTTAACTCATGGCCACTGGGGAAACACTACCATGAAGAACAACTTTTAAAGTAATGAAGAGACAGATGAAACACACAAACAAGGATTCATTCATATGTAAAAGTTAAGTATCATTGTAGTGCAAGATTTAAATTTTCTGTTACATAGAAAAGCCACAAAAATCAAGAAATTTAAATAGGTGAAGGACTTGGGAAGAGGGTTTGGAGAAGTAGAGACATCTTATTATTTTCTGCAGCATGACAGTGTAACATTTCCTTGGTTAGTAGTTTTATCTCTACATTCAAGCTAAGAACTTCAACAATTAGAGTTGAAACTCTCTTTTAAGTTCAATATTCTCAGTTTTAAGCTCTTCAGAGACACTTGGATTCTCATTAGAAGTTGAATTGTCATTTGCAATATGCTAATCTCTGCAGCCTTAACAGTTGTGTTGAGCTTTAATTTTTCTATTTCTTTTTTGAACTCATCTTGAGAGATGGTTTCTAATTTCTTTTCCACAAACTTAGTTTTGATCAGAGTTTTCAGACCAAAAAATTGTATAATAGCTCTAGGAGTTCCATTTTCATAGACAATTCCAAAATAATTAGATATTCTATTCAACCATTATCTATAAGGCATGCCATGTTTTCCGTTCTTCCCATGAACAACTTTATACATGTGCTCCATCATTAGAGCAGGCAAACTAATAAACTCAGAACTACTAAGACACTCCATTACATACAAATCAGCTGCTGAAGCAATATTCCTTTCTACGGTCTAGGTAGAATAACTTTGTTAACAAAATCAAAGAATAATTATAACTCACTTTTGAGTGATCTCCTATTTACCGCATCTACAGATTTTCTTTCAACCTTTGATGCATTTGCTATAAACTCTATTGAGGGTTGTTGTTTTAAGACACTCCTTACACCACTAATAGGAACATCAACAATTCTCCTAAGTAGTACAACATTAAGATTCAACTTCTTCCCTTAAACTACAATAGTTATCTTCAGCCTGGCCTCAGGAAAGTTCAATATGGAGTAGAATTCCATTAATAACTCTTTAAAGAAGGTAGGAATGGTTTCTTCCATAAGATAAAGTCATCTTTGATGTTTAACAAGATCAACTAATTCCATCATGCTTGGTTTTGTTAAAATAGTTAAGTCAAAACCCTCCCAATCAGTACTTTTTGATTTCTCAAGAACTTGTTTCTAACTTCCTTAGGCACAAACTTTCTTTGTTCCTCCCAGTTTTTGCTATTAGAAGAATTGAAATTCCCTTTTAGTCATTTTCCTTTTTTTGTGATTAGGTCCCTCTAAAGTCTATTGCCTCTCAGTAGGAAGACTTCTAGATTTCACTCTAGAACTTCTTATTTTCAAATTGACATCTGGTTCCTTAAGACCAAACAAACTCCATTTTAGTTTTTTTTATAGCAAAATGAGATTTTCAGCAACCCAATGATCATTTGTCAGTATATTTCCAGAAAGATTGTGTTTTTTAGGGATAAATCTCCTTCAACAAGTTGAGTGAAGAAAGATTCTGGTTTGAAGGTATAGGATAACTTAACTTGGTTGATTCTTTAGAAGAACGGAGATTTTTAGACAACACAAATTTAGGAAGAAGATCAACCTTTTTACTGTACTCTAATTTTAAAGCAGGCTCATAAAAAGGCTCTATTTTCTTAGGGATTTCATTCATTTGATGTTCATCCAGGGAGGCAGTTATAAAGACTAGTTTAGTCATGTGTTATCTTGACAGGGATGTTAAGGATGAAGCAGGCTTGGAGCTCTCAGAAAGTTTCAGAGTCAATTTTTATCTACACTAAATTCTGAGGACATGGCTATTTTAGATTAGGTGCTCATTTGAAAAAAAATAGACTATAGATCATGAAAAGACATTAGGGGAACAAATATACACAGGGATGAACTTTTGAAAGAGTGAGATGAGATTGATTTTAATTTTGAGGTAAATCATCTTTCTTTTTACGATAAAATAATTTTCTAACACTGAGAGAGAAGACATGACATTTTTTCATAGAATAAAAAATGCCCATTAACGATACTGACTTGAGAGATGGGACCAGGTCCTTCTCTTTCTTGGGTGAGTCCTTATATTTATGTTTGTCTCAACTATTCTCTTTCAAAGTTATTCCCATGTATGTATACCTATAAAGTTATGGTTCTAAGTTAGACTAATAAGTACATGTTTTATCAAGGATACCTGTCTCCTGATCATTGCCAATTTTGTGGAGAAAACTATTTCATCTAGTAGATTAGGTTATTTGATCAACCCCATCCTCACCCCGTTCTTCACAAATTGATCCATGTGAAGAGCCTTAGTAAAGATGTCTGCTATCTGATCTTTAGTCTTGCAAAATATCATACAAATAGCTCTCTTCTCAACATTGTCTCTCAGAAAGTGATGCCTTACATCAATATACTTGGTCCTCTGCTGTATTTGATTCTTAGCCACGTTATTGTCAAATAGCAGAGGGATCGTGTCTGACATAATCCTAAAATCCTTTAGTTATTGTTTGGTCCATAATAAATTGAGCTAAAAAAAGATACAGCTACATACTCATCTTTAATAGTATATAAAACAATTGAATTCTGTGTCTTAGAACCCTAGGAAATTAAGAAAGAACTAAAAAAATCAGCCATTCATGAGGTGCTTTCTTTATCCATCGAATGTCTAACATAATTAGCATCAACATATCCTATTAGATCAAAACTATCTCCAGATGGATAGTACAGGACCAGGTCCCCTGTCCCTTTTAAATACCTGAGAATTATTTTTTTAGCTTACAAATGAGACTCCTTTTAGCAAGTCTGAAATTTTCCATACATTCCCACACTAAATACAATATCTGTCTTGCTTGCAGTGAGATATAGTAAGGATAAAATAATCCCTCTATACATGGTCTCATTAAATAAAGGACCAGGTTCATCATTATCCATCTTTGAATTGGTTCTAATTAGAGTTTCAATTGGTTTGGTATCTTTCATATTGTATTTCTTCTGTAGCTCCGTGATGTACTTCTCTTGACAAATCATTATCCCTTAAGAAGTTTGCTTGTTCTACCGGCCTAGGAAGAAACTCAATTCACCCATCATGCTCATTTCAAATTTACTCCCTATTAACTTTGCAAACTCTTCACAAAGTAATTCAGAAGTAGCTCTAAAGATTATATCATCTACATATATCTAAACAATTAGTAAGTTTCTACCTCTGGACTTTAAAAAAAAGAGTATTGTTAATTTTCCCTCTTTTAAAGGCATTTTCCTAAAAAAATTTGAAAGTCTCTCATACCAAGATCTTGGTTCAAGCTTCAAACCATAAAGAGCTTTGTCTAATTTAAGTACATGATGAGGAAAATCTGCATCTTCAAAACCTGGAGGTTGTTTGACATAGACTCCTTCCTTCAAGTTTCCAATTAGAAAATCAGTCTTGACATCCATTTAGAAGAGTTTGAACTCCATATAGGAAGCAAATGCAATAAGAATTCTAGTAGCCTCTATCCTTTCTACAAGGAAAAATTTCTCATCATAGTCAATTCCTTTCTCCTGTTATAACCTTGAACAACCAGTCTTGCTTTATGTCTATTGATAGATCCATGTTCATCTTGCTTGTTTTTGTACACCTATTTGGTCCCAATAATTATTTTGTCAATGTGCCTGGGGACCAGGTGTCAGGATTTACTTATTTTAAATTGTTAAAGCTATTTCTATATTGCATTAATCCAGTCAACATCTTTTAGAGTTTCTTTCACATTTTTGGTCTCAATTTGGGAGAAAAATGCCAAAAATGCCATGAAATTTTTGGCTTCAGGTCTTGTTTAGACTCCATATTCCAAAGGTGGTGTCAAATTCTCAAGTGGGTGAGAAGATTTATGCCTCCAATTTTACCTTCTAAGATAAGTTCCACTGGGACCAGGTCCCTAAAGAGTTTGACAGAACCCTTCTTAATGTTCTTCAACTAGAGCAGGGGTCAATAATTGAAATCCTAGATCACCATCACCTTCATCATTCCCAAATTCATCATTTAGTCCTTGATCCTCATGTTTAGTAATATCTTCCCTTTGAACAGGAATTAGTTCTTCATTATCAAAATCTTCATCATCAACTGGATTCACTAGCTTTCCTGACTCATCAAAGACCATATGTATACTTTCTTCAACACACACAATTCTTTTATTGAAAACTCTGTATGCTTTTCTTGTTGAAGAGTATCCCATAAATATTGCTTTATCACTTTGGAGTCAAACTTTCCTAGTTCATTCTTCCCATTATTTGACACAAAGTACTTGCACCCAAAAGGTCTGAAGTAGTCAAGCTTAGGCTTTCTATTGAACACAAGATCATATGGGGTCTTGCTTAGGAGAGATCTAATCAAATACCTATTTGTCACATAATAGGTAGTATTAACATCTTTATCCCAAAATCTCTTTGGAAGCCCACTGTTAATCAACATGGTTCTGGCAATCTCTATGAGAGTTATGTTCTTTCTTTCAAAAACTCTATTTTGCTCAGGAGTCCTAAGAGCAGAGAAGTTGTGATTAATTCCATATTCAACACAGAATTCTACACCATGGGAGTTCTTAATTTTTGTTCCATGATCAGATCTGAGTTCAACAATTTTACAATTCGACTTCATTTGAATTCGCTTGGCAAAAGTTCCTAGAACCTCATAGGTTTATCCTTGGTTGTCAAGAACATTGTCCAGGTAAACCTGGAGTAGTCATCCTAAATAAAAAACACATACTTCTTTCCTCCTCTACTTAGGACTTTAACAGGTCCACATAGATCCATGTGCATCAACTCAAGAGGTCTAGAAGTACTTACCTTCTTCTTCAATTTAAAGGAAGACTTGGTTTGTTTACCCTTAACACAATAATCATAAACATTTTTGTTTGAAAATTTTAGCTTTGGAATACCACAGACCAGGTCCTTTGAAATCAACTTATTTAGCAAAAAAGAACTTACATGTCCAAGCCTTCTGTGCCATAGATCAGCATATTCTCTTTGAACACTTAAGCAAGTTAATTCCCCATCAGCTACAGACTCTAAATCATCCACATACATATTTTTGAACCTTTTGGCTTTGAGAATAACTCTCCCACACTTCAAGCTTGACATAGTACACCCATCAGTGAGAACTTTACCTAATTACCTTTGTCACAGATTTGATAAACACTTCGAAGACTATACTTGAGGCCATTCATATAGTACACATTTTCTATTTCTTGATAAGGCAATTTTCCAATCTTTCCCACACCATGTATATTCCCTCTTTTACCATTTCCAAAAGAGACACCTCTACTTTGAAGTGTCTTAAGAGAGATAAAGTAGTTAGTCCTCCTAGTCATGTGCTTTGAGAATCCACTATCCATAAACCAATTACTAAATTCTCTTTTTCCTACCTACAATCAAAATTATTTGTTAGATTTTGAAACCCACTTGATTTTGAGTTCCCAAAATAAAGATGAAGGAGCAATATAGTCTTTCTTGGCCTATCTAGGTAAAGAGTTCTTCACATTTTTCAAGGGTATGGAACCCTTATGGTAATAATTTTCCTGCTAGATATATATAGCACTACTTATCATAGCTCCAAGCCAATATTTATAGTTTTCCTTCAAGTACCCATCTCTTCTAAATGAGTGCATAGAGGTTTTTGGACCTTATTTCTAACACCATAAAAAGATTTCCCTTGAGATCCAAGTGATTTGGTTTTATACTGATATCTAAGGCTTTTACTATTATTGACACCCTGACTAGTTAAACTAGAAAGGATTTGTGAGGATGTCGTCTATTTTAGTGATATATTAAGTTCTTCTCTTATATGCACCAGGTTCTTTCTAGTTCCTCATTCTTATTTAGTTCAGTCATGAGATGCTTTTGAGAATCCCTCAACTTTTCTTCAAGCTCAATTTAAAGCCTTAAGGCTTCTTTCTTCCCTTTACCATTAGAATCATCAACTTTCTTTAGTTGATTCATTAAGTTCAAATTTTCAAATTTCAACTTAGTAAATTGTTCTCTATTTTAGATACGGGAGAGTTAAGGAAATTAATTCAAGATCTTGATTTAATAATTTCTCTTCTATCAAATTTTTCTCAACAATCAGTTCACACACAGAATCAATCAACACATTTGCAAGCTTCTTTATCTTTCTAGCAGAGTAGTTATATAAATTTTCTTTAATGTCAGAAATAGTTACCTTATTTTATTCTTCATCTTCAATGTTTTCCATAATAGCACACAAGGAGTCAAAGGTGAAATTATCATCCTCTACTACCAACATTGAAAAATCTTCAAGCTTTTCATCCTTCTCAGATTCAGTGAAGGAATCTCCCAGACAGCTGAAGCCTGTTTCTCTGCATAATCAATTGCAACCTTTCTTGTTGACTTTTCAGCGACCTGGTCCTTCTTCTTTCCTTTGTAATCTCCAGACCTTAGATATTCTTGATAATCAAATTTATGCATTGTGGAATCTTTGATGAAATCCCCACATTTTCCATATTTGTGGCAAACTTCAACTATACCTCCTTTTTTGATGCTACTTTCTTTTCTTTGAAACTAACCACTTTTCTTCATTGCTCTAACAATCCTTTTTGTCAAATAGTATCAGTGTCCCCCTTACTTGAATAAGACTTTGAAGCCTTTAATGCAAGAGATTTTTCTCTTTTTGCCTCCTTCTTCCCTTTCCCTTGCTGCTTCTTGAGTTTATGAGTCTCCAGATTACCAATAAGTTCATCCATTATGAAAGTTTTTAGGTTTTCTCGCCTTAGTGATAGCATCTACTTTTTTTTCACAGGATTTAGGAAGAACTTCCAGAATTTTTCTCACATATTTATACAAAGGAATAACTTCTCCTACGCAGTACAACTCATTGGTGATTGAAGTAAATCTGGTATGCATCTCTTGGATAGTTTCTCTTTCTTTTATGGTGAAGGTTTCATACTGAGTAGTCAGCATATCAACTTTTGAATCCTTCACATCAATGGTTCCTTCAAGAGAATTCCTCAAGAAATCCCAGATTTTCCTTAGTATTTTCAAAAGTATAAATTCTTTTATATTTATCAGGTCCTATGCCATAGAAAAACAATTTCTTTTTCTTGTAATTCTTCTCAACTTTCTTTCGATCTTCATCATCAGACTCTCTCTTGGTTTTGACAACCACGCTTGTTATGTCTCCTTCTTTGACCTGTCTAGCTAGCACATGAGGACCATTAAGTATTACATCCATCAGCTCACTATCCTCAGCCATAATGAAGTCATACATCTTGGTTTTTACCACCCATAGTATTGCCCATTAAAGCGGGGTAGTCTAGTTGTAGATTAACCTTCTTCTAGATTAGGTGGAGTAGCTATGATTAATAAATTACTTTAGGTGTGAAACTTCTAGAGTATCCTTGATCTGATACAAATTGATGAAATGTGAGAGGTGCATCACCTTATAATGGACCAAGTACCTTAGAGTCAGATACAAGAAATAAATTAGTAAGGCAGTAAGGAACTAAAACTTTGTAGGAAAGTAAAGAACACAATGATTTACGAGGAAACGTCCTTGCTTAAGGAAGGAAAAACCACGGCTTGCCCTCCACAAGCACTCAAGAATCCACTATAATCAAACACATGTTTATAGACTACATTAGAACTTAACTCTAAGCTCTACAAATCTGTAACAACTCTATTACAAACTCTCCTTGATAACTCTGTCAAGATCTTTTCTAAATATTGATTAACTCTAACCAATATCAGCTCAGGTAACTCTACCTAACCACTCTAAAGACATAAGAAAATCATTAATCGTATAACACACGTAATTTAATTACTGGCCAATACTTGACTTAAGAACAATTACTCTCTTAGCACACAGAAACTTGGAACTCAAGCAATATTAAGTTTTCGTCTTTTTTCTTCTTGAAAAGTCAAATTGCAAAAACTCTTGAATTGAGAAGCATTCTTTTTTATTTATAGAAGGATAATGATTAGGGTACAATTTCGATTGGGCTAATTTTCCTGATTAGTACACAGCTCACATGTGATGTTTGTTACACTAACAGATAAAACTAAACATACATGTGACATCTATATGTTTTCATAAAGACCTAGGGATCTGGTCCCTTGTTGTCAGCTGATCGTCATCAAAACAAGATATAGCATAATATAATCATCATAATATTCAAAAAATATCACATAATAATGAGCAAGCCCCACGAGGGCTAAAGTAAAGAGGAAGCCCCATGAGGGCTAAAGTAAATAATCATGAAAGGAGAAGAAATGTAGTTTATATTTCCATAATTCACCGCTAATCATCAATATCACATTATCCATAAGAGTGTATATATATATATATATATAAAAGGTTCATGAACTCAATTCGTGACTAAAAGAGTGTAAGTCATAAATCCATTGCCCAGAGTGATGTCCGGGACTAAATTATTAATAAGTGTAGAAAAGGTCAAAATCTTCCACGATCGGAGTAATTAGTAGTATCAAATTCACAGACCAAAACTTATGTTGCTCAAGTCCTTAAAACATCATTATTATCCTCTTTTATGTATATAAATTATTGATTAAAACATGCAGTTATTATTATGACAAAATCCATTATTAAGGTGGAAAATAGGCTTTAACCCTTAGTTAGAGAAAATCATAATGCTATTATAGTCTAATCGAAATCGTATCAACCATCGATGCAATGATTATGAATATATCATGTCTATACATGCCATCACCAGTATTCAAACATATCAACATAAGCATCATACCACATCTTCCTCCGTCCCATTATACCGGAGAGATGTGTATATAAACAAATATATATATATATATATATATATATATTCATAAACTACAACCGTATCCTTTACAAGGATAATTACTTCCCGAATATCCAACCAATATCATAACGTGGCCTTTGGCCCAATAATGTGTCTGGAGTAATCAGAACATCATAAAGTCCTTAGGCCCACATATGAATCCGAATCTCAAATCAATAATCATGTATATATAAATGATCTCATAATTATAGGCCATAGCATATTCACTATGCATAACATCTCTATAATTTATGGACCATATCTATAATTGTCTCACATATAGAAGGCATCTCACTTCTAGGAGGCATAATGCCTCAATAAGCATAAATCATAACTACGAGACATATCACATCTATGAGGCATGTCGTAACTATAGGTCATGTATCATGACTATTAGGAATGTCATCTCTATGAGCCAATTTTGCATGTCTACGAGGAATATCATCTCTAAGGGACCCATATCAAAACCAAGAGGAAGTAAATCTATATAGGCCCAACATCACTTCTAGGAGGAATATCATCTCTAAGGACATTATTCATAATCCGCGAAAGTCACCATTGTCCATCAACTCTCCAAGTACATCTCATAAATAAGGCTCATTAGTCTCAACTAGGCCTAACATCCGCAACTAAGTCCACAATGGCTAATCCAAGTCCTGGCCTAAGTGGGCTGGAGGAACCCACTTCTAATTCTCAATTTCCATATTTAGGAAATTTATACCCCAAACTAGGTTAAGGTATCTAGCTCAACTTCTAGATGTAAAGAAATCCATTACCAAACCTAAGATAGGAACTTCGACTACAAACATGTGCAATTAATTGATGATCCCACACCTCATGTCGAATCACTATCAATCCTACATCATCAAATTGATGAGCTCAAGTTTTCTCCATCAAGGAAGACCTAGCCTCAAAAAATGCCAAAACACATCCAGGTGTCAAAATATCAAGCTTAACCATCTGGTTAGACAAGGATTGAACCTCCAAGGCCAAAGTTTCACCTGAGTCAAAAGATATGCCAAGCTACCCATGCTAGTCAACTTCTAGCTCAAGGTATCTACAGCCCCATTACCCTTGGTCGAATAATAGAGAGTAGTCAAGTCATCATCCTTAAGAAACTCAAGACAACGGTGTTGCCTCATATTAACGTCTCACTGGGTAAAGAAACACTGAAGTCTATGATGATTCGAGGAAATCTCACAACGAACTCCATACAAGTAGTGCCTCCCCAACTTTAAGGAAAAAAATAACCGTGCACAACCCCAAATCATGGGTATGGTAATTCCTCTCATAGGATTTAATTGGCAATATGCATACACAATTACCTTACTCCCCTACATCAACACAACACCTAATCCAATACTAGAAGCATCACAGAAGATGGTAAAATTAATGTATCCTTGGGAAAAGTCAAGACAGGAGCTGAAGTCAACAAATCCTTTAACTTTTAGAAGCTCGCCACACAAGCATTGGACTATTGAAAGGAAATCTTCTTCTGAGTCAACTTGGTCAATGGAGCTATAATAGATGAAAAACCCTCAATAAAGTGCTAATAGTAGCTTGCTATACCAATAAAATTTCAATTCACAATAGGAGAAGTAGGCATATCCCAATTATGAGCCACTGTAATATTGGCCGAATCGACCAAAATACCATCCTTAGACACCACATGACCTAAGAAAGAATAGACTCCAGCCAAAACTCTCACTTGGAGAACTTAGCCTACAACTTCTCATTCCTTAATCTCTGAAGTACAATCCACAAATTCTCCTTATGATCTACCTTACTCTTAGAATAAACCAAGATAACGTCTATAAATACAATGAAAAAAAGAGTTAAGAAATGATAAAAAAACCTGGTTCATCAACTCCATGAACGTGGATGGGGCATTGGTTAATCCAAAGAACACAACCAAGAACTCATAATAATCGTATCTATTCCTAAAAGCTATCTTTGGAATATCTGAAGCTCTAATCCACAACTGCTAATACTCGGATCTTAAGTTAATCTTTGAAAACACTAAATCATCCTGAAGCTCATCAAAGAAATCATCAATATGAGGAAAAGAATACTTATTATTAACCATCACCTTCAACTTCCAATAATTGATACACATATGCCTAGACCAATCTTTGTTCTTCGTAAAAAAGATAGCCGCATCCAAAGATGATACACTAGGTCAGATAAATCCCTTATCCAATAACTCATGTAACTGATCCTTTAATGTCTTCAACTTTGTTGGGGCCATCCTATAAGGATGATTAGAAATAGGCTTGGTGCCTAGCTAAACATCAATAAAAAAGTCAATATCATGATCCAAAGGCATATCAAGGAAATCCATCAAGAAAACATCCATGACCTCATGAACAATACGAACAGAATCTAAGGAAGGAGGTAAAGTAGCACTAGTATCACGAATATGAGTCAAATAAGACAAACATTGCCTCTCCACAAAATGATGAGCCTGAAGAAAAGATATGACTCTCTTAGGGCCCAAATGAAACACATCCTTCCAAGCAATCCTTGGCACACCTGATGAACCTAAAGTTACGTTATTGACATAACAGTCCAGGATAGCATGATAAGAAGCTAACCAATCCATACCTAAGATAACATCATAATCCACCATATATAATACAATCAGATCTACCTAAGTTTCATGACTCGCGAAAGTCACAACACAAGATCAGTACACCTAATCCATTACTAAAGAGTCTCTTATATAGGTAGATACATGGATAGGCATGGCAAGAGGCTAACTAGCAGAATCAAGTCTAGCTAGATCAAATAACACAGATAAAGATCTAAGACAAATAGGGATAATACCTGTTATGACGGTACCAAAAGCCTCTACCTCTAGTTTAGCGGGTATAGCATAGTACTATCCACAACCACCACTAAATTAGGTCGCCCCATGACTACTATCATGGGCACCACTACATCTACCTCGTGCACCTTTAGTAGAACCTCTACCTTTCATAGCTGAGATAAGAGTAGCCTTGACAACACAACAGGGATAGTCCTTCGCTAAATGGACAACCTCATCACACACACAACACAACCTCTATGAGCCGACTCGATAGGAAAAGGTGCTACTTAGATAGGACGACCACCTGAAGTTTCTAAAATAGAAGACCCATTACCTAAACCCTATAAGACTATCTGCAGTAGTCTTCCTTGATACCCATAAAAATATCTAGAATCTCTACCTCAAGAAGTGTGACCTCTAAACTCTCTTGATAGCATACCCTCTAGGCTCCTCCTTAGAACCCTCACAGAATAGATTCAGTCATCCTAGAATGAGCCACAATACTCTAAAATGATGCTCCATGCAATACTATCTAAGTCATAGCTAACTGAAAAGAAATAACTAATCCCATAAGAACTTTTGAATCTTTTCAAACTTGGTGTCAATGCTGGCATAAGAATATTTATAAAGGGCATGGAAATATGCCTTATACTTAATAACAATCATGGAGACCTGCTATAAGTTATTAGACCCATCTCTCATCTGATGCCTCAGACTTTAAGGCATAAACCACAACAAACTAATTTGAAGACATCTTTGGAGAATCAAGAGGTCTGAAACTGAGAAGTGACCTTGCCGAATCTTTGGTTATATCTATGAACTGATAAGTAGTGTAAGAAACCCCATGTAACTTAAGTTATCTAAGGTTATGAAACTTCTCTCTACAATAAATCAAGAACTCATAGGCATTCTTGCCCACGACACCACTGAACCTAGGAGAACCCAAATTGGTGAATCTCTTAAATCTCTTCTAAGACATAACCATACTCATAATAATAGGAGGCATAATAAATTTGGTTGGATGAGATCCCATCCAAGGAGGCAACATAGACGAAGGCTGAACTCTAACCTTGGAATACCATACTTAAATACAGCTGTTGAAGGATAAATAACACTCAGAGTCTGTGAAGTACCATAAGCTAATGTCGGTAACATTGGATAATCCAAACTTAGGACCGGAGGAACACCATAAGAAGACTCTATCATAGAGATAGAAATAATTCTCAGAGCTGGAGGAACCTCAGGTCACTCAAAGAAGCACCTTCA
This sequence comes from Capsicum annuum, assembly GCF_002878395.1. Lineage (NCBI taxonomy): Eukaryota > Viridiplantae > Streptophyta > Magnoliopsida > Solanales > Solanaceae > Capsicum > Capsicum annuum. The sequence continues at coordinate 156,900,453 of NC_061119.1, read as the reverse complement.
GGAGAACTTTTGTTATGACCTAAGGCTATACCCTAGTCGGAACAATGGTGATTACAGTTGTAAGTGACCTCAAGATAACCTATGAGCTGGTACCAAATGTGAGCACTAAATAAATATGAACATAACATCTCTGCGGGAGATGAACTGAGAAGGAAAATACAGATCTGAATACTGAAATACCAAATTAATCATAAGTCAAAAATATCTAATAAAAACTAAAAGTGACTGACTGACTATCTAATTGACTGTTTGAACGTCTGAAAGCCTCTAAACTCATCAAGGAGTTGATGGGTCAAACCCTCAACTAACTCTAACAAACTGAATATAATGAAATACTAAAATAAGTGAATAATCATAACATGTTCTCGATAGATGAGGAGTCACCACTATGACTGTTGAATTCCATAGAGCTGTCTAACTATGGTTCGAAAACTATGCATCCAAACCTATAATATATGACATCATAGCATAAAGAAGAGTATGTGGTCAATTTTTTGAATGTACTAGTATATGAGATTAGTTTAGGTTATTATACATGGGGTACTGTAAATATGAAATAAGGACAACTGAATAGCATATGATTACTGAATGTGAATGCCTAAAACTATAACATCAGAGAATGCAAGAATAAGCATAAGCATATATGTGAAATAATTTATAAACTGAAGGACTAAAATCTGATAACTGAATAACTGTAAATCTGTATGCTTTGGTCAAGCAAAACTAAACTGTATATACACTGAATACTATACTAAGACTGTGAGAGATATCATCTAACCTACATGCCCTAATCTGAGCTAATTAGGGTCCAACCTATAACCCAGTTTGAAGGGTGTTAGTACCATGCCACGGGTACTAACACTGGCTATGTGGATCTACTAAATTGGTGTACCGAAAGACTAATAATCCACCCTTAATTGGTAGGTGCTCTAACTAGATATGCTTCACCTTCAACTGGAAGGTAGACACTTAGTCAACCCTCAATTGACAGGTAGATTTCTCTAACATACGGTGGCTACATAGTTCTGTAACTCAAGGATTGCTACTAAGGGTCACACCCTCTACTGTCAAGTGAGCCCTTATTCTTGAGTTCTCTCGGTGCTAAATCCTACTCTCAACTGAACAACACTGATAATAGAATGGACTTTACTAGACTGAACATTATTACATAACTAATAATGCTCATCATGATCATAACATATAAGTATATTGATAAGAGTTATAGATTAACTGCTCTGAGTATTTGAAAAGCTGAATTCATGTAAAACACATAGGTATTAGGTGTTCATAATCCACCAGCATTGAATGAACATAAGTTTGAAATACCAAACTTGAAATACAGTAATACGTGATTATGGTTCAAAGACTAAAACATGGAATCTCATCAAAACATGTGAAAATCATACATAAATATGAGTATATCTTAAACATGTGAAAACAATAGGATTTTATGACTAAACTTATAACTTGAGTATTCATCCTAAAACCAATTGAACATAACATGGAAATTCCAATACTTAAACATGATACGATTCATTCTACTTAAAAATACTTGTAATCATAACTTATAATTGAATTAGAAAGAGATTCAGGGAATTAGTTCAACTTGAACATTTAAAACTCATAATTTAGAATACCAAAAAGGGTTCTTGGACTCTATGGGTGAAAGGTACACATAGATGAATATCAAACATACCTCACTGGATGAATTCATAAAGATTCTTGGGAATTTCTTGAGGTTTGAGCCTTGAATTCCCTTATTGCTTATGAAAGAGTTAGATTTTTTTCTTGAGGAAGGAGATGTTTCTTTTGAGAGAATTTGTGATAAAAAAAGCAAATAATACTTTTTGTGAACCTAAATTTTGTGTTATGGACGAGTTGGGTGAATAGGAAATAACCTAAATTCCCTTAAATGATGAGGAACAAAAGCTGGACAAAAAGGGGAGAGGACGATGCGGGCTATAGAGCACTAGAATGGAGGGGGTGACACAGGCTTGAAGCGGTGCACTAGAGAAGTCGACGCCCACTTTAAAGCGGTGCATAGGAGGGGGCGGTGCAGGCTTATCATAGTGCTTCGACTATTTTGGTGATCCAAAGACGACCATACGTTCGTCTCAAAATTCTAAAACTCATGCGAGATGTACTTTTAACTACCCCAATCATGAACCAACTCAAAAATCGATGTTCCGAGGTTAGAAAGGTCAAAAATAAAATCATCAAAGTATAGGGGCCTCAAAAATGAGTAAGTCCTAATACTTAGGCTAATTTCTAAGCTTTAGACCCCTTATGCATGCAACAAAGAGCTTAAATAAGCTAAGACTTTTATGGGGTATTATAGTATCTTCCCCTTGGTAACATTCATCCTCGAATGAGGATGGTTAGGTGAGAACACTAGGGAAACTAAGATCATAAACTGAACATGCATGATTGTAAACATGATTGCATAACTGAGTCTGAAACATAATACATGAACATAACTAAATGCATGAAATGACATGAAATGGATTACATAGATGAAACTGAGAATGGAAGAGAGTCAATCTGAAGAAAATCATTACCTTAAGATGAATCTAAGTTTGTAGATAGAATATGAGGGTACTTGGTTCGCATATCTTCTTCTTCCCAAGTAGCTCCCTCAACAGAATGATTCCGCCAAATAACTTTAACCAAGAAAACTTTTTTGATCCTTAGGCTAGGAACCTGATGATCAAGGATCTCAACTAGGACTTTTTTGTAAGAAAGGTTATCCTAAACATCTATGCTTTCTAATGGGATGACAACAGCCGAATCACTAATACACTTCTTCAATAGGGAAATATGAAACAATGGATGCACTGACACCAAATTTTTAGGTAACTCTAGCTCATAAGGTACCTTCCCAAAATGACTCAATATCTTATATAGGCCAACATAATAGAGACTGAGTATCCCTTTCTTTCCAAATCTCATCACTCTCTTCATGGGTGAGATTTTCAAATAAACTAAATCACCAACCTTAAACTCAAGCTCTCTTTTTCTTACATCTGTATAGGATTTCTGATGGCTTTAGGCTATCTTCAGCCTCTCCCGAATCAACTAAAATTTCTCTGTCACATCAAACACTATATTTGGCCCTATCAAAATAGCTTCACCTACCTCAAACAAACTAATAGAAGAACTACATATCCTTCCATAAAGAGCCTCAAATGGAGCCATCTGAATACTGGAGTGATAACTGTTATTATAGGTAAAATTGACCAAAGGTAAATGATCATCTTAACTACCACTAGAGTTAATAACAAATGCTATCAATATGTCCTGTATGGTTCGAATAGTCCTATCTACCTAACCATTTGTCTGAGGAAGAAAAGCTGTACTGAGATGAACTTAGGTACCAAGACCCTTCCGAAAAGCCTTCCAAAAGTGAGTGGTAAACTTAGTACCTCTATTTGATATGATAGACAATAGAACCACATGCAACCTAACCAAATCCCTAAGGTAGAGCCTGGCATGATCCTCAGTTGAGTAAGAATTATGAACTTGCAACAAATAAGCTGATTTGGTGATTCTGTCTATAATAACCCATATCGAATCATACTGACGACGCATACAAGGAAACCCTATCAAAAAATCTATGTTCACCACCTCCCACTTCCAAGTGGGGATACTAAACTCTTGTAATGTGCCACTAGTCCTTTGGTGTTCAACCTTAACCTTCTGACAATTTAAACACCTAGCTACAAACTCTGCAATATCCCTCTTCATACCACTCCACTAATAGATTTCTCGCAAGTCACGGTACATCTTAGTGCCTCCTGGATGGATAGAGTATTGCACACCATTCATTTTTGCAAGTATTCACTGTCTTAAGTCATCAACACACGAAACACATAATCTACCCTAAAAATAAAGTACACCATCTCCTCCTTGGGAGAAAACCTCTACTTTATGATCTCTAACTATTTTCTTCAACCTAACCAAACTAGGGTCTTTCTCTTGCTTTTTTTTTACTCTAGTAACCAAGGAAGATTCCGAACTTTTCTAAACCCATACACTACCTTCTGCTGAATCAACCAATCGGACACCTAATCTAGCAAGCTGATGAACCTCACTGACTAACTTCTTATTATCCTTTTCAACATGAGTAACAATACCCATAGACAACCCGTTAAGGGTATCTTTCACTACATTAGCCTTGCCCGAATAATACAACATACTTATATTAGAATCTTTTAACAACTCAAGCCATCTTCTCTAATAAAGATTCAAATTTTTTTGGTAGAACACATACTGTAAGCTTTTGTTGTTAGTGAACACATCCACATAAGCCCCATAAAGGTAATGTCTCCATATCTTCAAAGAAAACACAATAGTTGCCAACTTAAGATCATGGATAGGATAATTCTTTTCATGGGGCTTAAGTTGTCTAGAGGCATAAGCTATGACCTTACCTATCTACATCAACACACGACCAAGACCAACTCTGTAAGCATCATAGTAAAGCACATATGTATTTGAACCATTTGACAAAGTCAATACAAGAGCAGAAGTGAGACGTGTCTTCACAACTTAAAAAACTATTCTCTAAAGAATCTGACCACTGGAACTTGACTTTCTTCTGAGTCAGTCAAGACATGGGGTATACAATAGAGGAAAACCCTTCAACAAACCATCTATAATAGCCAGCAAAGCCCAAGAAATACCTGATATTTGATAGAGAAATGGGTCTAGGCTAGTTTCTCACTGCTTCGGTCTTTTAAGGGCCAACTCTAATGCCATCATCAAAAATAATATAGTCAAGGAAATCTACTAATCTTAGACAAAATTTGCATTTACTGAATTTGGTAAAAAACTGATGAGCTCTAAGGGTCTGCAAAATAATTCTCAAATGGTCTGAATGATCATTCTCACTATGAGAATGACAAAAATATCATCAATGAAGACTATGACAAATATGTCCAAGTACTTCTTAAACACCCTGTTTATCAAGTTCATGAAAGTTGCAGGGTCATTCGTTAGTACAAAGGAAATAACTACAAATTAAAAGTGACCACACCGAGTTCTGAAGTCTGTCATTAGAATTTCATATTCTATGACTCTAAGTTGATGATAGCCGAATATGAGGTCTATCTTAGAGAAATAACTGACAACCTGAAGTTGGTCGAACAAGTCACTAATTCTGGGGAGTGGATACGTATTCTTGATTGTGACTTTGCTCAACTGACGATAATAGATGCACATTCTGAGAGAAATATTTATGCATGAATAGATCTGGAATGCCTCATGGTGAAACATTGGGCCTGATGAATAGCTTATCTAATATATCTTTCAACTACTCTTTTAGCTCCTTAAGCTCAGCTGGAGCCATTTTGTAGGGTGGAATAGAGATAGGCTGGGTATCTAGAAGGAGATTCATTCTGAAGTCAATTTCCCTTTTGGGAGAAACTCTGTGAAGGTCTTCAGGGAACACATCTGGAAATTCCCTTACTACTAAAACTGACTCGAGACTTGGAATCTCAGAACTAGAGTATTTGACTCGAATAAGATGATAAACACACCCCTTAGAATTTTTTTTTCTTTCCTTAAGATAAGAAACAATCTAACCCTAATCATAGAGGTACTACCCCTCCATTCAATGACTGGTTCATTAGTAAACTAAAATTGAAAGACTCTATTTCTATTGTCAATTGAGGAATA
>NC_061119.1:156786443-156891777 GCF_002878395.1 Capsicum annuum | reverse complement strand
GTAAACTAAAATTGAAAGACTCTATTTCTATTGTCAATTGAGGAATAGCATAAGTAGAGCCAATCCATGATGAGAATGATGTGAAAAATAGTCATCTCTAATTCCACAAGATCTACTGAGGTAACTCTCTGGGAAACTTTAATCGGGCAGTTCCTATATACCCACTTGTCTATAATGGAGCTACCTACTAGAGTATACATTGATAAAGGTTCAGCTAAAGATTCTACACTAAAACTAAAATTGACTTCTATATAAAGAGTAACAAAGAAGAGTGAAGTTTTAAGATCTAATAAAGCATAAACATGGAGATGAAAGACTTGTAACGTACCCGTAACCACATCAGGAGAACTCTCCTAATCCTGTTGAGTTTGGAGGGCATACAAACTATTTGGAAGGTGCCCATTAGTTGCACTGGAAGTGACACCCTACTGAGTCGGGCGACCAGCTAGAGCTGAAGGACATTGGACTGACCTTACTGGCCAGCCTTTGGGAAATCTCTGACTTTATGGCCTGGCTTGCCACATCCAAAAAACACATCACTGCCAGATCTACACATACCCTGATGATGCCTGTCATACTTCCCACAAAGTGTATTAGTACGAACACTGTTCACACTACCTTGGAACTTAGAGCCTGGCGCTTTATCCCGACTATCTTGCCTGAACTTAGGCACTGGAGAACTAGCTAAAGATGGGGCTGGAGCTAAAGACTTCTAACTGAACTAAGAATGGTTACCACTCTCTAATATTGGCTTAGAAAAGTTAAAACTACCTGTTCTGGCCCTCTTATACTCTCTCTTTTTATCCTTAAGCTTCTATTCCTCAATCTGCTAAGCATAAACCATAAGTCTAGATAAATTTATCTCTTTAATCAACATTGCGGTCCTACACTCCTTGTCCATATTATCAGATACACCAGATACAAACTTATTCATTTTAGATTTGTCAGCAGCCACCATCGAAAGAGCATAACTCACTAACTGAGTAAACTTAAGCAAGTATTCCTTCATACTCATATTACCCTGCTTCAAGTTTATGAACTTCTGTACTTTATCTTCCTTCAAATCTAACGGGAAGAACCTATCTTTAAAAGTTATGGAAAATTCCTTCCACTCTACAGGCCCTGCCTCAGCACCCCTATCCTCCTTACATTGCTTATACCAGGTGTGAGCTATATCCTGCAACTAATATGCATCCAACTTTGTACTCTTAGTTGATGTGACCCCATAACATCTGTCACTTTCTGCACCATATCATAAAACTCCTGTAAATCTTCCTCAGACATGGATCCTAAAAATAGAGGGGGATTTAACTGCTTGAAATCCTAAATCCTTACCGCAACTACATTTTCTACTAGATTGACTTTGGTAGCAGCTCACTGATTGTTCAGAGAATCTACTAAATGAGCTAAGGTAGTAAAAATAGATCTAAACTCGACGTGAGAGACGTGTTCATTCAAGGGATCTTCTTGAATAGGCAGTAGTACGGACTGACTCCCGTTCCTTCTTTTATTGTTTTTTTTGTGAGGCATTATCTATAAAAGAAATGAAGGATGAGTTAGAAAGAGAGTTTAAGTATAGATCATGCTCTTTTGCATGACATGAATACTAAAAGAAAGAAAAATTTTCCTAAAACCTCTTGTAACCTCTTATCCATAAGTGTGGTGCGCTTCACACCCATGCACAAGACTCTATTTAATGCGGCTTTTAGACTCTCTAGGACACTTTAAGACTCTAGGCTCTGATATCATGTTTTTTCATGACCAGGGCTACCCCATAATTGTGATAATGGTGATTACGATCACAAGTGACCATAAGATAAACCATGAGCTGGTACATGGTCTGAGAACTGACTAAATATGAATAGAACACCTATCTGGAAGATAAATAGAGAAGGAAAATATAGATTTGAATACTAAAATACCATATCAATCATAATTCTGAAATATCAGATAAAAACTAAAAGTAACTGACTGACTGTTTGAACATTTAAAAGCCTTTAAACTGACTGAGCAGTTGATAGGATAGACCCCTAACTAACTCTGACTAACTAAATAGAATAAATACTGAAATAACTAAATAATCATAATATGTCCTTGATGGATAAGGACTCACCACTATGAATGCTGGATTACGCTGAGCTGTCTAACTATGTTTAGGAAAATTGCATTCGAACCTATGATATAAGACATCATAGCGCAAAGAAGAATATGTGGTCAGTACTTTGAATGTACTGGTATAAGAGATGAGGTTAGGCTGATATACATGGGATACTATGCATATAAAATAAGGACTAATTGAATAACATGTGATAACTGAACATGAATGCATAAAACTATAACATCTAAGAATGCAAGACCAAGCATAAATATATATCTAAAAGAATCTGTAAACTGAAAGACTAAAATCTGATAACTGAATAACTGTAAATCTATATGCTTTGGTCAAGAAAACATGAATTGAATAAATACTGAATAATGTACTGAGATTATAGGATGTATTATCTAATCAACATGCCCTAATCTGAGCTAGTTAGGGTCCAACCTGTAAACCTAGTTGGAAGGGTGTTAGTACCATGCCATATGTACTAACACTGGCTGTGTGGATCCACTAAATTGGTATCCCGAAGGACTAATAAGTCACCCTCAACTGGTAGGTTCCTTAAAGAGGTATGTGTCACCCTCATCTGGCAGGTAGACACTTAGTCAACCCTCAACTTGCAGGTAAACATCTCTAACCTACACTAGCTATGTAGTTCTATAACTCAGAGATTTCTATTAAGGGCCACACCCTCTATTGTCAGGTGAGCCCCCATACCTGAGTTTGCTCGATACTAAATCCTACTCCTAACTGAACTGAAACTAATACTAGAATGGACTGAACTAGACCAAAAATTATTACATAATTGACAGTGCTCGTCATGATCATAAACATGTAAGTATTCTAATAAGAGTCATGGATTAACTATCTGAGTACTTGAAAAGCTAAATTCATGCAAAACATATAGGTAATAGGTGTTCATAACCCACCATCACTGAATGAACATGAGTATGCGATATCAAACTTGAAATATAGTAATACATGATTATGGTTCAAAGACCCAAACATGGCATCTCATAAAAACATAAGTATATCATAAACATAAGAAAATAATAGGATTTATGGCTAAACTCGTAACTTGAGGATTCATCAAGAAACCAATTGAACATGACATGGAAATTTCAATACTCAAATATGATACAATTCATTCTACTTGAAAATACTTCTAAGCATAACTTGTAATTGAATTAACATGAGATTTATGTAATTAGTTCAACTTGAACATTTAAAACTCATAATTTAAAATAAAAAAAAGGGTTCTTGGACTCTATGGGTGAAAGGAACCCATGGATGAATATCACAATACCTCACTGGATGAATTCATGAAGATTCTTGGAAATTTCATAAGTTTTGAGGTTTGAATTCCTTGACTAATTGTGAAAGAGTTAGGGTTTGTTCTTGAGGAAAGAGATATTTTCTTGAGAGAATTTATGATTTTAAAAAAAGCAAATAATGTTCTTTAGGAACCTAAATTTTTTGTTATGGACGAGTTTTGTGAATAGGAAATAACCTAAATACCCTTAAATGACGAGGAACAAAAGATGGACAAAAAGGGGAGAGGGCGATGTGGGCTCTAGAGCATCGGATTAGAGGAATGACGCGGGCTTGGAGTTGTCCACTGGAGGGGCCGATGCCCACTTTAAAGAGAGTGTACTGGAGGGGCAGCGCGGGCTTATTCTGGTGCTTCTACTATTTTGTTGATCCAAACATGCCCATACGGTCGTCTGAAAATTTTGAAACTCATCCAAGATTAATTTTAACTGCCTCAATCATGAATCAACTTAAAAATTGATGTTCCAAGGTCGAGAAGGTCAAAAATAAAATCATCAAAGATTAGGGGCCTTGGAAATGACTAAGTCCCAACACTTAGGCTAATTTCTAAGCTTTGGACCCCTTATGCATGCAACTAAGAGCTGCAATGAGCTAAGAATTTTATGGGGTATTTCAACCTTCTAAATGTGTTAGTGGATGAATCAACAATCTCTCTAAGATTGAGGTAGAAGAACTACGTGGGAATGGAGTAGGACCTATAACTCTAACATGCTTATTTTGAGGCTCGAGGAAAAGTCCCCTAGTACTATCTCTTGATGAGATAGATCCTTGTGACCATTCTCTACCTTAAGCCTATTCAAGGCTCGTAAATCACCCTCTAGACTAGGCTCTTTCCTTGGATGAAGGATCTATACCTCTAACCTCATGAGATCTAGTCATCACCATTTGCACTAAAAAAGTGAAATATTGTGTAGAACACTAGGTGTGGAAGATCCGCATGATATGGAAAAAAAAAGGGAAGTTTCCTAAAGATATCTTATAGCCTATCAAAGATAGATATGGATGTCTACATACTGATCCATGAGACTCTATTAAACATCTCATTAGTACACTATTGAGACTAATGAAATCTGGCTGCTCTAATACCAGTTTGTCACAACCCAAAAACAAAGGTTCATGATGACACTTATTGCAACAAGACTTGACAAGTAAGCCTATCATCCAAGCTGATATGAAATAAAGGATAAAATAAAAGTCCAAGGCAAGACTCCTAGAACGGAGTTAAACCAAACATATATAGTGAAAGCAGAAAGTACATAACTGAAATACCATACAAATATCCCAAAACCTAGTGTCACAGTGTAAGAACCAACTAATACAACTCAAAATCAACATATACATAGTATATCCAAAAAGGAACAAATCTATCTCTAAATACAAATAAGATATAGTCTAGATATGAAAAGGTAGAAGTCAACTTACCTTGAATAGACTCCAAGTACCGCCTAAATCAGCTGCCATGCAATGCACTAGTACATGGATCTACATTAAAAGATAGTAGTAGGGGTAAATACGATCCACTTGTATTCAGTAGGTACATAGGCCAACTAAGAAAAGTAGAAAATAAAGCATACAAAACACATACTAAGGGCACGTTACCTGAAACCAGAAAATATCCCAAATAGTAGCCCACACTATGTCCACTAATAGTGTTATAATATTTACATATAATGCATGCAAATATGAGAAAAAATCATAAGTTTGCAGATATTAATCATACATGTACAAAGAAATGGTACGCATAGATAGATATCATATCAAGACGATAATACAACATAGAATGAACATAATATATATATATATATATATATATATATATATAATGCAATGAAGGTGATGATAAGGATAATGCTTGAGGTTTTCGTACAACCTCCATATACACCTACCAAGCTATGCACTCGAGTAGTACCCATGAGGGGCTCATCTATCTATAGACAATACAATATCCAATACCTATATCCATGACTACTCTCAAGCATATCCCCAAGTAGAGGGTCTATAATGATGTCGCACACTAGTATTTATAGTATTTACTCAATGGTATTAATGTTTCAATAATACATATAATATGATAATGCAATGCTCACAACCAACCAAAATAAGATAATCATAATAATCAACCAAAATGCCAACCATGTGAGTCAAAATCCACTCATTATGCATTACCACCTATGAAACCAATATAATTATATACAAATAAAGTAAATTACACATTAATAAGCCATAAATACAATATAGATTGTAACTTAGGCTTTTCACTAGATAGATACCACCAAATCTACATACATAAAGGCCAACAACATCATATAACACCCCACACAATCACACATAGTATGTAGTGTCTCAAAACCACTAATTCACAAAAATATAGCTCCACACATAGGTAAGACACAATGTATAGTAATTTTATTGATTTGGTTCCCATACCCTTAACATGATTTTATATCCATATTAACTAACCAACCTAGTCAGAAGAAAATTAAGTCACAACCTACCACAAAGGATAAAACCTGCATGAACAAGTCATCAATATTGAGAGTTCACCTCACACACAAAACCAAAATCAACTAAAATATACATATACAAAATCTACGCATTAAATGGAAGACAATGATACCCATATTACCTACTTTTAAATTGGGGTCAAAATGGACCTCCAAAATGGGTTTTCAAAAAAAAAAGGGTAAAACTAGAAATTTAGTCCAAAACTATATTTCTCATGATTAAAGGGACTTATAGAAGAAAACACAAGTGACAATGGGTTGAAATTAGGGTTTAAGTTGAAGAATTGCTAATTTGGCCTTTCGGGCAAAAATTCCCAAATTTCATATTTAAAAATTAAATTTTAAATAAGATTTAGATGATAAAATTGGAGAAAAGTATTTGAAATGGGAGTTTGAAGCTTACCCAAGCTTAGAAATGGAGGAAATCCCTAAAACCGTAAAAATCAAAGCTCCATATCTAAAAAATAGTGAAGAAAATGAGAAAATTTTTTTATATACCAAGGTTCCAGGTGCCGCTAAAGTTGTTAAATTGCCACTTAAGCGGTCACCATTTTAGCGGTCATTGCTTCAGTGGTCAATGTAATACCCCCAAATTTTGGTCCTTCATAATTTTTAAGTCTTTAGACTTACTGCCCAGACACGACCCTTCCTACGAGTCATCACAGGTCATTATGGGTCTAAGGACCCAATAATATCCTGTTCGATGTGTTGGACTTGAGTTGTGACTATAACTATGGGTTGCGAGTCATCAAGACTCATAACAAGTCATAGTGTTACAATCATAGGTGAACCAGTGTACTATCTTAAGTTCCTATTGTGAGTGCGACTAACATATTATAAGTGTAAGGAATGGATACAAGTAATATGGTAGAAGTCATAACTAGACTAGTGTGGTATGGCCCGGGACATTATCCAGATTATGATTGGAGTAAATGAGTTACAAGGTGACCCTATGGGTTGTGAGGTCTCCCATAACGACTGGGCATTGGTTTTTAGTTTTTTAATTAGTGGTATCTTGGTAATTTCTGTCCTACCCCACTTAGACCCCATGACTTAAAACCCTCTTTGAGACTTTATTAACATACTTCCTCCAACCCCACTTATCCCCCATGACTTAAAACCTTCTTTGGGACTTCATTAATATATTATTCATAATCAAAACACTCTCTTAAACTCTCTAAATTCTCTCAAGTAAGATACTTAGGGTTTCTAATAAGTTGATCAATTATAGTTCTCAAGGGAAAATTCTCTCCATAACTCTTGATACTTCAGTCATGTTACACTTCCCCAACTATTACTTTATGAAAGCACATGTTTTTAATAGTTATCACTGTGGTTTTGATGGTGGTTTTGGAACATGGGTTAAGGGTTTAAAATGATTGTTGTTTATGTGATGTTTCATATTTACATATGCACTTTTTATGTTTAATTTGGTGGTTTAGAAATTAATTTGATGCATGGATATGGTGAATAAACTAAGGATTGTGATTTCCCTAAATTTTTTGAATATTGACAATTGAATTTGTAACAACTCCCACCCAACTTTGTGAAAGAAATTTTGAGTATGAATAAGAATTGCATTGGAATATTTTGGGAACAATTTCATGATATAAAGAGGTTATTAAAACATGATGGTTGATTTAATAAACAAAGGGAGTCAGTTTTCCTCCATCTTGTATTAATGAACAAAGGGAGTTGTACTCCCAAGTTAATGAAATTGATTTGGCATGTTGATGATACCTTGCAAGTGTAGTTGGTATGACGATACCAACAGTGTATGCCTAAATATGTATTATGGTTCAATGGATAAGAATGAGTGATAAATGTTTTAATGGGGATTATAAGAGGGTTGTGTAGCTGGGCTATGAAAGTTGCGATTTGAGGGACCATAATGGGAAATTACATTTGCCGATGTGGTAGTCTAAATGGCCTAGGGTTCGAGTCCCCTTACTTATGACTAGGTAGTTCTAGACTACTTTACTATATGATTTAGGAGGTTCAAGTCCCCTATATTACATTTCATAATTGGGTGCTTAATTCACTTTAGTATATAATTAGGGGTTCGAGTCCCCTGTGCATATATATGCTATTATTCTCCGGTTCGTGCGGCTACACACACTGGGGCCCAACTAGGGGGTGATATATGGGGTATAGGCCATTGGTACTGTTAAAAAATAGTTAAGATACATAATCCACTCTAAAGTTTTAAAGTTTATGATAAACCTTGTTCCCTATGCTAGCATCTTATATAAGTATATATGTGTGCACCCATGTATGTGAATATGTACATTGAGTTAAACTAGATTATTAAACCATCATTACTTTTTCCTTATCCTTGAGTGACATGTTAGTGCTCAACCTACTAACCATCTCTAGAGATTGTATCACCACATGATATAGGGTCCAAAGGAAATTCTACTTTTCTTACATAGTGTTAGGTTGATCAGCTCAATTCATCGGTCGTTGCAGTGAAGTGGTAAACTTCTATTCTCCAGAAAACATAATCATTCCATCAATTTTCTTTTCATAAACTAGAATTAAAGAGTTCACATTAACATTGTCATTGTTAAGGTGGGGGCATGTCCCGACTTAGATTGTTTTTTGCATTAATAGAGGCTTTGTTGGATATTACTGTGAACTTAGGTCTTGGTTATTGGTTATTGGTTACCGATTATCGATTGATGTTTGTTGACAAACCTTTAATATACTGTAATTTTTTAAGAATGTTATCTTGTTATATATTAGGAATTCAACCATTGCTATTGTTATATCTGGTGTGGCTAGGAAAAAAGGGTGGTCTCTGGTCCTTAGTGGGGACTCAAGATACCCTTCACGAACAGGCCTTTGTTTAGGTCCTGACAAAGATGGTATTAGAACCTAAGTTTGGGTATTGTTTGGTGTCCGTAAAGTCATGTTAAGTAGAGTCTCAATTATGGGTGAGTAGCATCCCTTACTTATAAGGGAAAGGCTACGAGACATTTAGGAATGTTTCTCTTTCTTGTTGTTATATTTTGAGTTTAGAGTCTAAGGTCTTGAATCTCCTCTAATCCTTATTTACTTGCATTTCAGATCATACCTCCAAGAAGATTTGATGCACGTGGAAACTCTTCTTTCTCGTCTAATGATAATGTCCATGGAGCCGATTATACTTAGGAGTTCAGACCCGATCTAGGTCTCTAGCTCCTAATTGTACTACCCTACATAGAGTTTACATATCAATACCAATTCTACATGTCCCCCATGGGCTAATGATGATCGTGCCCCACCGCCCTAGGGAGACATTTCTAATGCTGAGTTTCACTAATCTATTTATCTGTTAAACCAGTTGGTGACATCTCAGTGTCGTCAATCCTACTGGTAATTCTGTGAGTACTTCTGAGGATACTCAAGTTGGGCAGTATAAGAGGATCAATCCTCCAACCTTTACTTGCTTTAAAGGTTGAGGAAGACCTAGAAGGATTTATTGATGAGATGGAGAAGATCTTTTGAGTTATGCATGATTTTGACTCTGAGGGTATGGAATTTTCTATATACCAGCTAAAGGATATGACATATCACTAGTATGAGGATGGGATCAGTCTAAGGGTGATGATACAGAGTTGGCACTATGGGATGAGTTCTCAGGTGTTTTTCTTGATCGTTTCTTTCCTTAGGAGTTGAGAAAAGCTAAATCTAATGAGTTCAAGAATCTAAAATAGGGTAGGATGATTGGAAAGAGTATTCCTTGAAGTTTCACCAGTTATCCCATCATGCTCTTGAGCTAGTATCTTCCATGAGAGGTAAAATAAGGAAATTTGCTTATGGGTTATTTAGTGATATGATTTTGGTGAGAAAGGCCTCTTTGTTGAACAAAGATAAGGATATCTCTCGACTTGTGGTGTATGTGCAATAGGTCGAGGAGGAAAATAAAAAGCAGGCAAAAATTAGAGAGAGGCATAGTAAGAAGTTTTAGTATTTGTATTAAGGTAGAGGTCAGTAGCTGAGAGGTAGAGATGCTAAAAATGGGTCTAAGAAGAAGTCGGGCAATTATGATCTTATTCTATGGCTAGTTCTCCATATCTTAAGTCATGTGGTGACCGTTATTTTCACAACAATAGTAGATTTAGGGTACAGGGTGCCCAATCTCAGGCTAGTAGAGCTTAGTCAGCCCCATGTTATCCTCTTACCATTTCTATGGGCAGATGTATTTTGGATTTTATAAGAAAAGTATAAATAAGCACTTTATGTGTGGCTAGTAGGTCCACCTATAGTGGGATTATCCATCAATTAGGGTTGCTTCTAGGGATAATAAGGTTCTAGTTGTCATATCTTCAACTCTTGCACCAAAGAGTACTACTTCTAGCTCTAACATTGGTTAGAATTCCCTTTATGTTTATGCCACTCGTTAGGAATCTGAGGCATCTTCGAATGTTGTTAATGGTATGTTACAACTCTTTTTTGTGATATGTATTATCTACTTCATCTAGGGTCTACCTTTTCTTATGTGACCCCTTATGTGGCTATTCATTTTGGTTTTGGTCCCGAGTCTATTCTGGATCCATTTTTTGTGTCTACCCAGATGGGTGACTCTATTGTGGCTAGAAAAGTTTATAGGGGTTGTCTGGTATCTATCCATGGTAGGGAGATATTAGTGGATCTGATAGAGTCAGACATGTTAGCTTTTGATATGATTTTGGGGATGGATTAGTTGCCTCGTGCTATGCTTCTCTTGATTGTAGAACCCGAAGGGTCAGTTTCTAATTCCCAAATAAACCCATGATTGAGTGGGATGGTAGTTCCCTAGTGCCTAAGGAAAGATTCATTTTATATATTAGAGCTTGAAGGTTGGTCTCCAAAAGGAGTGCCAATACCATTTAGTTCATGTTAAAAATTATAGTTCTAAGGGTCCTTCATTACAATATGTCCCGGTGGTCTGTGATTTTCCCAAAGTGTTCCCAAATAATCTTCCTGGTGTTTCTCCTGATAGGAAGATAGATTTCGGAATTGATCTTTCTCCAAACACTCATCCCATCTCTATTAATTTCAAGGGTAGTTGGGATTACCACTTGCCTTTGATTCTTTTTGCATACAACAAAAACTATCATTCCAGTATTCGGATGGCTCTATTTAAAACTTTCTATGGTAGGAAATGTAAATCTCCGATTCCTCCCTACAAAATGGCTCTAGCTGAGTTGAAAGAACTTAAGGAGCAGCTAAAAGTTATTCTGGATAAGGGTTTTAATCATCCGAGTATTTCCTCGTGGGTGCTCTTGTGCTCTTCGTGCATATGAAGGATTGGTCTCGTCAGATGTGTATAGATTACCACCAATTAAATAAGGTAAGAATAAGTATCCTTTTCCTAGGATTCGTGATCTATTCGATCAACTTCAAGGTGCTAAGTACTTTTTTAAGATTGATCTCCGGTCAGGTTATCATTAGTTGCAGATTAGGGAAGTGGATATCCCTAAGACTGCTTTTCGTACCCAGTATGGACATTATGAGTTCTTGGTCATGTCTTTTGGTTTGACTAATTCCCTGGCTGTATTTATAGATCTTATAAATCGATTCGTCCATCAGATTTTGGACTTATTCATCATTGTGTTTATTGATGACATCCTAGATTATTCTAAGAGCAAGGTGGATCATACTGATTACTAACATATAGTGTTGTGGACCCTTAAGGATCATTAATTATATGCTAAATTCTCTAAGCATAAGTTATGGTTGAATGTTGTGACCTATCTGGGCCATGTGATGTCTAGTGATGGGAACCAGTAGCAATTTTGGATTGGGATATCAGGAAATTAAGGATGAACAAAATTCATTCAATAAAGGTATAGTGGAAGCATCATCTGATTGAGAAAGACACTTGGGATACCAAGAAGGACATATGGGACATGTACTCTTTATTGTTTGAGGCTATATGTACTTTTCTTCCTCCTTGTTTAGACTATTTTTCCAGTTTCATCAGTCGAGAATGAACAATGGGCAAATTGGTATCTATTGCAACGACCTTTTTTGTTACATAAGATTTCTACGTTTAAAATCCCAAGTCATAATTCCTTCCAATTTAGAAGTTATAGAATTTAGGCTAGGCTAGTTTTGACCAATTTCAGAGTGAATATGGTCTAGGGAAATTTGGTACTAATTTTGACCAACTGTGTGACTTCAGTATAAATTTCTATTTAGCTAAGATTGTAAGAAACCCATAATATTTTACAGATAACCAAGTCAAGGGACACCTTGAGAAAAACTTGCTCACCAACCTGAAAGTACATGTCTATAACGCCCTAATTTTCTATAATCGAAATGCTACACGGTGCTTATCATCCCAAAGGACCACAAGCTAACCCTTTTCTGGTAGCTGTACTGAGCACTACATGGTATAATGAAATTCATATAGAAAACTGATGGAAACTTGCCATAAGGTTCAAAAACTTAACATACAACTGAATAATGTCTATCAATATCAAAATTGAAACAACTGTCTGTATAACTAGTCTGAAAAACTCTGTAGTCTAAAAGCCTCTGAACTGTCTGAATAAGGAGTTGATGGAACATGTCCCCAAATAACTCCAACTACTGAAATAAACTGAATTTAAGGTAATACTAAAATAAGAAGCATCCTCAAATGATGGGGACTCATTGCTACGTCTACTGCTATTGACTGAGTCTGGACTGCTAAGGGTGCTCTGGATCTTGTGCTTCTGAACCTATGATATAAGAAACCATAGCACAAAAGAAAAGCATACGTCAGTACTTTGTATGTACTGGTATGATATATAAGGTAAGGATAAATGCAAGGGCTTATGCATGAACAATACTGACAAGAAAATTTGAGTATGCTGAATGAGAATACATGAATGAATTCATAAACTATCCTTGAAATTGTAGTAACACAGAATAATAACTTCTGAATATTGGTTTTTGAATACTGACTTACTGATGTTTGAGTCTACTAGTAATGATATCTGAGTTCACTGACTCAGGGATACTGAACAACTGAGTCTACTCTTAATAATAATGATTGACGATATCTGAGATCAGGACTATCTAGTGGGTGACCTCTGATTATACTGTGATGATGGTGGTTTATATCTGAGATCAGTCCTATCTAGCAGGTGATCTCTGAATCTACTAATAATCATAATCATTGACTGAGTTTGAGATCAAGCCTATCTAGTGGGTGATCTCTGAGTTTGGGGAACTATCTAAGTTCCTCACTGAGCTGTGTACCGTATCTGATGGTCCTAAATTTGAAGAACGATCTGAGTTCTTGATTGAGACTAAATCTGAAGCTAAAATTATGGGAGTTCTCACTTAACCGACATGCCCTGATCTGAACTGGTGGGGTCCAACCTGTAACCCCAGCTGGAAGGGTGTCAGTACCGTGCCACGGGTAAAGACACTACTATGGTCAAGCCTTTCTAACGGGTGACCCTGAATAGGAAGTCAAGCCTAAGGCATCGGGTAACTCCTAGAAGGTTGTCAAGCCTTAATCTAATGGGTGACTCCTGGTCCTGTGATGGCTATATAGTTCTAGAGTTTAGGGAATGATGCTAACAACTTTGCCTCTCTAATGGGGATACCATCGTCCCTAAAATCACTCGGTGCTAGTTCCTACTCCCAACTGAAACACACTGAACTAATTCTTAAACTGTATTAGACTGAGCTAAATCTGTTACTGATCATCTTACTTGACTGATCTGACTGAGTTCACTTAATTCCGTTGTCTGACGGAACACTTCGGAATTCTACTTTCTATCTGAATAATATTGAGTTCTATAACTTACTGAGCTTTACTGAATTCTGAACTGGATTTTGAATACTACTGAGGTCCAAACTAGATATGGAACTGAGTTAGACTGATACGGAAACTGGATTGAACTAGTATTGAGATTACTGAATTTTTTTAAGTTCTGTAGCTGACTGAATTCTACTGATCATAGCACGATTGAGATTATCTTGAGACTGACTCGGCTCTAGACAAGTAGCTAATTTTTCAGGTATAAATAACCCGAGGACTCAATATCATAAATAAATAATATAGGACCACACTTGAATATCATGACAATGGACTTTCACTCACAAGACAATCAGTATGATATCTCGGTAATCACTTGAATGTCATAAAAATGTAAAGTATAGGGTATGCATACTAATATCTCATAGTTGTTCAATAAGGAATACACATGGATAAAAATGCATCCAACTTATCATAATACATTCACTAAGGCATTTCAACAAACACTTGGCATGTACTAGTTATAACATAATTGGGGATTTCATGCTTAACATACTAAAAAGGCACTATTCTCTTTACTTAAGCATTCTATCAAACATATGGGGAGAATGCTTTGGTTATACCACAGATTCTATACTTAATTATCATGAATATATCAATATCATGGAACTTGAAGGGGTTTTATCATGAACATCACATATTAGGATCAAAGCTTGGATCTTTGAAATCAAGTCATAAATAAAACTCATCAACAACATGAACTTCAATTTCTATTCACAAAAATCATGACAATCTCATAAATATATAATCTTGAATTTAAAAAAGGATTCTTGAAATTCTTGGGTGAAAAGAACCCAAGAATCAACATATAACATACCTCAAAAGCTTGAATTTTGAAAGAGAATGACTTTTCTTGAAGGTTCTGGAATGGGAATCTTAATTCTTGATTACCTTGTGGAGAGTGTGATGGGGTCTTGAAGTTAAATGGGAAGAAACCCTAACTTTGTTCTTGGGAACAAAGAGGGTTAAGATCTTTTGAAACGAAATCACAATAGCTAAGTACGTGTTTTTGGCATTTTATGTCGTGGGGGTAAGGTTTAGGGTGAACGAAATCACTTCCCAGTTGCTGAAAATTTTAGCTGACGACCAAGGTGGATAAGCTGTCAAATCTATGATACCCTGTCAGCCTAGGTCTTCACCTGAGAGCTGAAATTGATGGGTTTTTGTCTAAGCCTGATGACATGGGCTGATAAGCCATCAGCTCATTTCGTCACTTAGTTGCCAGGTTGACATGCTGGAGTAAAATGGGTATAACTTTTTGCTCCAATATTGAATTTGGGTGAAATTGATATCGTTGGAAATATAATTCAATTATATATCTTTTGGTGTGTTATGAGCTCAAAATTCATAGTATAAAGAGAGATATTCTTGTTTGAAGTTGACTATACCATTATCGTTCCCAAGAATTCAATCGTTAAGGGATGTTTTGATTCATCTAATAGATAGGAAGTATTCGAAGCCTTAAAATACATCAAACTTGATCATAAAACTACTAAATCACTAGAATTTATTTCTCATGATCTTGAATCATGGTTCTACTATTGGTTTGGAATCTCGGGGTATTGCAATGTCTCTTACCTTATGGTATCTGTACTCCTTTTGTCTGATTTGAGCAGCTAGAAATTTGGATTGAATAAACCTTAACTTTTCCTAATCCTCCTTTACTAAATCTGTTCCCAAAGGCTTAACATCTTCTACCTCAAAACACCCAATTGGTGTCCTACACTTCCTCCCATATAGAGCCTCAAATGGTGACATATTAATAATAGAGTGATAACTCTTGCAATATGAGAACTCAAAAAATAGAAGAAATTGGTCCCAATGGCTACCAAAGTCAGTCATACAAGACCTAAACATGACCTTTAGCACCTAATTCATCCTCTTTGACTGACCATCAGTCTGATGGTGAAAAGTTGTGCTAAATGTAAGTCTGGTACCCAACTTCTCATCCAGTCTATCCTAAAACATGGTAGTGTACTCAGAATCCCTGTCTAAAACAATAGTAAGTGACACTCCACAATGATTCACATTCCCTTTGACATAAATCTTAGACAGCTGCTAAGAATTATAGTCTGCCCAAACTTTCAAGAAGTGAGCTAACTTCGTTAGCCAATCCACTATCACTTAAATAGAGTCATACCTCCCCAAATTCTTAGGGAGACCCACCACAAATTCCATATAAATATGCTCCTACTTCTACATAGGTATATGTATCCTATGAAACAATCCTGCAGACTTTTAATCCTCATATTTCACCTACTAACAATATAAACATATGAACACATAGTTCACCATGTCCCTCTTCATTCTGGGACACCAATACAACTACCTTAAGTCATGGTACATATTGGTTATACCCGGATGAATAAAGCATCACAATGGGCCTTTAAAAATATCATGGATAAAATCACCAACCCGAGGAACATACAATCTTTCCTTAAACCATAACATCCCTCCGTCTTCAAGAGCAGCATCCACCAGTTATCTGCACACCATTTTATTTCAGATGAATTAAATTTCTCATACTCAAATTGGTTGGCCTTAATCTATTCCATGAATGTTGACTTTACCTCAACACTGGACAACATACCACCCTCATTTGAGACTCCAAACTGCATTCTCTGAGATGCTAGAGTTTGGAACTCTCTATCTAATGGTTTCCTAGATGCCCGCAAAAACGATAATCTATGCATACTTGCAGCTTCCCTCCTTAATGCATCTGCTACTATATTGGCCTTACCTGGATGATGCTGAATAGACACATCATAATCCTTCAGAAACTCTATCAACCTCTGCTGCCTTAACCATCACGTACTGTAGGCCATGATGGTCTTTGAAGGCCTCATAGATGACACCATAAAGATCATGTCTCTAAATCTTCAGTCCAAACACCACCACTACCAACTCTAAGACACGGGTTGGGTATACTGCATCAACACAACACCCAAACCCAAAAGTGAAGCATTACAAAATAATATAAAGTCCTTACCTTCAATTGGCAATGAAACAATAGGTGTTGTAGTCAAGAGTATCTTGAGATTTTAGAAAATTTCTTCACATTGGTCTGACTAAAAAAATGCCACCTCTTTTTTAGTCAACTTTGTCAAGTGTGTTGTAATGGTTGCGAAGTTCTTTACAAATCTGTTGTAATATCTAGCAAGTCCCATAAAATTTCTGATCTAAATCACTGAACTAGCCCAAATCCAATTCCGTACTGCCTCAATCTTCTAAGAACACATAATGACCACTTTGTAGACACAACATTCCCCAAGAAAGCAACTGAAGACAACCAAAATTCACACAGAGAGAACTTAGCAAATAATTTTCTCTCCCTTACAATCTCTAAGAATATATGGATATAACCTGGATGCTCCTCTTTACTCTTGGAGTAGACAAGAATATCATAAATACAAATAATAACAAACGAATCCATGAATGACTTAAAGATCCTTTTCATTAAACTCGTGAAGCCTACAAGTGCATTTGTCAACCTAAAAGACATCACTGGAAACTCATTATGGTCATACCAAATTCTAAAAGTTGTCTTTAATATATTCGTAACTCTAATTTTTGATTGATGATAATTCAAACTTAAATCAACTTTTGAAAAGACTGAGACACCACACAACTTCTCAAATAAGCCATTTATGTGATGCAAGGGATATTTATTCTGAATAGTAACCTTATACAACTACTAATAATTAATACACATCCTCTAACTACCATTCTTCTTAAAAATTAAGATTGGGGAACCCCAAGGTGAAGAAATAGGATGAATGAGCACTTATCAAGTAGCTTCTATAGTTGAGTTTTGAGTTCCCTCAGCTCAAGTGGAGCCATTTAATAAGGTGTAATAGATATCGGGTGAGTGCCTGGCTCCATATCAATACAGATATTGATATCCTTGTCTGGAGGCATACCTAGTAGGTCTAAAGAAAACACATCTTGAAATTTAGAAACCACCAAAACTAACTTAATAGGAGGGGACCCTGCATCTACATCCCAAATATAAGCTAAAAATGCTAAACACCCCTTTCCCACTAACTTTTTCGCCTAAATAAATGATATAATCCTCACTAGGTTGGCCTTATATAATTCCTCTCACACTATTTTATCTAAGACCGACATTGCTAGAGTCACTATATGAGTATTATAATTTAAAATAACATGATATGGAGATGATCAAACTGTACCCAAAATTACATCAAAGTCCAACATATACACAATAATTAAGTCTACCTAAGTCTAAAAACCCAGAAATAATACATGACAAGAACGACAAACATAGGTTGCTATCACAGTCTCTCCAAGTCAAGTAGACACATGAATAGGATAATCAAGTACATCAAAAACTAGATTTAGACCCACCATAAATTATCCAGACACATAAAAATAAGTAGAACTTGAATTAAACAAAATAGAAGCCATACGGTCACACATAAAAATAGTCCCTGTTATCATTGCATCCAAAGACTCAACATTAGTCTTTCTCAAAAATACATAATAGTGACCCTGGTCATTAACTTGAGCTAAATCCATCCCTGGATGTGCCTCTCCCCCAGCGTTGCTATTTCCTCAGCCACCTCGACCGCTAGTCCAATTTTATAAGGACTTGATTTATTGAAATTTTCATCTTTTATATGTTTGACCATCTTATCCCACCTCGTGGGTGTTGTGTTGTTTCTAGGATGGGAATGATTGTCACAATTTTGATTCGATTCAGAAAGAGATATACGAGTTTGTAGTGTTTAGAGGTTAAAAGGTCTTATAGTTGACTTTGGTCAACATTTATTATTCTTTGTATTGGATGGAAAAATAGACTAGACAGCATATTTGAAAAGTCAACTTTGGATTAGTAACGTGGTTGGTGTGATTTTATAGCTTTTGGGTCTCATTTTGACCCTCAGTTCAAGAATTATGAAATTGGACCTCGAGGGTCAATATTATGAAAGCAACCTATTTTTAAAAAGCTTATACAGCCATTTAGTTTGGAATATAAAATTTAGTGTAATAGTGTATTTCATTTGACTGTATAGGATTTTGAATAATTCCTGAGGGCTTGGTTAACAACTTTGCATGTTAGCAAAGTTGCTGGTGCACCAAAAATATGGCACAACCGCTTTAGCGGCCATGGGAATGCTAAAGTAGTAGCCTTTTTAGTGGCCCAGGTACTGCTAAAGAAGATCCCAACTAGGAAATTAGGTATCACTAAAGTAAAACCTAACTAATTTAGTGGACTCCACTTTAGCAGTAACGGGAATGCTTTAGCGGTCAATCCTTGTAGGGTTGGATCGCTTTAGCGGTCGACCTACGCTAATGCAGTCATCACTTATGCAGTTAATTGACCACTTTAGTAGCCAATGCTTTGTCAGTATAAATATATCCTTTCTCAGTTTTTCATCTATTATTGGTACTTTGAGCTTCGTGTTAAGATTTTGGTTGATTTCTTCCATTTCAGAGCTTGGGTAAGCTCCAAATCACTGTTTCAACTATTTTTCTTTGATTCTTGTCATCTAAATCCAATTAATTCGTGATTTCAAACGCGAATTTTGGGATTTTGGCCCAAAAGGCATAAAATAGTTTTTATTTTAAAACTCATTTTCAACCCGCTTTTACTTGGATTTTATCCTATGGCTTCCTTTAGTCATGGGTAAAGTTTTTATAAGAAAAAATTCTGGTTTTACCCCATTCTCTTTTCAAAATCTATTTCGAGGGTCCATTCTGATCCCGACTTAAAAATGGGTAATATGGGTATCATTGACTTTCCTTTTAAGCATAGATTCTACATTTGTATGTTTATTTGATTTTGAGGTTGTTCGAGAGGGTAAAATCTTTGTATAAAGGATTTTAGGCTTGGATTCAATCTTTATGAGGTAGGTTATGGGTTACCTTCTTTAAACTAGGTTGAGTAGTTAATATTTGTATAAAAACATGATATGGGTATGGGTCATAATCACTGAAATAATATTATAACTATTGTGTGACAATGTGGGGGTTTATATTGTTATTGTGTGAGACTTGGGATGATATTTTCTATGTGTATCCCATGTGGGGGTCTTATTTGATATTATTGGACTTGTGTATGTATTTAGCTATTTTTTTCATGTTAAAAATTCCTAAGTTAGGGTTAGTATGATAATAATGATATTTCATTTTCATTCTTCACTCTAATGGTACATGGCTTATATAGAATCATGGATGGTTGACATATTGAGTAAAATTGAGCTCATGTACATGTATATTATGTTGATTCGAGATCTTTTTACTGGTTTAGTTGAGAGCATTAAATCCTCATCTCATACTTATATCCACGAGACATTGGTACCATTGTGGAAATACTAATTTTTGATAGAAATGTGATGTTTCACCAAACCCTTTATCATAGCCCACGAATTAGAGAAAAGATATGGACATGGAGATTGGGATTGAATATTGAGATTGTATATGGGTTAAGAACCCTATATGGGTCATATCTAGAAGCACTGATGCTCGATAGGTGTATATAGAGGTTACGTGATAACCTCAATCATATCACATCATCATTCATCCTTATTGCATCCATTCATTTATGCATCTTCAGTGTTATATTTCTGTATTTTATTTGATGCATGTATATTCTATATCTTTTATGTACCTATTTCCTACTTTTATGCAATATTTAGAATAATTAGTGGAGACAGTGTGAGCTACCATTTGGGATATTTTCTGCTTACAAGTGATGTACTCATAGTGTCTATTTATAACCTTATTTTCTACTTTGCTTAGTCAGCCTATGATGCCTACTAAGTATAAGTGGACCATACGCATCCCTACTATAGCCTTTTAGTGCAAATCCAGGTATGAGTGTATAATACAACAGCTGAGTTTTAGCAATGATTTGATATATTTGAGGTAGTGATCAATTTCTGTTTTCAAAGTTGACTTCAAACCTCATCCTATCTAGTTTATGTCTTATTTTTATTTAGAGATAGACTTGTGGTTTCTTTTAGATATTGAGTTGTATTTTTAGACTTTGGGTTGTATGTAAATTGTTCTTACATTATGACACCAGGTTTTGGGATAGTTTATGGTATTATTTTTATTCAGTCATCCTATATCATTGTACATGTATGGTTTGGATTTTATCTAGAAGTCTCACCTTTGGATTTATGTTATGATTTTCTATTACATATTAGTTTGGGTGATTGACTTACTTGCAAGGCTTAGCTGTGAAAAGTGTCATCATAACCTAATCTTTAGGTTGTGACAAATTAGTATTAGATCCAGGTTCATCGATCTCATCAATGTAAGAATAGGGTGTTTTGCAGAGTGTCATGGATTGATATATAGACGTCTATATCTATCTTTGAGAGGTTATAAGATATGTTTAGGAAACTTTTTTATTTTGTCCCTTATCATCTAAATTATGTTTTACTATTTCCTAAGCAGATGGTGAGGACTAGATCCCATGAGGTTAGGGATGTTGAGCCAACATCCAAAGAGATATCCTAATCTAAGGGATAAGTTATGAGTCGTGGATAGGCCTGTGATAGAGGATCGGCATAAGTATCGGCTCCTTCTAGAGGTAGTACTATAGGGATCCCCCCTAACATCAAGGTTGAGCATACTAGAGATATGGGAACTACTTAAGTTCCATAGAGTTCTACTACCCTAGTCTTAAAAGGGTTATTAATTCATTTGTTGACTTATTTGGAGGGTGTTCCTTTGAGTGTACCTGGTGTCCCTCCAAATTTGAGTATTGTACCTCAGTTGGATCCAGTCTACTTATGGTTTTCCTCTAGCTCCAAGAGGTACCTCCATCAGTGATAGAGTCTGTTTATCGTCTTTCTCTAGCTTTAAGTATGGTTTCTCCATCAGCACTGATGTTTTCTTATGGTATTCCATAGACTCTGAGTACTATTCCTCCTTCTATACTAGTTTTTGAGTATGGTATTCTGAGTTTAGGAGTTTGGCTTTCATCTATGTTTC
The DNA here is from genome assembly GCF_002878395.1 of Capsicum annuum. Taxonomy (NCBI): domain Eukaryota; kingdom Viridiplantae; phylum Streptophyta; class Magnoliopsida; order Solanales; family Solanaceae; genus Capsicum; species Capsicum annuum. Next base: position 156,870,092 of record NC_061119.1, on the reverse strand, counting down.
CCTTTTAGGTGGAACCTCAGTCGACTAAATTCACTGTTTTCTATTGCTATGGGTATAGTTATGTCTTTTAAGGATCAAAAGAGGTTCAAGAGATTTACTTTCTTGGGTCCATCCAAGTTCAGTGGTGATATGGTTGAGGATCCCTATGAGTTCTTAATTGACTATCAGGAAAAGTTTCATAACCTTGGATCGCTTAAGTCGCATAGGGTTGCTTGCACTGCCTACCAGTTCAGAGATATAGTTAGGGATTAGTGGAGGTTACTTGTTAGTTACAAACCTATTATTTCATTAAAGATGACTTGGGATTAGTTTGTTGAGGCCTTCTTGGATGGGTTCATGCCCTACTATTTAAGGGATTAAATGACAGACGTGTTTGATCACTTGGAGTAGGGATTCATGAGTTTTACCAAGTATGGGGCATATTTCCATGCCTTGTCTAGATATTGTTTTACTAGAATTACCACTGATTCTAGGAAGACTTGAAAGTTTTTGAAGGGATTGGATATTTCATTTCGATTGTCTACAACCTAGATAATAGTGTTGGGGGCATCATTTTAGAGTATAGTGGATCACATAAAAAAGATTGAGTCTATTCTTTGAGCATATCAGGGAGGCGCTAAGAAGGTGTGTTATCAGGGTTAGTTCAGTGGTCACACTGCTCGAGGTAAGGATGTTAGAGGTGGGCATCATCTTAGGGTGGTTATTCTAGCTTAATCATACCCTTTTAGATTTATTCGGGCCAAGAAGTTGCTATATATGCAATGAGTTTATCCATAAGGACAAGGATTGCCCCCACTATGTTTTTAGGCTTATTCCTATATTAATAGTGAGAGGTGATGTAACACCTCAATTTTCTGAACCAAAATGCTAGACGGTGCTCATGACCCCGAGGGATTACAAGCTAACCCATGACTGATATCTGTAATTGTACACTGCATAACATATATGTAATATGAGGAAAACATAAACAATAGACCATAAGGTTCAACTAAAATAATTTAACATCCATATGGGTGAAAAATACCCAAGATAACTGAAGTCTAAATCCAACTGAACTAAATCTAAACTGTATCTGAAAGCCTTGAAGTACTGAATAAATAAGGAGTTGAAGGAACATGTCTCCAACTAACTTCGTAAACTGAAATCTAACTAAAATAATAAATGAATCGAATCATATCGTCCTTGAATGAAGAGGACTCACTTTAGCTCTGTATACTGGAATGCGAATGCTACTGGTGGTCTGGAGCTCATGTCTCTAAACCTATGGTGTAACATAAAAAGAAATCACCATAGCACAAATGCGTTAGTACAACTGGAGTACCTATACGAGTGAGGTAGGCTAAATAAAAAGGGTTTACATGCATCAGCAATGCTAACTGACCGACTAATATGAACGTGAGAGTACAAACATACATACATAATAACTGGAAACATAAATATATAATAGTGGATCTGTACGCTAATACATGATTTACTGATTTCTGACATGACTGAAACTATGGTTCTGTCAACATGGGTGACTGTGTTTGATAGTCCTGGGTCTGATGGAGCTATCTGAGTTTCGTACTATAACTGAATTTGACTGTATCTGGAAGTCTTGGTCTACTGATATATGAAGAACTATCTGAGTTCTTTTACTGAGACTGATCCTGAAATTGTGGGAAGTAGCTGTTTAACCGACATGCCCCAATAATGCATATAGCTAAGTTGGGGTCCAATCTCTGCCCCGACTGGAGGGGTGTCAATACCGTGCCACTAGTAAGGAGAGTTGTGAGTGACCCTCATCTGGAAGGTACTCAAATAAGAATGGTGGGAACCCTAAACTGACAAGTTAAGCCACCTCATCAACCCTAGTATGACAGGTTAAGATGTCTCAACCTACACTGGCTACGTAGTTCTGGAGCACAAGGATGACTGCTAAGAATCACACCCTAAACTGGCAGGTGAGTTCCCATCCTTGGGTTCACTCAGTGCTAAATTCTCCCATATGAAAATATTGAACATGATTTAACTGACTGTACATAGACTGAGTAACTAACTTCGGTTGACTGACGGAATAGCACTACTATCTGAGATTTTGCTGAGATCATGAGATTTCAAAGGTTTTCTTTGTCACATGACTGGCTGAGTTCTATAGATCATGGATTCACTGAGATTATTGGGATAACTTGACTTGGCTCTAGGCACACAGCTATATTTTTTAGGTATGAATACCCCCAGGACTCGATGGAAGGAAATTGACACACATGACATGACTTGATCACAAGATTGGAGTTCACAATTCATAATATCATAAGTAAGGGATAATATACCACATGTAGTTTTCAACATATTGTGCATGGTAGGGAGTGCATGGGATATATATCATGTACATATTTTATCACTTCATTATCATAAATTCTTCATACCATAATAATAGCAACAAAACAATGGCATAGAATTCATATTGAATTATATAATGGGAAAAAGGCATCGTTTTCACCCCAAACTATACCCAAAATGTTGAATCCATACCTAAACTATACTGGTGACCTATTACACACCTAAACTATAAAAAAGTGAAACTATTTACACCCTATCAGGCTACCACCACTTGCATGTGGTGTAGTGTTTTACACGCGCTGCCACATTAGTACCACGTTAGTAAAAAGTATTATTTTTTATAGTTAAGGTGTGTAATAGGTCACTAATATAGTTTAGGTGTGGATTCAATTTTTCGGCTATAGTTTGGGGTGGAAACGATGCCTTTTCCCTTACTGTTTTTTTCTATTTACTTTTTTTATTTAATAGGCTGGATGTGCCTAAAATAAGTAACACACGCGCCTTAGAATGGGGGTCGCGAGGAGGTAATAATATCACTTTTATATTGTTAAGGTGTGTAATAGGTCACTTATATAATTTAGGTGTGGCTTAGACTTTTCTTGTATAGTATGGGGTGGAAATGATGCCTTTTCCCTTATATAATTAACACCTGACTCAGGGTTCTTGATGTTTTTAAACTTGAAGGGTTTGAAATCCTTCGATTCTTGAAGAGTATTGGGTCTTGTTATTGGGGATTAAATTTAGAGAGAAACCCTAGTTTTTATTTGTGGAATGACAATGAGCAAAATGGTTGAATTCGGACTCATCTAGGTATATAGGCGAGTGGTAAGTGACCAAAATACCTCTGTTAAAATAACCTGGAAATAAACTGAACATGGTATGTGATGGTCTGACTGATGGTCTGTCAGACACTTGGCGGTCCATTACTTAGCCCTTCAGACGTAGACCAGAAATAGGGTTCACTGGATAAGAGTTGACAGCCTGGGTGACAGTCCGTCACAACTTTGACTGTCCGTCAACTCATCCGCCAGTCCTTATCTAGTACGTGGCTCAACTTCGTTGGTTGTGATGGTCAAAGTGGCGGTCCATCAATTATGTGGCGGTCGGTCAACTTAGACGTCATACCTGGGCATTTCCGACAGTTCCAAGTAAAACGTCCATAACTTCCTCATCTGATGTCGGATTTGGACAAAATTGGTACCATTGGAAAGCTAACTCAATTTTCCCCATGATAGAAAGTTAAAATATCAAAAATAACATGTGTAAAAAGATAGGTTTGCATTTCAAAGTAAGTCCTAGCATCCTTGAGATGATTTCTAGCTAGGAAAAAGGCACGGGTATTACAATATCTCCCCCTTAAGAACATTCATCCTCGAATGGAACTGACTAAGAGGGGAAACAAAAATCTGAACATGAGTAGCTGTAACATGATCTTATAACTAACAAACTGAATGCGTTATATTGAACATGCATATCTGATGCACGTGTAACTGATTCATGAATGCATGACTGAGGTTCTCGCAATGAGAATGCATATATGATGCATGATTATTTACTGGATTGATACATGTATGCATGAATAAATATGTTATGGTACTTGATACCAAATTTGTGATGGAACATGAACATGAAACAAAATATCAAGTTGTATTGAATGCTGAACGTGAAACTGAATAAGCTTAAGGAGGACTGTTACCTTTAGCTTGATCTGGGTTGGAAGAGAAAAGGTGAGGGTACTTGGTATGCATGTCTGCTTCTGCTTCCCAAGTAGCTCCCTCAACGGACTAATTTTCCCAAAGAACTTTCACTAGAGGGACTTCTTTGTTCCTCAGCCTACGAATCTGATAGTCTAAAATTTCAACTGGAATCTCTTCTTAAGAGAGGTTGTCCTGAACATCAATGTTCTGAATAGGGACTACAACTGCTGGGTCACCTACGTACTTCTTGAGCAAGGAGACACGGAAGACCAGATAAACCGAGTCTAGATCTAAAGGCAATTCAAGCTCATAATCTACCTTACCGAAGCGACTAAGAATCCTGAAGGGACCGACATAGCAGGGACTAAGTTTCCCTTTCTTTTCAAACCTCTTCACTCCCTTCATGGGAGAGATCTTGAGAAAGACATAATCATTGACCTCAAACTCGGGATCCTTTCTACGAACATCTGCGTAAGAGTTTTGTCAGCTTTGAGCAGCCCGAAGTCTATCTCTGATCGACTTAACTTTCTCTGAGGCATCAAATACCAAGTCAGGACTGATGACTGAGGCCTCACTAACTTTGAACCAGCCGACTAGAGATCTATACCTCCTACCATAGAGAGCTTCAAATGGAGCCATCTGAATACTGGAATAATAGCTATTGTTATATGCAAACTCAATCATAGGCAAGTGGTCATCCCAACTTTCCTTGAAATCAACTGCACACGCCCTTAGCATATCTTCAAGAGTCTGAATGGTCCTTTCTACTTGACTATCTATCTGAGGATAAAAGGTGGTACTGAGATGAACTTGGGTACCAAGACCCTTTTGGAATGCTTTCCAAATATAAGAGATGAACTCTGTACCTCTGTCTAAGATGATAGATAAGGGAACACCGTGTAATCTAACCAACTCCCTAATATAGAGTTTGGTGTAATCCTCGGATGAATAAGTGGTACGAACTGGAAGGAAATAAGCTGACCTGGTTATTCTATCTATAATGACCCAAACTAAATATGCTGATGTCGAGTTTGAGGCAAACCTATTACGAAATCAATGTTCACTTCTTCCCACTTCCAAGTAGGAATGGTGAACTCCTACATAGACCTACTAGGTTTTTGATTCTCTAACTTAACCTGCTGACATGTAGAGCACTTATCCATAAACTCTGCAATATCACTTTTCATCCCACTCCACCAATAGATCTTCCGCAAGTCGAGATACATCTTTGTGGCCCCTAGATGAATAGAGTATTGCACACTATGCACCTCTACAAGAATTTACTTCCTAAAGTCATCTACACCTGGAACACACAGACGACCCTGACAATGAAGAACATTATCTCCCCTTTTCGAGAAAGCCTCTACTTTCTGATTCTAAACTGACTCTTTTAGCTTGGAAAGGCTGCGATCCCTGTCTTACTTTTCTTTCACCTCAGAAACTAGTGATAACTCTGAACTACTCTAAACACATACACCACCCTGTGAAGAGTCGACTAAGCGAATGCCTAGTCTGTCAAGCTGATAAATTTCTTGGGCTATCTTCTTCTTACCATCTTCTACGTGAGAAACGCTACCAATGGAGATCAACTGAGAGCGTCGGCCACAATGTTGGCCTTGCCTAGATGATAAAGAACTCTCATGTCATAATCTTTCAAAAGCTCTAACCACCTTCTCTGAAGAAGATTGAGATCTTTCTGAGAAAATACATACTGGAGACTCTTATGATCTATGAAGACATCTACATGAACTCCATATAGATAATACCTCCAAATCTTTAAGACAAATACTATGACTGCTAACTCAAGATCATGAGTAGGCTAATTCTTCTTATGGGGCTTTAGCTGTCTGGAGACATAGGCTATGACCTTACCATATTGCATGAGGACAAAACTTAAACCCATACTGGACATATCATAATAGACTACAAAACTGTCTAAACCATTTGGAAGAGTTAGAACTGGGGCTGAGGTGAGTCGAGTCTTCAACTCTTGAAAGAACTAGGGCTGAGGTAAGTCGAGTCTTCAACTCTTGAAAACTCTTCTCACAAGAATCTGATCACTGAAACTCAACCTTTTTCTGAGTCAATCTAGACATAGGAGATACAATTGAAGAAAATCCCTCGATAAAGTATCTGTAATAGCCAGCCAAACCCAAGAAAATCTTGATATCTAATGGAGAGATCGGGCGAGGCCATTTTCTTACTACTTTGGTCTTCTAAGGATCTACTCTAATGCCATCACTAGAAACAATATGGCCAAGGAATTCTACTCAAGTTAGCCAAAATTCCCACTTACTGAACTTGGCGAACAACTAAAGATCTCTGAGAGTCTGAAGAACAATTTTGAGATGGTCTGAATGATCACGCTCTATGTGAGAATAGACAAGAATATCATCTATGAAGACTATGATGAACATGTCCAAGAACTTCTTGAACACCTGGTTCATCAATTCCATAAAAGCTATAGGGGCATTGGTAATACCAAAGGACATAACTAGAAATTTGAAGTGACGATACTAAGTACGAAAAGCTGTCTTCGGGGTGTCATATTCTCTAACTCTGAGCTGATGATAGCCTGATCTGAGGTCTATCTTAGAGAAATAACTAGCACCCTGAAGTTGGTCAAATAAGTCATCTCTCCTAAGTAAAGGATACTTGTTCTTGATCGTAACTTTGTTGATCTGATAGTAATCGATACACATCCTATAAGAACCGTCTTTCTTGGGCACGAGTAAGACTGATGCACCCCATGGGGATACACTAGGCCTGATGAATCTCTTATCTAAGAGATCCTTCAACTGATCTTTCAGTTCCTTAAGTTCTGTTGGTGCCATTCTGTATGGCGGAATAAAAATAAGTTAAGTATCTAGAAGAAGGTCTATGCCGAAGTCTATTTCCCTTTAGGGAGGAATGCCTGGAAGATCTTTGGGAAACACGTCTGAATATTCATTAACCACTGGGACTAATTAAAAATAGAAGATTCAGAACTAGAATCTTTAATATGCATGATATCATACACGCACAACTTAGAAATCATTTTCCTTGCCGGACGGTTGGAAATAAGCTAACCCCTGAAAAATAAAGTACTACCCTTGCATTCTAGGACGGGCTCATTCGAGAACTAAAACTGAACTATCATATTTCTGCAGTCGACTGTGGCATAGCAGGAATGAAGCCAAGCCATGCCGAGAATGACATCAAAATCAATCATCTCTAACTCGACTAAATCTACTGATTTAGATTTCTGAAATATCATAATCGGGCATTTACTGTATACCCATCGAGCTATGATGGTTTTACCCACTGGGGTAGAGACTGAAAAATGCTCTGCTAAAATTTTAGGACTGATTCTGAAATTGCCTGTTGTGTAAGGGGTACCAAAAGATAAGGCACCTGGGTCTAGCAAAGCATAAACATGAATATGGAAAATCTGTAACATACCAGTAATGACATCAGGAGAATTTTCCTAATCCTGTCGAGTCTGGAGAGCATAGATTCTTTTTAGGTATTGCCCACTAGTAGCACTGAAAATGGCACCCTGCTTGTTCGGGCAACCATACTAAGCTGTGGAATGATTTTGCTAACCCTGATAACTGGACTGAGGACAATCTCTGACTCTGTAGCCTTGCTTGTGAAAACCAAAACAAACATCACTACTAGCTTTGCAATCACCCTGGTGGTTCTTACCATAAGTTTGACATAAGGGATTAGTTCGGGCATTGCTGACACTGCCCTGAGATTTAGAGTTGGGTGCTCTATCTTTGAACTTAGGAGCTGGAGCACTAGCTGAAGACTGAACTGGAGTTGACGACTTGGGAGAAAATTGGAAATGATTTCCTCCCTCTGATTTGGGATAAGTAAAACTAAAACTGCCTGATCTTTCTCTCTTATTCTGCCTCTTCCTTTCCCTAACCTTTTGTTTTTTTATTTGCTGAGCATGGTTTATGAGCCTGGCTAAAGTCATATCACTATTCAGCATCGCAGATCTACACTTATTTACCATGCTATCATTCACTCCTGATAGGAACTTTCTCATCTTAGCCCTGTTGTCTGCAACCATATGAGGGGCATATATAGATAGTTGAGTAAATTTGAGAGAATACACCCTAACCACCATAGTTCCCTGCCTGAGGTTGATAAACTCAAGAACTTTGGCCTCTCTCAGCTTTTGGGGAAAAAATCTGTCTAAGAAAGTTGTGACAAATTCCTCCCACTTTATAGGACCTACATCCTCTAACCTCTAAGGCTTCCACTATTTATACCAAGTGTGAGCAACATCCTATAACTGGTATGCGGCTAAATCGTTGCTCTAAATAGAAGTAACTCCCACAAATTCAATGACCTTCTGGATTTGGTCAATGAACTCTTGAGGTTATTCATCAGAATTAGACCCAAAGAAAGATGGAGGGTTCATTCGGGTGAAGTCCCAAATTCTAGCTGTTGCGGAATTGGACACTAGATTGGCCAGAATAAATGGTGGCCACTCATTCAGGGCAGCCAAGGACCGAGCAAGTATGGCGAATACGGCTCTAAACTCTGCATGAGAAACATGCTCACCTAAAGGGTCTTCGAGCTGAGGAACTGGCTGGTTTCTTCTCTTTAGAGGCATGTTCTGAAATAAGAGAAGAAAGGATTAGGCTAAGAGTTTAACTTGAGATTATGCTCACTAGCATGACATAAATACTAAAAGAACGGAAACTATTCCTAAAACATCTTGTAGCCTCCTGTACATAAATGTGGCGTGTAATACACCCATGCACAAGACTCTACTAGATGCAGCTTTCAGACTTCCTAGGACTCTATTAAACCATAGGCTCTGATACCAAGTTTGTAACACCTTAATTTTTTGAACCAGAATGATACACGGTGTTCATGACCCCGAGAGACCACAAGCTAACCCAAGACTAATATCTGTACCTGTACACTACATAACATACATGTAATATGCGGAAAATATAAACAATAGACTATAAGGTTCTACTGAAATAATTATAACACCCATATGGGTGTAAAATACCTAAGATAACTGAAGTCTGAATCAAACCGAACTAAATTTGAACTGTATCTAAAAGCCTCAAAGTAATGATTGAATAAGGAGTTGAAGGAACATGTCTTCAACTAACTCCATAAACTAAAAGCTAACTAAAATAATAAATGAATCAAATCATATCATCCTCGAATGAAGAGGACTCACTGCAGCTCTGTATACTGGAATGCGAATGCTACTGCTGGTCTGGAACTCATGTCTCTAAGCCTATGGTGTAACATAAAAAGAAAGCACCATAGCGTAAATGCATTAGTACAAATGGAGTACTGAGTATACGAGTGAGGTAGGCTAAATGAAAAGGGTTTACATGCATGAGCAATGCTAACTGAACTACTAATATGAATGTGAAAGTGAAAACATACATACAAAATAACTGGAAACATAAATACATAATAGTGGATCTGTACGCTAATACATGATTTACTGATTTCTGACATGACTGAAACTATGGTTCTGTCAACATGGGTGACTGTGTCTGATAGTCTTAGGTCTGATGGAGCTATCTGAGTTCCGTACTATAACTGAATTTGACTGTATCTGGCAGTCCTGGTATACTGATATCTGAAGAACTATCTAATTTCTATTACTAAGACTGGGCCTTAAGCTGTGGGAGGTAGTTATTTAACTGACATGCCCTAATAATGCATATAGCTAAGTTGGGGTCCAATCTCTGCCCCGACTGGAGGGGTGTCAATACCGCGCCTCTGGTAAGGACATTTGTGAGTGACCCTCATCTGGCAGGTGCTCAAATGAGAATGGTGGGAACCCTAAAATGACAGGTTAAGCCACCTCATCAACCCTAGTTTGACAAGTAAAGATGTCTCAACCTATGCTGACTACATAGTTCTGGAACACAAGGATCACTGCTAAGAATCACATCCTAAACTAGCAGGTGAGTTCCCATCCTTGGGTTCACTCGGTACTAAATTATACTCCCATCTGAAGAGACTGAACATGATTAAACTGACTGTACATTGACTGAGTAACTGACTTTCGTTGACTGACGGAATAGCACTCTATCTGAGATTTTGCTGAGATCATGAGATTTTAGAGGTTTCTGAGTCACATGACTAACTGAGTTCTATATATCATGAATTAACTGAGATTATCGAGATAAATTAACTTGGCTCTAGGCACACAACTATATTTTTCGAATAAGAATAACCCCAGGACTCGATGGAAGGAAACTGACACACATAACATGACTTGATCACAAGATTGGAGTTCACAATTCATAAAATCATAAGTAGGGGATAATATACCACATATAGTTTTCAACATCTTATGCATAGTAGGGAGTGCATGGGATATATATCATGTACATATTGTATCACTTAATTATCAAAAATGCTTCATACTATAACAATAGCACCAAAACAATGGCATAGAATTCATATTGAATTACATAATTAACATGGACTTGTCATATAGATAATATGGGACCATGTAAACATAAAATTTCTAGCATTCTAAGCATTTTATCAAATACCTTGCATGCATTCTTTAAGGCATAGGTTTGTTCATGAATTTCACCATATTAAACTATCCAAATTCATGGGTTCTAACTACATGATTATAACCTTCATGAAAATTCATCAAATTACTAATCTATAGAACAAACAAAACCACCAACATGAATGCTATCATATCACCACTAAACATTTATGATTTGGTATTTAAAGATTGATTCTTGAACTCGACGGACGAAAGGAATCCATGAATGAACACTATGCATACCTGACTCAGGGTTCTTGACATTTTTTAACTTGAAGGGTTTGAAATCCTTCGATTCTTGAAGAGGATTAGGTATTTTCTTGGGGATTAAATTCAGAGAAACCCTAGTTTTTGTTTGGGGAATAACAATGAGCAAAATGGCTGAATTCAAACTTATTTGGGTATATAGGTGAGTGGTAAGTGACAAAAATACCCCTGTTAAAATGACCTAGAAATCAACTGAACGTGGCAAGTGATGGTCTAAATGACAGTCCATCAGACACTTGACGGTCCGTCACTTAGCCCGTCAGACGTGGACCAGAAATAGGGTTCACTGGATAAGAGTTGAAGGCCTGGATGATGGTCCGTCACAACTTTGATGGTTCATCAACTCGTTCGTCAGTCCTTATCCAGTACATGGCTCAACTGTCTTGGCTGTAATGTTCAAAGTGGCGGTCCATCACTTATGTGGTGGTCCGTCAACTTGGCCGTCATACCTGGGCATTTCTGACTGTTCCAAGTAAGACGTCCATAACTTCCTCGTCTAATGTCGGATTTGAGCAAAATTGGCACCGTTATAAATCTAACTCAATTTTTCCCGTGATAGAAAGTGAAAATATCAAAAATACCATGTGTACAAAGATAGTTTTGCATTTCAACGTAAGCCCTAGCATCCTTGAAATGATTTATAGCTAGGAAAAAGGCACGGGTATTACAATATCTCCTACTTGAGAATATTTATCGTCGAATGGAACTGACTAAGAGGGGAAACAATAATCTAAACATGAGTAGCTGTAACATGATCTTATGCCTGACAAACTGAATGTGTTATACTGAGCATTCATATTTGCTGCACGTGTAACATATTCATGAATGCATGACTGAGGTTCTTGCAATGAGAATGCATATCTGATGCCTGATTATTTAATGGACTAATGCATGTATGCATGACTGAATATGTAATGGTACTTGATACCAAATTTGTGACGGAACATGAACATGAAACAAAATATCAAGTTGTATTGAATGCTGAACGTGAAATTGAATAAGCTTAAAGAGGACTGTTACCTTTAGCTTGATCTGGGTTGGCGGAGAAAAGGTGAAGGTACTTGGTATGCATGTCTGCTTCTGCTTCCCAAGTATCTCCCTCAACGGACTGATTTTGCCAAAGAACTTTCACTAGAGGGACTTCTTTGTTCCTCATCCTATGAATCTGATAGTCTAAAATTTTGACTGGAATCTTTTCATAAGAAAGGCTGCCCTGAACATCAATGTTCTGAATAGGGACTACAACTGCTGGTTTACCTATGTACTTCTTGAGCAAGGAGACATGAAATACCGGATGAACTGAGGCTAGATCTGAAGGCAATTTGAGATCATAAGCTACCTTACCGAAGCAACTAAGAATCCTGAAGGGACCGACATAGCGGGGACTGAGTTTCCCTTTCTTGCAGAACCTCTTCACTCCCTTCATGGGAGAGATCTTGAGAAAGACATAGTAATTTACCTCAAACTCGAGGTCCTTTCTACAAATATCTGCATAAGACTTCTGTCAGCTCTGAGCAGCCCAAAGTCTCTCTTTGATCAACTGAACTTTATCTAAGGCGTCGAATACCAAGGCTTTAGTAACTTTGAACCAACCGACTAGAGATCTACACCTCCTACTATAGAGAGCTTTGAATAGAGCCATCTGAATGCTAGAATGATAGCTATTATTGTACGCAAACTCGATCAGAGGCAAGTGGTCATCCCAACTTTCCTTGAAATCAACTGTACACGCCCTTAGCATATCTTCAAGAGTCTGAATGGTCCTCTCTACTTGACCATCTATCTGAGGATGAAAGGCGGTACTGAGATAAACTTAGGTACCAGACCCTTTTAGAATGCTTTACAAAATTAAGAGGTGAACTGTGTATCTCTATCTGAGATGATAGATAATAGAACATCGTGTAATCTGACCAACTCCCTAATATAGAGTTTGGCATAATCCTCAGCTAAATAAGAGGTACGAACTAGAAGGAAATGAGCTGACTTGGTCATTCTGTCTATAATGACCCAAACTGAATCATTCTGATAGCGAGTTCGAGGCAAACCTATCATGAAATCCATGTTCACTTCTTCTCACTTCCAAGTAGGAACGGTGAACTCCTGCATAGACCCGCTAGGTTTCTGATGCTCTATCTTAACCTACTAACATGTAAAGTACTTAGCCACAAACTCTGCAACATATCTTTTCATCCCACTCCACCAATAGATCTCATGCAAGTCGTGGTACATCTTAGTGGCCCCTGGATGAATAGAGTATCGCACACCATGCACCTCTATAAGAATTTGCTGCCTCAAGTCATCTACACCTGCAACACATAAACGATCTGAACAACGAATAACACCATCTCCCTCTTTGGTGAGAAAGCCTCTACTTTTTGATTTTGAACTGACTCTTTTAGGTTGACAAGGCTGGGATCCCTGTTTGGATTTTCTTTCACCTCGGAAACTAAAGATGACTCTGAACTACTCTGAACAAATACACCACCCTCTGAAGAGTCGACTAAGTGAACGCCTAGTCTGGTAAGCTGATGAATTTTGTGGGCTATATTTTTCTTACCATACTCTACGTGAGAAACACTCTACCCATGGAGAGTCTACTGAGAGTGTCGGCCACAACATTGGCCTTGCTCAGATAATAAAGAACACTTATGTCATAATCTTTCAAAATCTCTAACCACCTTCTATGACGAATATTGAGATCTTTCTAAGAAAATACATACTGGAGACTCTTATGATCTGTGAAGACATCTACATGAACTCCGTCTAGATAATGCCTCCAAATCTTTAAGGCAAATACTACGGCTGCTAACTCAAGATCATGAGTAGGATAATTCTTCTCATGGGGCTTTAGCTGTCTGGAGACGTAGGATATGACCTTACCATGTTGCATAAGGACACAACCTAAACCCACTTTAGATGCATCACAATAGACTACAAAACTGTCTGAACTATCTGGAAGAGTTAGAACTGGGGCTGAGGTGAGTCGAGTCTTCAACTCTTGAAAACTCTTCTTGCAAGAATCTGACCACTGAAACTCAACCTTCTTCTGAGTCAATTTGGACATAGGAGATGCAATAGAAGAAAATCCCTCAACAAAGCATCTGTAATAGCCTGCCAAACCCAAGAAAATCCTGATATCTGATGGAAAGATAGGGTAAGTCCTATTTTTTACTACTTCAATATTTTGAGGATCTACTTTATTGCCATTACCAAAAATAATATGGCTAAGGAATGCTACATATTTTAGCCAAAATTCATACTTACTGAACTTGGCAAACAACTGATAATCTCTGAGAGTTTGAAGAACAATTCTCAGATGTCTGAATAATCACGCTCTGTGCAAGAATAAAAAAGAATATCATCTATGAAGACTATACTGAACATATCCAAGTACTGCTTAAACACCCGATTCATCAAGTCCTTAAAAGCTGCAAGAGCATTGGTAAGACCAAAGAACATAACGAGAAATTCAAAGTGACCATATCGAGTATGTAAAGCTGTCTTTGAGGTGTCACATTTTTTAACTCTGAGCTAATAATAGCCTGATTTGAGATCTATCATGGAGAAATAACTGGCACCCTGAAGTTGGTCAAACAAGTCATCTTTCCTTGGTATAGAATACTTGTTCTTGACCGTAACTTTATTGAGATGACGATAATCGATACACATCCTATAAGAACCGAATTTCTTGCCCACGAATAAGACTGGTGCACCCCATGGGGATACACAGGGCCTGATAAATCCCTTATCTAAAAGATCTTTTATTTGATATTTCAGTTCCTTGAGTTCTGCTAGTGCCATTCTGTATGGAAGAATAGAAATATGCTGAGTATCTGGGAAAAGGTCTATGCCAAAGTCTATTTCCCTTTTGGGAGGAATGCCTGGAAGATCTTTGGGAAACACGTCTAAATATTCATTAACCGCTGGGACTAATTCAAAAGTAGAAGATTCAGAACTGGAATCTTTAATATGCACGAGATGATACATGCACCCCTTAGAAATCATTTTCCTTGCCCAAAGGTAGGAAACAAGCGGACCCCTGAAAAATGAAGTACTACCCTTCCATTCTAGGATGGGCTCATTCGGGAACTGAAATTGAACTATCCAATTTCTGCAGTCGACTATGGCATAGCAGGAACGAAGCCAATCCATACCGAGAATGATATCAAAATTAGTCATCTATAACTCGACTAAATCTGCTGATATGGATTTTTGAAATATCATAACCGGGTAGTTCCTATATACCCACCGAGCTATGATGGTTTTACCCACTGGGATAGAGACTGAAAAGGGCTTTGCTAAAATTTTGGGACTAATTTCGAAATCGCCTGCTGTGTAAGGGGTAACAAAAGACAAGGATGCACCTAGGTCTAGCAAAGCATACACATGAACATGGAAAATCTATAACGTACCAGTAATGACATCAAAAGAATTTTCCTGATCCTGTCGATTCTGGTGAGCATAGAGTCTATTTGGGCGTTGCCCACTAGTAGCACTAGAAGTGGCACACTGCTGGTTTGGGCGATCGGATTGAGCTGTGGAACCATTTTTCTAACCCTGATAACTGGACTGAGGACAATCTCTGACTCTATAGCCTTACTTGCCACAACCAAAACAAATATCACTACCGGCTCTGCAATCACCCTGGTGGTTTTTACCATAAGTTTGACATAAGGGATTAGTTCGGGCATTGCTGACACTGCCCTGAGATTTAGAGCCGGGTGCTTTATCTCTGAACTTAGGAGCTGGAGCACTAGCTGAAAACTGAACTAGAGCTGATGACTTAGGATGAAACTAGGAATGATTTCCTCCCTCTGATTTGGGCTGAGCAAAACTAAAACTACCTAATCTTTCTCTCTTATTCTGCCTCTCCCTAGCCGTAACCTTTTGCTCCTCTATTTGCTGAGCATGGGTCATGAGCCTGGCTAAAGTCATATCACTGTTTATCATCACAGATCTACTCTTATTTACCATTCTATCATTCACTCATGACATAAACTTTCTCATCTTAGCCTTATTGTCTGCAACCACATTAGGGGCATATCTGGCTAGCTAAGTAAATCTAATAGAACACACCCTAACCATCATATTTCCCTGCCTGAGGTTGATAAACTCAAGAACTTTGGACTCCCTCAGCTCTTGGAGAAAGAATCTATCTAAGAAAGTTATGACAAATTCCTCCACTCTATAGGACCTGTATGCTCTAACCTCTTAGACTTCCAATATTTGTACCAAGTATGAGCAATATCCTATAACTAGTATGTGGCTAACTCGATGTTGTGAACAGAAGTAACTCCCATAATGTCAATGACCTTCTGGACTTGGTCAATGATTTTCTGAGGGTCTTTATTTGACTTAGACCTAAAGAAAGATGGAGAAATTGGCCACTGGATTGGACAGAATAACTGGTGGCCGAGTTATTCAAACTCATCTGGATATATAAAAGTGAGTGGTAAGTGACCAAAATACCCCTGTTAAAATAACCTAGAAATAAAATGAACGTGGCTTGTCATGGTCTGACTAATGGTCCGTCAGATACTTCACGGTCCGTCACTTAGCTCGTCAGACGTGGACCAAAAATGGGGTTCATTTGATAAGGGTAACTGAATATAATTTAATTGAGAGTACATGGACTGAGTAACTGACTTCCATTAACTGACGAAATAGCACTACTATCTGAGATTTTGTTGAGATCATGAGATTTTAGAGGTTTTCTAAGTCACATGACTGACTGAGTTATATAGATTATGGCTTGACTGAGATTATCGAGATAACGTGACATGGATCTAGGCACACAACTATATTTTTCGAGTACAAATACCCCCAGGACTCGATGGAAGGAAACTGACATAAATGACATGACTTGATCACACGATTGGAGTTCGTAATTCATAATATCATAAGTAGGGGATAATATACCACATATAGTTTTCAAAATCTTGTGCATGGTAGGGAGTGCGTGGGATATATATCATGTACATATTGTATCACTTCATTATCATAAATGCTTCATACCACGACAATAACAACAAAATAATGGCATGTAATTCATATTGAATTATATAATTAACATAGACTTTTCATATAGATAATATGGGACCATGGAAACATGAAATTTCTAGCATTCTAAGCATTTTATTAAACACCTTGCATGCATTCTTTAAGGCATAGGTGTGTTCATGAATTTTACCATATTAAACTAGCCAAATTCATGGGTTCTAACTACATAATCATAACCTTCATGAAAATTCATCAAATTACTACTCTATAGAACAAACAATAACCACCAACATGAATATTATCATATCACCACAAAACATTTATAATTTGGTATTTAAAGATTGATTCTTGAACTCCACAGATGAAAGGAATCCGTGGATGAATACTATGCATACCTGACTCAGGGTTCTTGGCATTTTTGAACTTGAAGGGTTTGAAATCCTTCAATTCTTAAAGAGGATTAGGTCTTGTTCTTACTGATTAAATTTAGAGAGAAACCCTAGTTTTTGTTTATGGAATAACAATGACCAAAATGGCTAAATTCGAACTCATCTGGTTATATAGGCGAGTGGTAAGTGACCAAAATACCCCTATTAAAATAACATAGAAATAAACTAAATATGGCATGTGATGGTATGAATGACATTCCATCAGACACTTGATGGTCTGTCACTTAGCCCGTCAGACGTGGACCGAAAATGGGGTTCACTGGATAAGAGTTGACGGCCTAGATGATGGTCCATCACAACTTTGATGGTTCATCAACTCGTCCATCAGTCCTTATCTAGTATGTGGCTCAACTGCCTTGGCTGTGATGGTCAAAGTGGCGGTCTGTCACTTATGTGGCGGTCAATTAACTTGGCTGTCATACCTGGGCATTTCCAACAGTTCCAAGTAAAACATCCATAACTTCCTCGTCTGACGTCGAATTTGGACAAAATTGATACCACTAGAAAGATAACTCAATTTTTCATGTGATAGAAAATGAAAATATCAAAAATTCTATGTGTACAAAGATAGTTTTGCATTTCAATATAAGTCCTAGAATCCTTGAGATAATTTTTAGCTAGGAAAAAGGCACGGGTATTACAGGCAACCCTCAGGGTGGTAGAGGTACTATAAGGCATTCACAATATAGAGATGGTGGCATTTGTAGTGGTGGTCCAAGGGTTTCTTAATCCAATAGCAGATATAGAAAGTGCTATGATATGCCCGCTATGCCTAAGGTAGAGGCTTTCGATGATATAATCATAGGTATTATCTCCATTTATTTCAGATCCACATCTGTGTTATTTGATCTAAGATCAACTTTCTTCTATGTGTCTGCATACTTTGCTTTGGATTTTAATTCTACTTGTGAGCCTCTATCCATTCCTATTTATGTATCTTCCTATATAAGATACTCTCTAGTAGTGGATCAGGTGTACCTATCCTATGTTGTGACCTTTGTTTGGCGTAAGACTTGGGTAGATCAAATCATCCTAGATATGTAGAATTCTATGTCATCTTGGATATAGATTGATTAGCTTTTTATAATGCTATTCTAGACTGTTATACTGAGATCGTGACTTTAGCTCTATCGGGTATGCCAAGGATAGCTCGGAAGAGTGCACTTCATATAAGTCCAAATAGATTTATATCATTTCTGCATGCTCATCACTTGTTTAAAAAGGGATGTTTGTTGTATTTAGTGTATATTCATGAAACTAGTGTTGCTTTACCGCTTTCTTTGTATTTTATCTCTATTGTATGTGAGTTAATAGATATTTTTCCCATGGATTTGCCTAGTATGCCTCTATATTATGATATTGACTTTGCAATTGATGTTGAACCAAGTACTAAACCCATCTTTATTCCTTCTCATAGAATTTCCCCAGCTAAGTTGAAGAAATTGAAGGATCAGTTATAGGAACTATTAGATAAGGGATTTATCTAACCTAGTGTATCACCTTAGGGTATGCCTGTCATGTTTGTTGAGAAAAGGTATGGGTCTATGTGTATGTGTATTGATTATCGATAATTGAATAAGGTGACAATTAAGAATATGTATTCTCTTCCTCATATTAATGATTTGTTCGATTAGTTTCAGGGTTCTTTGATATTTCCAAAGATATATTTAAGGTTCAGGTATGACCATTTAAGTATTAGAGCTTTGGATATTTTGAAGACATCTTTTTGGACTCAATATGTTCATTATGAGTTTTTGGTCATGTCCTTTAGGTTGATTAATGCCCCGACTGTATTCAAGGAGTTGATGAATTGGGTATTTTAATTGTATCTCAACTCTTTTGTAATTGTATTTATATATGAAGTTTATTCCAAGAATGAGATTGACCTTTAGGAGCATCTACAGATTATACTTTAAAGGTTGAGAGATGAGAAGTTGTATGGTAAATTCTCCAAATACAAGTTTTTGTTAGAGTCTATCTCTTTTGGTTCATATTGTGACTAGGGATAATATCATGGTTGATCTAGCCAAGATTACAGCGGTTTGTGATTTGGCCAAGCCTATTTCTCCTATTGAGATTCAGAGTTTTATTGGTTTATCATGCTAGTATTGATGCTTTGTTGAGGGGTTTTCATCTATTATCGTTTCATTGACCAAGTTGACTCAAAAAAAGATTTCATTTTAGTGGTTTGATGTTTGTGCGATGAGTTTTCAAAAGCCTAAAAATTTATTGACATCAGCTCCTATCTTGACTTTGTCCAAGGAGGACGTTAGCTTTACTGTCTTTTTTTATGCTTCTAGTGTTGGGTTAGTTTCTGTGTAATATAGGAAGTTAAGGTGATTGCATATGTTTCTCATTAGTTGAAGCCTCGTGAGAAGAATTACCTAATCCATAATTTGGAGTTATGTGCGATTGTTTTTTCTTTGAAGTTGTGGAGGCACTATTTGTATGAAGTTCTCTATGAGATCTTCTCGGATCATCATACCCTTCAATATTTCTTCACCCATAGAGATCTTAATATGAGGCAGCATCGTTGGTTTGAGTTGCTTAAGGATTATGACCTAACTATTCTCTATCATTTGGGTAAGGCTAATGTAGTTGTGGATGTTTTGGGCTGGAAGACAACTAGTATGGGTATCTTGGTGTATCTCTTGACCCAGGAGAGGCCCATGGACTTAGAGGTTCATTCGTTGGCTAATTAGATAGTTAGGCTTGATATTTTGACATCCAAGTATGTTTTGGCATTTGTGAAGGCTAGATATACTTTGACAGAGCAGATTTGAGCTTACTAGTTTGATGATGTTAGGTTGAGGGTGATTTGGGATAAGGTGTTGAGTGGAAAGGATATGAAGGACTCACTTAGTTCTAATGATATTTTAAGGATTGAAGGCCAAGTTTGTGTGTTAACAGTAGATGAGTAAGTGAAATAAGTTTTGGA
Source organism: Capsicum annuum (assembly GCF_002878395.1). Lineage (NCBI taxonomy): Eukaryota > Viridiplantae > Streptophyta > Magnoliopsida > Solanales > Solanaceae > Capsicum > Capsicum annuum. Next base: position 156,849,878 of record NC_061119.1, on the reverse strand, counting down.
GGAGGGTTATTGTTCTAAGTATTCCATCCATCCAGGAGTGACTAAGATCTATCTTGATTTGAGATAGCACTATTAGTGAGGTGGTATGAGGAAGGATATAGCAAATTGTATAGCTCATTGCCTATGTTTTCAATAGGTTAAGGATGAGTACTTGAGGCCTGATGGTTTGCTTTAGAGGTTACCTATTCTTGATTGCAAATAGGAACGGATAACTATAGACTTCATGACTGTATTGCCTTGTACTTCTCATAGTTATGATAGTGTTTTGGTCATCATGGATTGAGTAGCCAAATCTGCTTATTTCATCCCTATTCATGTTTTTTTCAATGCTGAGAAGTTCACCCATATCTATGTCTGTGAGATTATTCATGTCCATGGTGTACCAGTGTTTATTCTATTATCTCAAATAAAGGATTATCTTTCGCTTCTCACTTCTAGAAGTCTTTTTTGGAGGAGTAGGGTACCTGAGTTGAAGATTAATGGTAAGTCAGCACGGACTATTCAAGTTTTGAAGGATATGCTCCGCGGTTGTGTTATGGACTTTGGAGGTTAGTGAGAGCAGCATTTTGTCTTAGTAGATTTTGCATATAATAATATCTACTATTCCAAATTTGAGATGGAACCTTTCGATGCTTTGTATGGTAGGTGTTGTTGTTCTCCAGTTGGTTGGTTTGAGGTTTTTGAGATTATACCTCAAGGTACGAACTTTCTTCGCGAGTCTTTAGATAGAGTTTGGGTCATTCAAGATAGACTTTTAGTGGCTCAAAGTAGGTAGAAGTACTATGTGGATTGTAGACTTAATGCCTTGAGATTTAGTGATGGTGATTAAAGCTTTTCTTCATATTTCACTAATGAAAGGCGTGATGAGATTTAGAAAGAGGGGAAAGCTTAGCCCCAAATATATCAAGCCATTTGAAATTGTTCAGACTATTAGGAATGTACTTATGAGTTAGCATTGCACAATGATTTATCAGCTATTTATCTAACTTTTCGTGTATATGTGATATGGCCTTATATCCTAGATGAGTTTCATGCCATTCACTGGGACATAGTGCAGATAGAAGAGAGGATGTCCTTTGTTGAGGAGTCAGTCTTTATTTTAGCTCGGGATGTTAGGCAGTTGCATTCTTGAGATATTCTGGTAGTTAAGGTCCAGTAGAGACACCATCCTGTGGATGAGGCTACAAAGGAGGTCGAGTCTGACATGCATAGTAGTTATCCAAAATTTTCACTAATTCAGGTAGTTCCCTTGCCGTTAGTTTGAGGAGAACTAAATTCTTAGTTGTGGATATTGTAAGGACTTGATTTTGTGAACTTTTTATTTTACGTGTTTCATCTTACCCCTCCCTATGGGTGCTATATGTTTTTCTAAGATGTGTGGATGATTGACACGATTCTTAATGCAATCTAGAATGAGTTGTGTAAGTTTGTGGATTTTAGTGGTTAAAAAGGTATTATAGTTGACTTTGGTCAACATTTATTGTTCTATGTGTCGATGGAAAAATGAACTACGCTAGTAGATCCAGAACATCAATTTTTGGTTGGTAGCGTGGTTGCTTTGATTTTATGAATTTTTGGTCTCATTTTGACCTTCAATTCAAACGATTATCAAATTAGGTCTCGTCGGTCAATTTTGTGAAAACAACCTCTTTTCAAAATATAATGTCTCCATTTAGTCTTGAACATCAAATTTCATCAGTAGAATATTTTGTTTGTCTACAGGGGTTCCAAATGAATCTCGAGGTCTTGATCCACAACTTTGCATTTTAGCAAAGTTGTTGGTGGACCAAAACTCTAGTCTAGATGATTTTATAGCCATGGGACCACCTTACTGCTTTAGTGGCCCAAGCGCTGCTAAATTAGAACCCAACTAGGAAGTCAGGCATCGCTAAAGTGGATACTGACAACTTCAGAGGTAAGGGGATCACTTTATGGTCAACCCTTGTAGGGTCGGACTGCTTTAGCGGTCAACCCGCGCTAAAGCAGTGACCGCTTTAGCGGTTTGCACCGGGTAAGTATAAAAATATCCTTTCTCAGGTTTTCTTTCATTTTAGTGACTTCGAGCTTCAGGTTGAGAGGATTTTGATCGATTTCCTCCATTTTCTAACTTGGGTAAGCTCCAAATCACTATTTCAACTATTTTAGTTTAATTCTTATCATCTAACACCCGTAATATGTGATTTCAAAAATAGAATATTGGGATTTTTCCCCGAAAGGCCTAATATACTTTTTCTTCAATTTAAAACTTGTCTTCAACCCGTTTTCACTTGGATTTTCTCATATGGCTTCCTTTAATCATGGGTAAAGTTTATATAAGCAAAAATTCTGGTTTATTCCTTTTTTCTCAAAACCCATTTTGGAGGTTTGTTTTGACCCCGACTTAAAATGAGAAATATGGATATCATCGGCTTTCTTTTAATGTTTAGATTCTATATTTGTATATTTTAGTTGCTTCTAAGGTCGTTCAAGAGGTAAAAAGCTCCACGTGAAAATTTTAGGATTGGATTTTTTCTTCACGAGGTAGGTTATTGCTTTACTTTCTTCAGACTGGGGTGACCAGTTAATATTTGTATAAAAGGATGTTATGGGTATGGGTAACAATCATGGAAATAATATTATAACTATTATGTGCTCATGTGGGGACTTATATTATTTTTGTTAGTGATTTGATAAGATATTTTTTATGTGTATCCCATGTAGGGGTCTATCACGACCCGAGGCTACCCTCTAGTCTCGACACGGTGATTAAGACCACTAGTAACCCCAAGCTAACCCATGATCTTGTACCTTTTATGAGAACTAAATAAAATAATGGTAAAGTATTATATGCAGAGGCTGAACTGATAAAAGTACTGATAAGATAGAATATTAAAAAAACAATATCACATGTCTAAGCTACTGATAAAAGAAACTAAAAAAAGTCTGAATATATGAATATCTAGTCTGGACGTCTGAAAGCCTCTAAGACATGAGCATTTGATGGGACAAACCCCTAACCAACTCTGATTGACTGAACATATAGAAATACTAAAATAACTTCAATAACATATCTTGTCCTCGATAAATAAGGACTCATCACTACTGCTGCTGAGCTATCTAAGAATGATTAGGGAACTGAGCGTTTGAACCTATGTTATAAGATAACATAGCACAAAATAAGAGTATATGATCAGAACTTTGGATGCACTAATACATGATATAGGGAGGTGTGGTAATACGTATGAGTACTGAACATAAATGCATGAATATGTAAAAAAATGCAAGACCAACTAAAGTATGTACTGACATAATCTATAAAACTAACAGACTGAATACCTGATAACTGGATACTTGGTCATGCAAACTTGATCTGAAATATCATGAGTACTGAACTGAAACTGTGGGAGCTATTATTTAACTGACATGCCCCAATTTGAGCTTATCGGGGTTCAACCTATAACCGCAGTTGGAAGGGTGTCAATACCTTTCCACGTGTACTAACACTGGCTATGTGAATCCTTTAAGCTGGTGTCCCAAAGACCTAGAGAGTTAGTCCTCTACTAGCAGATGACCCCTAAGAGAGTGTCAATTCTCTACTGGCAGTGACATCTCATAACCTACATTGGATATATAGTTTTGGAACTCAGGGATTGCTATTAGAGGTGTAACGCCCTGAATCTAGTACCCAGAATGCTACACGGTGCTCATGACCCGAAGTACTACAAGCTAACCCATGAATGATATCTGTACCTGAACACTGTATAATATACTGTATAAATGTAGAAATAAAGGCTGTAAGGCCGTAAGGTTCAAAACTGTAACATAACTGATAAAACATAACATATGGATGGGGTATGATAAACTCAAAACAACTTAAATAAACTTTCTGAACATACTGTAGTCTGAAAAGCCTCTAACTGACTGTACTTTCAGAATAAGGAGTTGATGGGACATGTTCCCAACTAATTCCAACTACTAAAATAAATTAATTAATGAGATAATAAAGTAATGGTCATGTCCTTGAAGGATGAGGACTCATTGCCAACTCTGACTGCGGAGACTGGAATGCTACTAATGCTCTGGAGCTCGTGCTTATGAACCTATAGTATAAAACACCATAGCACAAATACGTCACTACGTTTGAATGTACTGGTATGCATGTGAGGTAGGCTGAATGCAAAGGGTTCACATACATGAACTATACTAAATATCAAAATAACATGAGCGTGAGAATACATACATGAATTCATAATAACTGTAATTGAGTTCATGATAACATGAGTACTGAGTCTGAGTATTGATAACATGAGATAATGATAACTGTACAACTGAAAGAACTGATACTGAGCGACTCTATCTGACAGTCTAGTTTCTTATAAAACTAGCTGAGTTTCATTCTATTCTGAGTTGACTATATCTGACAATCCTGAATTTTATAGAACTATTTGAGTTCTATTACTGAGACTGAATAAATGTATCTGATAGTCCTAATTCTATAGCTGAAACTGTGGGAAGTAGTCATCTAACCGACATGCCCCAAATAATGCATCATAGCTGAGTTGGGGTCCAATATGTAACCCCAATTTGAAGCGTGTCAATACCGCGCCAGCGGTAAGGACAAGCTGTGGGTGACCCTCATCGACAGTGTCCCCAAAAGAGAATGGTGGGACCCTCATCTGACAGTGTTTATCCACCTCATCAACCCTCATCTAACAGTGTTGATATCTCAACCTATGTTGGCTACATAGATCTGGAATGAAAGGATGACTTCTAAGAATCACAGCCTTATCTGACAGTGTGTATTCCCATCCTTGGGTTCACTCAGTGCTAATTCCTACTCCCATATAAATAGATACTGAACATGGATTACTGAACTGAACTGGACTGAATTAACTGAGTTTCCATTGACTGATGAAATAGTACTGAGATTACTGTATTTCTGAGATTTTTGAGATTACTGAGTTTACTGAGTTTTCCTGAGTCACATGACTGACTGAATTTCTATTAACCTGGCTCGACTATGATTATCTTTTACACATGACACTAGATCTAGGTACATAGCTAATTGTCCAGTACAATTACCCCAGGACTCGATGGCATGAAACTAACAAAGCATGACTTTCTTGAATACATGACCCACATCACAATCCATAATACAATAAGTTGGAGATTTCATGAAATAGAAGTTCTAAAGCACCACAATGGCTACACATATATCCATAATTCATTGACTAAGGCATTTCATCAAACACTTGACATGCATGAACTTGTACAAGAATGGGGATTTTATATTATTACACTAGTATGGAACTTTTCCTTCACATAGGCATTTAATCAAACACATGGGGAGCATGCTTTGGTTATACAATCATCAACCAATCTAATAATCATGGATACATCAATCAACTTGTAAATTGAAGGGGGTTTATTATGATTATTATGCAAAACTTCATATACTAGGGTCAATCATTGGAATATGTAATTTAAAACATGAATCAAAACCCCTCAACATCATGAACATGAATTTGAATTCAATTTAAATCATGAACATTCATAAATACACAAATCTTAGATTTTGAAAAGAGATTCTTGAGCTTCATGGGTGAAAGGGACCCATGAATCAACACATAAAATACCTGGCTTGTGAGTTTCTTGAAGTTCTTGAACTTGATGAACTTGGAATCTCTTAGTTTATTGAAGAATGATTTGGATCTTGTTCTTGGGAATTATCTTTGAGAGAAAACCCTAATTTGATGTTGTAGATGGATAATGAACTTATGAGCCTTGGTCTGATATAATTAGGGGTTAAAACTGGTGAAAAATACCCAAATACCCTTTTAAAAATGACTTTAAAATAACTGAACGAACTCTGCAATGGTGGGTGCGATGGTCCATCGCTGGGTCGATGGTCCATTGGTCTTGACCATCGCACCTAGGAAAAATAGGGGTTCACTGCCTCTGGTGCGATGGCTTGGGCGATGGTCTGTCGCTAGATCGACGATCCTTCGACCTGAGCCATTGACCTTAGGCAGAAGGTGGTCTCACTACCTTTGCTATGATGACTTGGGCGACGTTCCATCGTTATCTTGATGGTTGGTCGTCCTTCACCGTCGCACCTGGGCAGTTTTGACTACTTTTTGTATTTTGGCCATAACTTTCTCTTTCGATGTCAGATTGTGACAGAATGGGTATCGATGGAAAGCTTATTCAATTTTCTATATGACAAAAAGTGAAAATCTTAAAAATTCCACGTATATAAAAGTGGATTCATCTTTCAATTTAAGTTTCTAACATTCTTGGGATGATTTCAAGCTAGGTAGAAGTATGGGGTATTACAATATCTCTCCCTTGAGAACATTTGTCCTCAAATGAGACTGAGTGAGAGGGGAGAATATACACTAATGTACATACTGAATATGAATGACTGAAACATGACTCCATGACTAACGTGACTGATAAACTAAATATATATCATACTGAACATGCATATCTGATGCATGAGTAACTGATTTATGACTGCCTGACTGAATTACTAATTAGATGAGTTTCTTATCAAACTGAACATGCATATCTGATGCATGAATACATGACTGAACTGACATATGAATGCATGACTGACTATGCAATGGTACATAATACCAAGTTTATAATGAAAATTTTAACATGAAATGGATACCAAGCTTGTCAATGAAATCTGAACATGAAACTAAAAAATCTTAAGGAGAACTATTAACTTGAGCTTGATCTGAGTTGGTAAAGACGAGGTGAGGACACTTGGTACGCATGTCTGCTTCTGCTTCCCAAGTAGCTCCCTCAACAGACTAATTCTATCAAAGAACTTTGGATAGAGGGACTTCTTTGTTCCTCAGTCTGGGAGTCTGGTAGTCAAGAATTTTGACTAGAATCTCTTCATAAGAGAGGCTGTTCTTAATATCTATGCTCTGAAGAGAGACTACGACTGCTGGATCACCTATGCACTTTTTGAGCAAACAGACATGGAAGACTGGATGAAATGAGGCTAGATTTGAAGGTAATTCGAGCTCATAAGCTACCTTGCCTAAACGACTGAGAATTTTTAAGGGATCGACATATCGGGGACTGAGATTTCCCTTCTTGCCAAATCTCTTCACTCCCTTCATGAGAGAGATCTTTAGAAAAACATAATCACCAATCTCAAACTCAATATCCTTTTTAGACATATCTGTATAAGACTTCTGTCGGCTCTGAGCAGCCTGAAGTGTTTCTCTGATCAACTGGACTTTCTCTAAGGCATTGAATACTAAGTTAGGCCCTATGACTGAGGCCTCACTAACTTTGAACCAACCAATTGGAGATCTGCACCTCTTACCATAGAGAGCTTCGAATGGAACCATCCTAATACTGGAATGATGGTTGTTGTTGTATGCAAACTCAATCAAAGAAAATTGGTCATCCCAACTACCCTTGAAATCAATTCCGCACGCTCGTAGCATATCTTCTAAAGTCTGAATGGTCCTTTCTACTTGACTATCTGTTTGAGGATGAAAGGTGATACTGAGATGAACTTGGGTACCAAGACCCTTTTGGAATGCTTTCCAAAAATAAGAGGTGAACTGGGTACCTCTGTCTGAGATAATAGATAACAAAACACTGTGCAATCTAGCCAACTCTCAAATGTATAGTTTGGCATAATCCTCGACTGAATAAGAGGTATGGATTGGAAGAAAATAAGCTGATTTGGTCATCCTATCTAAAATGACCCAAACTAAATCATGCTGGCAACGAGTATGAGGCAAACCCATTACAAAGTTCATGTTTACTTCTTCCCACTTCTAAGTAGGAATACTACACTCCTGTATGGACCCACTAGGCTTCTGATGCTTTATCTTAACCTGTTGACATGTAGAGCACTTGGCCACAAACTCTGCAATAGCTCTCTTCATCCCACTCCACTAATAGATTTCCCACAAGTCGTGGTACATCTTAGTGGCCCCTAGATGAATAGATTAGCGCGCACCATGCATTTCTACAAGAATTCACTGCCTCAAGTTATCTATACCTGAAACACACAGACGACCCTGACAACGCAATACACCATATCCTCCTTAGGAGAAAACCTCTACTTTCTGATCCTTAACAGACTCTTTCAACTTGACTAGACTAGGATCACTATCTTGCTTTTCTTTCACCTCAGAAACTAGAGATGATTCTGAACTACTCTAAACCATATGTCACCCTTCTCTGAATCGACTAAGCAAACGCCTAGTCTGGCAAGCTGATGGACTTCCTGAGCTAGCTTCTTCTTACTGTCCTCAACATGAGCAATACTACCTATAGACAGTCTACTAAGAATGTTGGCCATAACTTTAGCCTTGCCTAGATGATAAAGGACACTCATGTCATAATCTTTCAATAGCTCTAACCACCTTCTTTGATGAAGATTAAGATCTTTTTGAGAAAAGACATAGTGAAGGATGTTATGATCTGCGAACATATCTACATGAAACTCCATATAGATAATGCCTCTAAGTCTTTAAGGCAAAAACTATGGATGCTAACTCAAGATTATGAGTAGGATAATTCTTCTAATGGAATTTAAGTTGCCTGGATGCGTAGGCTATAACCTTACCATACTGCATGAGGACATAACCCAAACCTACTCTTGATGTATCATAATATACTACGAACCCATCTGGACCATTTGGAAGAGCTAAAACTAGTGCTGAGGTGAGTCGAGTCTTCAACTCTTGAAAACTCTTCTTGCAAGGATCTGACCACTGAAACTTGACTTTCTTCTGAGTCAATCTGGATATAGGGGATGCAATGGAGTAAAATCCCACAACAAACCTTCTGTAATAGCCAGCTAAACCCAAGAAACTCTTGTTATCTAATGGAGAGATAGGTCTGGACCAGTTTCTTACTATTTCGATCTTTTAAAGATCAACCCTGATGTTATCACTGGAAATGATATGACCAAGGAATGCTATTGACCTTAGCCAAAATTTGCACTTACTAAATTTGGTGAATAATTAATGATCTCTAAGAGTCTGAAGCACGATTCTGGGATGGTCTGCATGATCATACTTACTGCAAGAATAGACCAGAATATCATCTATAAAGACTATGACAAACATGTTCAAGTACTGCTTGAACACACATTTCATCAAGTCCATGAAAGCTTTTGGGGCATTGGTAAGACCAAAGGACATGACTAGAAATTCAAAGTGAACATACCGAGTACGAAAAGCTATTTCTGGAATGTCACATTCTCTGACTCTGAGCTGATGATAGCCTAATCTGAGGTCTATCTTAGAAAAATAGCTGGCACCCTGAAGTTGGTCAAATAAGTCATTGATTTTGGGAAGAAGATACTTGTTCTTGACCCTAACTTTATTGAGCTGATGGTAATTAATGCACATTATGAGAGAACCATCTTTATTATGCACGAATAAGACTGGTGCACTCCATGGGGACACACCGGGCCTGATGAATCCCTTACTAAGAGATCCTTCAACTGCTCCTTCAATTCTCTGAGTTCTGTTGGTGTCATTCTATATGGCAGAATAGATATAGGATGAGTATCTGGAAGAAGATCAATGCCAAAGTTGTTTCCCTTTCAGGAGGAATTCGTGGAAGATCTTCGAGAAAGACATCTAAATATTCATTCACGACTGGGACTGAATCAAGACTGGGAGTTTCAGAACTAGTGTCCTTAACTCGAACAAGATAATAGACACATCCTTTAGATATCATTTTCCTTGTCCGAAGGTAGGAAACAAGCTGACCTCTAAAATTTGAAGTACTACCCCTCCACTATAAGACAGGTTCATTCGAAAACTGGAACTGGACTATTCTATTTCTACAGTCAACTGTGGTATGCTGGGAATGAAGCCAATCCATGCCAAAAATGATATCAAAATCAGTCATCTCTAATTCGACTAAGTCTGGTAAAGTGACTTTCTAAGATATCATAACCGGGTAGTTCTTGTATACCCACCGGGCTATGATGGTTTTACCCACTGAGGTAGAGACTGAAAAGGGCTCTGCTAGAATTTTAGGACTGACTCTAAAAGCAACTACTATATAGGAAGTAACAAAGGACAAAGAAGCTCTTGGATCTAGAAAAATCTATAAAGTACCAGTAACCACATCAAGAGAATTTTCCTGATCTTGTTGGGACAAGAGAGAATTAAGTCAATTTGGACGTTGCCCACTAATAGCACTGGAGGTAGTACCCTGCTGATTTGGGCGACCAAACTGAGCTGGGGAACATTTGTACTGAACTTGATAGCATGACTGGGGACAATCTCTAACTTTGTGGCCTGTCTTGCCACATCCAAAATAGACATCACTACTAGCTCTACAAGCACCCTTGTGGTTCTTACCACAAGTCTGACAAAGGGGATTAGTTCGGGCATTGCTGAAACTGCCCTGAGACTTTGATCTTGGCGCCCTATCTCTATTACCATTTTGAACTTAGGAGCTAGAGCACTGGTTGAAGAAAGAGCTGGAACTGTTGACTTAGGATGAAACTGAGAATGGTTTCCTCCTTCTGATTTGGGCTGAGCAATGTTGAAACTACCTATCCTTGCTCTCTTATTCTGCTTCTCCCTCATCTTAATATTTTTCTTCTCTATCTACTGAGCATGAGTTATAATCCTAGATATGTTCATATCACTATTCAACATCACTGACCTGCACTCATTGACTACACTATCATTCACCCCAGAAACAAACTTACTCATCTTGGCCTTGTTGTCTGCAACCACATAAGGGGCATATCTGGATAATTGAGTAAACTTAAGAGAATACTCTTTCACTATTATATTACCCTATCTGATGTTGATAAATTCTAACACTTTAGCTTCTCTTAGCTCTAGGGGAAAGAACCTATCTAAGAATGTGGTGACAAACCCCTTCCACTCAATGGGACCTACATCATCTGGCCTTTCTGACTTCCACTATTTAAACCAAGTGTGAGCAACATCCTAGAACTGATATGAAACTATCTATGCACTCTCACTAAAAGTAACCCCCATAATGTCAGTAACCTTTTGAACCTAATTAATGAATTCCTGAGGGTCCTCATCTGACTTAGACCCAAAAAGGGATGGAGGATTCATTCAGGTGAAGTCTCGAATCTTGGCTGTAGCTAAACTGGTCACTGGGTTGGACAAAACGACAACTGGTCATTCATTATGAGTAGCAACTGACTAAGCAAGAGTAGTGAATGCAGCTCTGAACTCTGCATGAGAAACATGTTCGCCTAAAAGTTTTTCAGGCTAAGGGGCTGACTGATTCTCGTTTCTTTTTTTAGGAGGCATGTTCTGTAGAAGAAAGGGAGAAATAGATTACACTGAGAAATTGACTTGAGATTATGCTCACTAGCATCACATAAATATTGAAAGAAGGGAAACTATTCCTAAAACATCTTATATCCTCCTGCACATAAATGTGGCGTGCAACACACCCATGTACAAGACTCTACTAGATGTGGCTTTCACACTTCCTAGGACGCTATTAAACCTTTGGCTCTGATACCAAGTTTGTAATGCCCTAAATCTAGTACCTAGAATGCTACATGGTGCTCATGACTCCAAAGTACCACAAGCTAATCCATGACTAATATCTGTACCTGAACACTGCATAATATACTGTATAAATGTGGAAATAAAGGCTATATGGTTGAAAATTGTACTATAACTAATAAAACATAACATATGGATGAGGAATGAAAAAACTCAAAATAACTGAAATAAACTGTCTGAACATACTGTAGTCTGAAAAGCCTCTAACTGACTGTACTTTCTAAATATAGAGTTGATGGGACATGTCCCCAACTAACTCCAACTACTAAAATAAATTAATTAATGAGATAATAAAGTAATGGTCATGTCCTCGAAGGATGAGGACTCACTGCTAACTCTGACGGCAAAAACTGGAAGGGTACTAATTCTCTGGAGCTCATACTTTTGAACCTAAGGTATAAAATACAATAGCACAAATGTGTCAATAGATTTGAATAAACTGGTATGCATGTGAGTTAGGATGAATACAAAGGGTTCACATGCATGAACTATACTAGCTGTCTGGATAACATGAGCATGAGAATACATACATGAATACATAATAACTATAACAGAGTTCGTGATAACTTGAGTACTAAGTCTAAGTACTGATAACATGAGATGCTGATAATTGTACAACTGAAAGAACTGATACTGAGTGATTGTATCTGACAGTTTAGTTTCTGATGAAACTAGCTGAGTTTCATTTTGTTCTGAGTTGACTGTATTTGACAGTCCTAAATTCTGTAGAACTATCTGAGTTCTATACTGAATGACTATATCTGACAATCCTTATTCTATAGCTGAAACTATGGTGACCCAAATAATACGTCATAGTTGAGTTGGGGTCCAATCTACAACCCCAATTGGAAGGGTGTCAATACTGTGCCACCGGTAAGGACAAGTTGTGGGTGACCTTCATTTGACAATGTCCCTAAAATAAAATAGTAGGACCCACATTTGATAGTGTTTATCTCGATGCAAATTCCTACTCCGATCTAAATAGATACTGAACATAGTTACTGAACTGAACTGGACTGAATTAAATAAGTTTTTGCTGACTGATGGAATAGTACTAAGATTACTATATTTCTTAGATTTCTGAGATTACTGACTTTACTGAGTTTACATGAGTCACATGACTGACCGAATTTCTATGAACATGACTCAACTGAGAGTATCTTGAAAACATGACACTGGCTCTAAGCACATAACTAATTGTCAGGTATAAGTACCCCCAGGACTCGATGGCATGAAACTGACAAAGCATGACTTTCTTGAATACATGACCCACATCACAATCCATAATAAAATAATTTGGATATTTCATGAAGTAGAAGTTCTAAAGCACCCCAATGACCACACATATATCCATAATTCATTGACTAAGGTATTTTATCAAACACTTGACATGCATAAACTTGTACATGAATGGGATTTCATATTATTATACTAGTATGGTACTTTTCCTTCACATAGGCATTTAATCAAACACATGGGGAGCATGCTTTGGTTATACAATCATCAACACATCTAATAATCATGGATACATCAATCAACTTATAAATTGAAGAGGGGTTTATCATGATTATTATGTAAATCTTCATATACTAGGGTCAATCATTGGAATATGTAATTTAAAATATGAATCAAAACCCTACAACATCATGAACATAAATTTCAATTCAATTTAAATCATGAATATTCATAAATACACAAATCTTGGATTTTAAAAAGAGATTCTTAAGCTTCATGGGTGAAAGGGACCTATGATTCAACACATGACATACCTAGGTTGTGAGTTTCTTGAAATTCTTAGACTTGAAGAACTTGGAATCTCTTAGTTTCTTGAAGAATGATTTGGATCTTGTTCTTGGGGATTATCTTTGAGAGAAAACCCTAATTTGATATTGTAGATGGATAATGAACTTATAAGCCTTGGTCTAATATAATTAGGGTTAAAATGGGTGGAAAAGACCCAAATACCCTTTTAAAAATAACTTTAAAATAACTAAACAAACTATGCGACAGTGGGTACGATGGTCCATCGCTAAGTCGATGGTCCATCGCTAGGTCGATGGTCCATCGGTCCTAACCGTCGCACCTAGGCAGAATAGGGGTTTACTGCCTCTGTTACGATGGCTTAGGCGATGGTCCATCGCTAGCTCAACAGTCTATCATCCTAAGCCATTTTCCTTAGGCACAAGGTGGTCTCACTGTCTCCGCTGCGACGTCTTGGGCGACGGTCCGTCGCACCTGGGTAGTTTTGACTGCTTTCTGTATTTCGGCCATAACTTTCTCTTTTGATGATGGATTTTTATAGAATGGGTATCGATGGAAAGCTTATTCAATTTCCCATAAGACAATAACTGAAAATCTTAAAAATTCCACATATATAAAAGTAGATTCATCTTTCAATGTAAGTTTCTAACATAATTTGGACGATTTTAAATTAGGTAGAAGTACAGGGTATTACAAAAGGCCACAGTTTTCTATTGACGGGTGAGCCTTCCTCCCTAGGTTTGCTAAGTGCTAAATCCTACTCCCAACTGAATTGTCTTTAGTTCTGACTAAAGTCAACTATACATCACAACCTATAATGCTCAACATGATCTTAAAAAATTGAGTATGATGATAAAATCATGATTTGATTGACTTGTTACTTGTAATTCTGAAACATGTATCAATGTATAGGTATCATGTGTTCATAATACTCTAGCACAGGGTGATACGTAAATACAACAACATTATTTAAATACACTGTAAGAAAATTTAGGATTCAAAGATCCAAAATATTGTACATGTCATTAAACTGATGAAATACATGAATTTGGATATAGAAATGTGTTAAACTTGGGAGGACAACATGCTCACATGTTTTAGTTCATAACTTGATAATTTAACATGGGGTAAATTGAATAAGGCATAGCTAATTGGAATTCAAAGCATGCAATAACATAATTCACATGGGAAAACATGTTGGCATGGATTGTATTCAAAACTACTAACAAAACATGAGTAAATTCATACTTAACACTAAAATTTCATGAAAAGAGGATAACGAATTCATACTGAACAAAAAAGGGATTTTTTTGACTCAATGGGTTGAAGAAACCCATTAATGAATACCCCCACATACCTTAAATACTTAAATTCTTAAGGAATAAGCTTGGAATTGAAACCTTGAATGCTTGAATCCTTGAGGAGAAACTTGAATTTTACATTCTTGGGAAAGAGAGATGAGTTTACGTATGATAATTGATGGAAAATGGGGTAATTAATGCCCCTCTTGGGGTTTTAATTAATTAATTGGGCATTTTTAGTGAGGGGGAAGACCAAAATTCCCCTAGACCTTTAATTAAGAATGTAGGAAATATATAGATTTCATGGAACAGAAGCTATTTGGGAGATAAACCTCTATGACACAAACCTTAACACGAAGACTATCCTCCGTGTTATGGACCCTATCATGGAGATTATCCTCCGTGACATGGGGATATTGCGAGACTCTTACTGCCTTCGAGGTCCAAAATCACCTCAAACCCTATCCAAAAATTTTGAAACTCTTTTAGGACGCCCCTTTAAGATCCCTAAATATATTTCAACTCAAAAATCAACGTTTCATATTCTAGAAGGCCAAAAATAAAATCCTCAAAATCTTGAGGTATTAAAATTATTAAGTCCTTTCTACTTAGTGTATACTTAGTGTAAAATTTTTGCCTTAGACTCCCTTTTAAATATGTGATTAGTAGCTGGAAATGAGATCGGTATCTTACAGGGTATTATAGGGTCTTATCTGATATTGTTGGCCTTGTGTAGGCATTTGGTTGTTTTCTTCATGATATAAAATTCCTAAGTTGGGGTTAATATGATAATAATGATGTTTCACTTGCATATTTCACTCTAATGGTACATGGATTATATGGAATCGTGGATGGTTGACATATTAAGTGGAACTTGAGCTCATATTCATGTATATTGAGTTGATTTGAGATCTTCATACTGGTTTGGCTATGAGCATTGCGTCCTTATCTTATACATTCATTCATGAGACATTAACATCATTGTGGAAATACTAATTTCTGACAGAATTGTGACACTTTTAAAATTCCCTCTATCGTAGACCACGTTTCAAAGAGGATATATGGTATATTGATTGGGAGTGAGTATTAAGTTTTATATATGTTGCAAACCTCCCATGGGTTCTATTTGGAAGCACTAATTATCGGTAGGTGTATACGAAGTTTATAAGATAACCTCGATCGTATCACGTCATCATCATTATCATCCCCATTGTATTCATTCATTTATTCATATTCAGTATAGTGTTTCTATATTTTATATGATGCATGTCTATTTTGTTTCTTTTGTGTACCTACTTCCTGTTTTTGTCTAATATTTAGAACTGTTAATGGAGATGGTGTGAGCTTTCGTTTGGGTCATTTTCTACTTGCAGGTGACATGCTCATAGTTTGTATTTATATAACTTATTTCTACATTTCTCAATCGGCCTATGATACCTACTAAATACAAATAGACCGTACTAATCCCTTTTGTGCCCTTTTGGTACAGATCCAGGTATAAGTGCACCGTATGGTTTAGGGTTGTCAAATGGGTGGGTTGGGTTGAGATTATAGATAGTAAATGGGATGAATTTGATATCAAGTTAGGTCATGACCCACCCGAGTTCATTTTGGATTAAAAGAGGTTGGGTTGAAATGGATAAAAATTAGGTTGGATCATGACCCATCTAGTTTAACCCGCTTAATCTAAGAAATATTAACATATTAATATTTACCTCTTCTAAAGAAAATAAATTTGAATGGGTTTGAAAAGTTGGGTGGGTGGGTAGGGAATGGGGGTGGGGTAAGAATATTTTCTTAAACTTCTTTTTTAAAAAAATAAAAAATTATTTTTTAGCGAGGGGTGTGGGGTAAGGGGCCGGGGGTAGGAGGGGTGGGTTTTAGGATGGGGGTTGAGGTATAAAAATAATTAAAAGGAATTTAATTTTAAAAAAATAAATATTTTTTTCTTAAAAAAAATTGAGAGCGGGCGGGGTGTAGGGATGTGGGTGTGGGGGGTAGGGGTTAGGCAAATGATGGGGATTGAGGTAAGAGTTTTTTTAAAAAATATATATACGTTTTTTTAGGAAGAAGGGGTGGGGGAGAGATATATCGTATAGGAGAGAAGGGTATTGGGGTGTAGGAAGTAGGGAGAGATGGGGGTCAGGATAAGATTATTTTTTCTGTCAAAAAAATTATTTATTTACTTTTAAAAATTAAAATATTTTTAATTTTTTAATATAGGGGAGGGGTAGGGGTTTGGGGTAGGAAGGAGGGAATGGGGATGAGGTGGGGTGGGGTAGGGACAAGAAGAAAGTTTATAAAGAGATTTTTAAGAAATAAAAATAATTTATTCAAGGGTGGGGTGGGGGTGGGGAACGTTGGCTTGTGGTGGGGTTGAGGTAAGGTGAGGGTGAGGGTGAGGTGAGGTGGGTGATTTTGAGAGTGGGAGGACACATCATCACTTTTTTCCCTACTTTCATTAAAAAAATACTTTTTGAAGTAAATAGGTTGAAGTAGAGATTGATTGGGCTCATTTGAACCCAATTTGAAAATGGGTTGGGATTTAATGGGTTGAGATTCACCCAATAGCAAATTATCTTAAATCCGAACCATTAAATTTTGGGTAGGTCAACTTAATTTGGGTTTATTTTGACACCCCTAGTATGGCTGTTGAATTTGGGTGGTGATTTGATATATTCGTGGTAGTGGCCGCTCTATGTTTTCAAAGTTAACCTCTGTAACACCCCGCATTTTAGGGAAAAACTTTGAACCGTCATTCCTATGTGTGTAAACTCTCCTCAAAAGATTTGGATATGAATATATGTATCATGATCATTTACCTTGTGCAGAAAGTTTTTTCGATGTGAATCATGGTCATAGGAAGCACTTAGAGCAAAGACGAGTTGAGGACTTTTCAGTTGATTGAGTTTTAATAGATTCTCCAACTAGGGTCCAATTTAAAGAAGTGTATTTCCTCGAAAATATCTATTCAAGTGTCCTACTATATATCAAATGAAAGTTCTTTGAGCCATCTTTCCAATGCATTTAGTTTCACCTTAATTCGATATTAGAGTGGAAAGTTATGCTCATTTTACCTCAGATTGTTCGTCTGTCAACAAGGTGACGACTTAAGGTGATAAGCCGTCAACTAAGTGATGATCTATCAACCTCGTCATTAGCCTCAACCAAAAACACCCTCCTTCTCTGAAGGAAAGGTGACGACTAGGTTGACAAGCCATCAACTAGTTAACTAGTTCTCAACTAAGTCATCAACCTTAACCAGATCATGAAAAGAAGGTGACAACTAGGTTGACAAGCCGTCAACTAGTTGATAGGTTGTCAACTAAGTCATCAACTAAGGAAATTCCTGTAATTTTTATTCAGTTTCCCTAGGGGTATTTTGGTTTTTCCTCACCTCAAACTCTACCTCCACGACTTAAATCACCCTATACACGATAGTTTCACATCATTAATGAGTTTTCAATATTTTCTATCCTCTCCACTCTCAAGAGGAAAAAAATTAGGGTTCCTTCCCAAAAACAAGAAATTCAATCTTTCTTCCTTAAGAACTAAAGAATTCAAGTTCCAATTTCAAGTTTTCATCAAGAAATCAAGAAATTTAGGTATGTGGGGCTTTGAACAAGGTTCATCTTTCATCCTTGTGCCCAAAAGTATGATTTTCAAGTTAAATTTCCATGTTTTAAATTAGGGTTCATCCCCAAATTCTCATGTATTGAAGCATTACATTACCTTGTTATTTAACAGACTAAAGAGCATAAGAGTTGTACTTATTCATGTTCTAAACTACAAGTTTGATATTTTGTCTTGAATTTCATTATTTTGATGAGAAATTGTTATTATCCTAAGTTTAATACATCCTCATTCTTAAATTCATGTATTATAATCATGTATTGAACTATCCAACGAGTTGGGTCTCTAAATTTTGACTCCTTATTCTGTTTTAAGGGTTGTTATTTTATTTTTGTAATCACTCAGTGCTGGCGGGTTATGAACACTCAATACCTATATGTTTACTTGTTATTTTAGACTTTTCCAATTATAAGTCAGTCAGCCCATGATTTTATTGTTAAACTCAGTTTGTTATGCTCATGTCGAGCACTAACAGTTTATATGCTTATGATTAATTCAGACTCTGTATGCACTGAAGTTTTTATTAAAACACCATGACCTGAGCTTATCAATTATCAATGCATACACCAGTTAGTATTTCAGTGTTTTTCAGTTGGGAGTAGGATTTAGCACCGAGTGGGAAGTGTGGGTTCAATGTATCCTACTTTCCTAGAAACTACATGCCACCGTAGGTTTAGGAGCCTCGCCGGAAAGTGTTTCCCCTTGCCCAATATGGGCTCAGTTTAGTGAACACTCCAGTTGAGGTTCTACTTCGATGGCAAGGATAGAACAACCCTCCTCAATGTGGGTCAGACGTTGGACTCCATGATAGCTCACATATTTTATATCAGTCACATGATATCTCCAAAGTTTTAGTTAGTATTCAGTTTATCTCAATTCAGGTTTGTTTGACCAAGTAATCAGATTTCAGTAATTATTCAGTCAGTTTTATAGATTATTCATGTTATTCAGATCATGTCAGTACATGCTATACTTGGTTTTGCATTCTCAGTTTTATATGTCTATGATTTTTTATGCTCAGTATCTATACATGATCCTCAGTTTAGTTTTACAATATGTTTAGTTTTACAACATGTTTAACTTTACATGAGATTTACATATCGTATTCTTGTTTTACCGCTTCCCAGCTTCAGTTCTACTTATTCAAAGAAATATAAAGATTTAATAAACTAAATGTAGTGATTCACCAGCTTATCAGATTATGTTTGTTACTCGTGTTTTAAGATACTTCATCTTTCAGTTGATTTTAGTCTCTTGGTGAGTCTACTTGCACTTAGAATACATATTTTAAGGTTATGTATCTATCCAATTTTACCTATTGCATTCACCCCCTACTTACTCAGTATATTCCAAAAGTACTGACCACATATACGTCTGTATGGGTATATCATTTCATAATATAGGTACTAGAAGTTGTCCACACACCAGGGTTAGACAGTTCTCAGCTTTCAGCCAGCAAGTGATGAGTTCTCCTATTTTGGGAACTCCAATCCATTACAGTTCATGTGTTGTATTTGACTGTCCATATGTATTTATTAGTGGTTGTTGGAGGCATGTCCTAACCATCTATAGTTAGTATAGTTGAGGATTCATAGAAAGTCAGTCAGAGTCATGATATGTAATTCAAGTTCATTCTTCAGATTTATTATGTTGTAAACTTTATCAGTATTACCTTTATTCAGAATTTCTCATGATCATATTTTCTCTTAGAAAATTTAGTTTTTGATATAATTTAACTCAGTTGCTCAAGCAATATGCCAGTTGGTGGGTTAGATTGGTATCACTTATGGTTCTAGGAATCGTGTTAAGACTGGGGGTAGTTATGGGTCGTGACAAACTTGGGAGGCTAGGGTGTCCTAGGGTGTATATGAAGTCGTGTTTAATAGAGTTTTGTAGAATGGTACGCAGACATCTATACTTTTCTTTGAGAGGCTACAGGGAATTTAAGAAATATTTCTCATCTTTCATATCTTAGATCATGTTGTAGAGATGTTCGTTAAGAAACTTATACAGATTATCCTTTTACTCCATTCATATCAACTCTTTCGTACTTTCAAGGTAACTGAAATAGTGAAGCTTAAATTCCTATCAATAGAGTTTTCTCAGAAAGTCTCAAAAGACAGCTATGGGATTGTAGGTTGGCTCAAAAAGTTTCCCACCAATGCTTTTATGTCCCAAATAATGAAGGATTTCATTCATGATCATGAAAATCTTGCACTAAGCCAAGGTCATATGTACCCTCAGAATCCTATGACAGCATATAACCTAGAGTTAGAAGCATGAACCTAGAAGTTTAATAGCAGTAAAATGGGGATAGTGTTTATCTGGATTCAGTAGATTTTGTATCCATGAGGATATTTGTATGAAAGGTGAATCGATAGGCTTGAAATAGTGTACACAAAAATTTAAGTTTGTTGATTCAAAATTAAGTATAATGGTGTGGGTGTGATTTAGAGATATACCCAAGGTGATATGGGATTGTACTATTTCTAAGTTTTAATAGTGGGTGTACTTAGATAGTACCCTTGAGTTGTTAAGTGTGAATGAGGCTATGTAGTATATGATGTTCTTACCAGCTAAGTTAAGGGTTATAGGTTGATGATGTTGGGTATACTGGTGTAATGGTAATTCTCATGGTTTAGGGAAAAGTATAAGATTAAAGATGTGATATTAGTTGGCTATGAAGGAAAAGAAGCAGATTATGTGTTTAGTGAGGCAAGTATGTGTTGAGAAGTTTAGGAATATCCATGTTAAGTGTTAGAATCTAAGTTTGAATCTTGGATAATTGAGCAAATAGGAAAAAGAGTTTGAAATTATAGATGGTGTGAACACAGTGTGTGGTGATACTCTCAAAGATTCTAAGTTAGTAAGTATTTATGTTATTATATAATGACTATTGGGACTATAGAAAGTTGCGAGTTCTATTTCAGAAGGAAGTATTAATGGTGGGGTTTACACTTTCAGGTGTAGTTTTTTAGGGATAGTTTATTATTTATGTGCATTGTTATATCTCAAACTCTAGAGTATAGTGGTTGTAGTTCAGTTTACAGTTTATTAAAGCGGTCCACAAACTTAGAATGATGGATTAAAGCTAAGGGGGAGATGATAGAACAAGAAACCAAGTAAGTCTCTCAGATTCTAATATGATGCCAATGAGATTTAGAGTAATAGTAGGGGAGAAAGATGTCCGACCCATTCTTATCTCAGTGTAAATTTTTTGTACCTCAGTCATCATGAAATATACTCATGCCTTACATGGCAGCTCCATAATCATAGTTCTTGTTCATGCACTTATATAGAATCATGTGTGCTACTCACTCCTAGTATAAAGAGTTCCAGCTCACTCAGCAGTAAAAGTTATATTCGATGAACTTATGAACTCCAAACTAGGTCATGCAGCTCATGACTCATATACTCATGCTTTACAGTATGATTAGTTCCAGGTACTCATACTACACTCTTAATGATCAGCAAAACTTTAGATTATGTCATGTGTGTCCTCAGTTTTAATCTCTTTAATGAATTTGTGCTTTTGATACACTATTCCTCAGGCCTCAATTAAGTGTCAAGGTTATGCATAGTATTCTTTCATGCTTTAGGTCCTCATGTTCTAACTTTTCGGTGACCTCTCCTTATGTCAATATAGTGGTGATGAACAATTGTTTAGATGGGAGAGAGTAAATATTTTGTATTAGGAAAAGATCGTTGTATGCTTATTCTATGTAAGGCTATAAGTTTGAAGTAATATTGAGGTAGAGTTTTTGATGTATGTTATGGTTAGTCGAAATTTTGTATGTGTTCTTTTGAGGATAGTGCACGGAAGTTATTATTGATAGAGGTATTAAAGAATGATGCTTTGGTGGGTTTTTTTCCTAGAAATTCATATGTGGTTATAATGATAGGCTTGAACGTCATGTTGGTATATAAGTGGATGGGTGCATTGTGCGCTAGTGAATTCCTAGTAAGAGGTTAAATTTAGTTTTTTTGAAGTGGTAAGAAGAATTATTCTTAAGATGAGGGGAGTGAAACATGCATGGGGTATCAAATTCATGGCTTAGACTAGTATTATGGAGTCATGTGTTATACCTTGTGATTTTGAGGAGGCTTGAACATGATAAGAGAATTTAGTTCAGTTCAGACTTTAGTAGATAGAGTTATCAACGCCCATGTGAGAATTACAAGTTGAATCAATGAGCATAGTCTTTAAGAGGATAAGTATAGTTGAGGGAGTATTTGAGAAATGTGGCTAAGCTTGAAAGTTAGCAGTTGTATTGCCTAAGGCAAAGTGATTCTATCCAAGATTATGTTTTATAGCCCTATATTACATGTCATAGAGCTGTAGCCATGTTGAGATTCCTTATTAAGATCTTCCCCAAAATTCTTTGCTCCCTAATGTTATTAGAACTTCTTAGCCAGCAATTCTGTTTAGCAGTCCGACAGACAAGTTCCTATGGGTTTCCATCTTTCCATATAGTCTTACTCTATGAATTTTCATGAATATGGCTATTCCATGAGGTAATTTGTTCTCATACATGTAAGTTGCGAATTTAGTTCAGTCCATCCATCATGTTTCAGATTCAGCTATGTAGTCATGATTCAGTTCATAAGTGTTTAGTGCATGATCTCAGTTTTCTCATGATTCATGCTTACATAATGTACTTGGCGATGCCCTTTTTCCTTTGATTCCTATGCGCACTTTGTTGAGGGATAATCCCTAATGAGAATTTACATACCTTATTCTATCCTTAGTAACTCTTGGAATTTTATTGCATCAGTTATCACTACACAATTCTATATGTATGATTGTATCATGAACATTCCAAGTGAGTTCTAAACTCTCAGCACTAATAAGCTCCTTATCATAAATAAAGTCAAGTCAGCTCAGAAATTAGTTTGGCATCATACCACTAGTACCTTAACATACAACTAGCATGATCCATTTGTACCTTGGATAGAAACCAATTAAACAACACTGATCATCATACGACCAATACCCCCTAAATAGTACCCTATCATACGACAAGTACCCATAAGTCATATGATGTCCAGAAGCTCAAAACTGAAGAATTTTCTAAGGACCAAAATCCAAGGTGTTTTAATTTTCCCCCACTTGGATCATTCGTCATAGAATGATGGACAAGGCAGTATCAACGCAATTTAAATCCCAACATCCCCATTCCGACCTTTAACCAAGTTAAAAAAAAAATACAAAGAAATCAACCTTTCTTTTAATCAAAACCAGAAAACAAGGATGTTATAAAGAACACATACCTTAAGTACGAATATCCGGATTGGAAAACAAATATAGATACTTGGACTTCATGTCCTCTTATGCTTCCTAAGTAGCCTCGTCTACCTTGTGGTTCCTCTATAGAACCTTTACCAAGGCCAGATCCTTGGTCCGTACCCAATGAACCTGATGATCCAAGATCTCAACCGAGATCTCCTTATAGGACAGGGAATCTGAAATACCAATATACTCGATAGGCACAACTTGAGATAGATCACCAACACACTTCCTCCACATAGATACATGGAGCACCGAATGAATGGATCTCAGACTAGAAGGAAACTCCAATTCATACGCAACATTTCCAACCCTTCTCAAAATCATACAAGGACCAGCACACCGGGGACTAAGCTTCTTTTTCTTCCCAAACAGCATCACTCCATTCATGGGAGACACCTTTAAGAACACCTTATCCCGAACCTCATACTCCAAGTCCCTATGTCTTATATCTGCATAGGACTTTTGGTGACTTTAGATAGCCTTAAGCCTATCCCAAATCACCTTCACCTTATCCATAGCCTAATAAACCAATTCCGGACCAAACATATCCTCCTCACCAAGCTCAAACCACCCAATAGGAGATCTACACCTCCTATTATACAATGCTTCAAAAGGGGCCATCACAATACTAGAATGGTAAGTATTATTGTAAGCAAATTCTACAAGAGGTAGATACTCAACCTAATTACCACTATAGTCAATCACACATGCACGAAGCATATCCTCCAAAATCTGAATAGTTCTTTATATTTGCCTATCCATCTGTGGGTGGAAAGCAGTACTCAAACTAACCTTATTCCCCAACCCTTTCTGAAATGATCACCAATAGTGAGATGAAAACTATGTACCATGATCAGAGATGATAGAAACAGGTACCCTAGGCAACTTCACAATCTCTTAGACGTACAACCTCGCATAATCCTCAGCCAAAATGTTAGTTCTTATTGGCAAGAAGTGAGCTGATGTTGTCATCCTGACCATAATGACCCCAACCAAATTAAATTAATTCCGAGACCGAGGAAGACTGGTAATGAATTATATGTTGATTATTTCCAACTTTCATTCAGGCAACTCAATTTCTTGATACAACCCTCTAGGCCTCATGTGCTCAACCTTTACTTATTGACACACCATACACTTGCCCACAAAATTAGCTAAATCCCTCTTCAAACCATTCCACCAATACATATCTCTGAGGTCAAGATACATTTTCATCGAATCAGGATGAACAATATACCGCGATTCATGTGCCTCGGCCAAGATCCTTTCCCACAAACCATCACCATTGGAAACTCATAACCTACCTTGATACAGCAAGATACCATCACCACTAACTTCAAATTCCATCTCTTTTTTCCCACCTATATCACCTTTGATTTTCATCAAGACATGATCTAACATTTTCTTCTGTTTGATCTCTACACCAAAAGATGACCACACCACTTCCTTTACCAACACACTTCCTCAACATAGATACATGGAACACCGGATGAATGGATCTCAGACTAGAAGGAAACTCCAATTCATACGCAATATTTCCAACCCTTCTCAAAATCATATAAGGACTAACACACCGAGGATTGAGCTTCCCTTTCTTCCCAAACAGCATCACTCCATTCAAGGGAGATACCTTTAAGAACACCTTATCCCAAACCTCATACTCCAAGTCCCTATGTCTTACATCCGTATAGGACTTTTGGTGACTTTAGATAGCCTTAATCCTATCCCAAATCACCTTCACCTTATCCATAGCCTAATAATCTAATTCCAGACCAAACATATCCGCCTCACCAAGCTCGAACCACCTAATATGAGATCTACACCTCCTATCATACAATGCTTCAAAAGGGGCCATCCCAATACTAGAATGGTAAGTATTATTGTAAGCAAATTCTACAAAAGGTAGATACTCAACCTAATTACCACTATAGTCAATCACACATGCACGAAGCATATCCTCTAAAATCTGAATCGTTCCTTATATTTGCCTATCCATCTGTGGGTGGAAAGCAGTACTCAGACTAACCTTAGTCCCCAACTCTTTTCTGAAATAATCACCAATAGTGAGATGAAAATTATGTACCATGATCAGAGATGATAGAAACAGGTACCCCATGCAACTTCACAATCTCTTAGACGTACAACCTCACATATTCCTCAGCCAAAAAGTTAGTTTTTATTGGCAAGAAGTGAGCTGATGTTGTCATCCTGTCCATGATGACCCAAACCAAATTAAATTAATTCCGAGACCGAGGAAGACAGGTAATGAATTACATGTTGATTACTTCCAACTTTTATTCAGACAACTCAATTTCTCAATACAACCCTCTGGGCCTCATGTGCTCAACCTTTACTTGTTGACACACCATACACTTGCCCACAAAATTAACTAAATCCCTCTTCATACCATTCCACCAATACATCTCCTTAAGGTCATGATACATTTTCATCGAATCAGGATGAACAACATACCGCGATTTATGTGCCTCAGCCAAGATCCTTTCCCACAAACCATC
This sequence comes from Capsicum annuum, assembly GCF_002878395.1. Classification (NCBI taxonomy): domain Eukaryota; kingdom Viridiplantae; phylum Streptophyta; class Magnoliopsida; order Solanales; family Solanaceae; genus Capsicum; species Capsicum annuum. Next base: position 156,823,831 of record NC_061119.1, on the reverse strand, counting down.
GACATTGGGAACACATAACCTACCTTGATACAGCAAGGTACCATCACCACTAACTTCAAATTCCATCTCCATTTGCCTACCTATATCACCCTTTATTTTCATCAAGACATGATCTACCATTTGCTTATCTTTGATCTCTACACCAAAAGATGACCACACCACTTCCTTTTCCAGCACACCACCCTCCTCAGATTCTAAGGGATAAACTCCAAGGTTAGTCAAGTAGTGAATATCCTTAACAAACTCCCACTTCTCATTTTCCATATAAGCTAAACTCCCTATGGATAACCTGCTAAAAGTATCAGCAACCACGTTAGCTTTACCTGGGTAGTAGTGAAGACTCATGTCATAGTTCTTGAGAAGCTCAAGTCATCTTCTTTGGCTGAGATTAAACTCTTTCTAAGTGAACACTCACTGCAGACTCTTATGATCTGAGAAGATGTCCACATGCATTCCATATAAATAGTGTCACCAGCTTTTCAATACAAAAACCACAGTTAACAATTCTAAACATGGTAGGATAGTTCCTCTCATGAACCATCTACTGCCTAGAAGCATAAGCTATTACCTTACCATATTGCATCAAAACATAGTCAAGCCCCACCCAGGATGCATCCCAGTAAACCATAAACCCATCAGTTCCTTCCGGCAAAGTCAAACCAGAGCCGAAGTTAGCCTATCCTTTAGTTTCTTAAAACTACCCTCACAAGCATCTGACCAAGAGAAACTTACCTTATTCTGAGTCAACTAGGTCAATAGGGCAGCTATAGTTAAGAAACTCTCCACAAACCTCCTATAGTAGCCAGGCAAACCCAAGAAGCTCTGAATGTTGGTTGGATTTGTGGGTCTAGGCCACTTTTAACCACTGCAACCTTATATAGATCTACCATGATCATATCACTAGAAATAATATGACTCAAAAAAGTGACAGCATTCAAACAGAATTCACATTTTAAGAATTTAGCATACAACTTCTGCTCATTCGCGGTCTATAACACAATACGAAGGTGATTGGACTGAACCACCTCATTCTTAGAATACATCAGGATGTCATCTATGAACACAATGACAAACATATCCAGAAACTGATGAAAGAGCCTATTAATCAAATCCATAAATACTTCCAGAACTTTGGCCAACCCAAACGATATCACCAAGAGCATAAAGTGCCCATACTGAGTACAAAAGTCAGTCTTATGAATATCTTCCTCCCTAATCTTAAGCTGATGATACTCAGATTGAACATCAATCAAACTAGTCATCTATCCTTGGAAGAGTATACTTGTTCTTAACTGTCACCTTATTCAACTGATGATAGTCAATACACATCCGAAGGGAACCATCCTTCTTATGCATGAATAGCACCGGTGCACCCTATGAGGACACACTAGGACAAATGAAACCCTTATCCAAAAGATCCTTAAGTTGTATCTTAAGCTCTTTCAATTCAATAGGAGCCATCATAAGTCAAATATAGTCAACCGATGTCAGCCTTAATATGAATACAAATGCCATAGCTGATACCAATATCGATACCGTCCATACCAACCCATAGTATCCCTACAAAGCTTCTATCCAAAAGTAAAACAATATCTAGTCAGGACATTCCCCTGACCATAGACAAAACCAAAGTCTATGAAATGAATAATGTGTGTAAAGAAATCCTTGACATAAAATAGATCCTTTCGGAGTATGAAAGCTCACAAATTTCAATCCAATACAAGATTATCTCGAATCTGATCACTAGGAAGGAGGAGTAGAACAGTTGGTTCCTGTATCTCGTGGGGATACAGCTGCTAGAAGATAGGTTAGTGGGTGAATACTTGCAAGTAATCAGGATAAGGATAAAATAATGCAAACCTTTAAAACTAAGTAAATAATCATATGTATACACATCTATACATACATATATACATAATCCATGTCAGGGAAGAAAATCGGGTATAGCATGCATTTGAAACCATTAACCTGTGTATGTGTAGCTTAACCATCCTAGAACCACCCAAGGCCTATATGGGTCCAGTGTTACCTCCTGAATGGGCCCTGATGTATGTAGCCACATAAACCAAAGATACCATGGGAGTAGGGGATTCTCGTGTACCCTTCGCTCTCCATGATGTATATATACAAGTATAGCTTAGGGGATTCTCGTGTACCCCATAAGTATAGTATGTGGTTGCTATGATCAATCCTTATATCGGCAAACATAGGTTTCCAGAATTCATCCATTGGACTCATACCTTCACGGTTAGCTATCACACACCGATATTATTGTCCAATTAAAACTATTAGCATATAACCAAACCACCAATTCTATTTATTATTAACCAAGGCTATAAGAAGTGGGATCATCATACTAACTATAACTTGCAAGCAAAGTCCTTAACCAACCATTTTAAAGAAAGAATTCCAATATACCCGTAGATCCTATTATCATTAAGTTTACTTGGGGGATTACCATGTACTCCACAAGTAGTTCATTATCATGTTTGCTTAAGGGATTCCAATGTACTCCGCTAGGCTTTCAATTAACCATAACCATGACCATTAAGGCCTTGCTATTTAACCATTTAAAACTATTCAAAACCATCCAAACCAATTTAGGGTTCCATTACCACTTTATACCATGCAAAGTTTTCAATAAAAGTTCAACAATGTAACAAAAGCATTCTCATAGGCATTTTATCAAACATGTTGAGGGCATATAGTTTCCCAAAATCAAAACAAAGAACCAATTAATCATTCCCATGGAACCACATGTTCAAACCACCAGTAAAACATGAAAACTCATAATTAAGACATGGGAAAACCATAACAAAGCATTTATAACCAAAACCCCCAACTTATAATTCAAAACCCAAAACCATACCACAATCATGCAATGAAAACCATACATTAAATCATGCCTTTAGTTGAAATAACAATGACGGAGGAGTAACTTGCCTTAGATTACAAACAAAACGGAGAGAAATCACCCTCTGGAAGCCTAAATTGATCCTTTAGATGAAATTCTATCCTTTGCTTATCCCAAGAGCTTGAGAGAATTTAAGAGTGTTTAAGAGATTTTGATTGATTTCAAATAGATTAATGAAGCCCCAAAAAGGTTCTTTATATCATGGGATTATGAGAGGTTAAGAGAGGAAATGTCCGGATTACCCTAACATAAATTGTTCAAATTTCCTATAGGAAGGTACAACTACCCCCTCCAACCGTACCCTACCATATGAGTAATACCCACCACTCATACCCTACGTATCCCTTGGACCCCAACATTATCCAACATATGATCACCAAGGCCAACTAATATCCAAGCATACTATAAGTAACCTAGAATCATACCTTAGGTAGAATAGACTCTTCTAGGTTAGACTTAGGGCATCATACATTTTGGAATCATTCCACTAGTACCCTAATATACAACTAGCATAATCCATGCATACCTTGGATAGAAACCAACCAAACTACACTGATCATCATACGACCAATACCCCTTAAACTATACACTATCATACGACAAGTACCCACAAGTAATATGATGTCCAGAAGCTCAAAACTGACAAAATTTCTAAGGACCAAAACACAGGGTGTTTCACAGCCAAAACTTCTATGTCTGGCCCCATACCCAACTCTTCTACTACTTAGATATCCTCTATATGATCCTGGGGTGAGGGAGGTAAGGGTGTTCTCTTGAAATTATGGCCATCCACCACTTGAGCTCACTCGTGAGGGGTGTAGCTCTCCCTTTCCTTTCTCTGCCTCTATCTCTAACTCATCATCTTCCCATCCCAGTTGGCTCCACAGTTGGAGCAGTCAGAGTGGAAGTTGTTAGTCGGGTTCTAATAGACCTAGTATTCAATATCTACGACAAAAATAAAGATAATTAGATACCAATTTTGGTCACTAGGTACCAATTGGAATCAAGTTATAGAATGAAAGAAACAAGAATGACATATTTTTCTAAAGTGCTATAGCCTCCTGAAGAAAAGCACAAATGTCTCCATACCATTCCATAAGATGCTACTAGACCAGTTTTAATACAACGAGAAAGGCTCTGATACCATTTTTCTCACGACCAAACCCCATCATAAGTGGCACCCATACTACTCACCTAGTGTATAACCAATAACCCAAAAGCAATAATCAAACATAAAACCATCCCATTATATAAGCATTAAAGCTTAAACGAATAAGAGTAAGTAGAATTTATAGCGAAACCATTGCACTTAACCAAGAAAATATCTCTAGGACATGAAAGTCCTTGTACCAAAACTTCTATGAGTATCAAGAAAAAGGGGATGCAATCCCAAAACTACTAATAAACCATAATCCAGAACAAAGAACTATGTCAACAGAAAGATATTCCATGATAGCGCATAACACGATGCTCACCTTGAAATCTAGAACTCAGCTACTAGAATCAAAGGTGAGGTCTCGCAGGAGCTGCTGGTATACCTACTTTACTCATAAAAGTAAATACAAGTGTATTATCAGCACACAAGAACAACAATATACTAGTAGGGTCATTTGTCCAACCCAAGATGAAAATATGAACACATAACTAAAATATAGTTCAACCAATCAATCCATGCTCAACACATATACATTTAACATATAAACAACAACAATAATAGTTAAGGTCAAGCAACAATCAACATGCTATCATCAAGTTAAGTACAGTCAAGGTAAGTCAAACCAGTCAATAAAACTTACTAAGCATAGAAAAATAATTTCTTGGTTCACTCATAGAACCAACAAACTTACCTGACCCTTATACATACACGCTAAGGGAATTTCAACCACCATCTAGCCATGATCTTTAGGGTACAATTATCATCTATGTACTAAATCCCAAACTCAAGCATTTGCCAACCTTGTCTCACCAATAATCCATAAGAATGATTCAAATACCGAAACATCCATAATTAAAAACAAGACTAGTCAATTGATAAGCAAGTACACATTCCATTAAACCATACCAAACAACATGCATTAACCAGCCACACTACAAAGTAGTTAACATGCACATAAATACAAGTTGGGTTAACTATGATACCATTACCTACCTCGACTCAAGCTTAAGCTAGAGCCCTTTCCATGTAATTGTTGCTTGATCGTGGTGTAAAACATGCATATGATACATACATCAAGAATTGAACTAACAAGTTAGGATTCACAAATCACACCCAACTCCTAAGGCCAATTTCATGATCATTCTCTTCTCATTCTAGGGCTTTTCTACTGTAATTCACCTAAACTACCATTCTCGTGAATAAATTTAGGAATTAACAAAAAGGAAGGGTAATTAAGGATTAATCAAACTAAAACCACTAGTTTATGCCTTACTACCCCTTTGCACTAGCAATTTATCAAATTTAGCCCTAAAACTCTCTCTGAACTTTATGAATTAGTAATTCTATGGCTTAATAATCAATTATAAGTTAATGGGGATGAACTACTTTGCCTTAAAAAAGCCAACTACTGAATTTCTTATGGAATTCACCCTAGTTAACCCTTTCTTTTCTCCAAAATGAGTTAAGAAAATAATAAACTATTTTGGAGAAATATTACATAAATCTACAGTTTTCACTGCCATAGCAGTACCCAACCCCTATAACGGTATTGACAGCTTTGACCACTGCTATGGCAGTGTTGATAGGACAAAAAATCTATCTTCGCCCAAAAATCCTATTTTTACAACACATCCTAATCCCATGGCATTCCAAATAATGTCCTTTATGCTAAGGTCAATTTTGGGAGTTCTACTTACCCAAATTTAATTTTGTAAAATCCTACAGGTTCCTTATTGTCTTAGATAACTAGAAATTTTAATCAAAGTCACCCAACCAGTCTCAATTAGTACCAGATTTACTAGACCATACTCGCTCCAAAATTGATCGAAACTTGCCTTGCCTGAATTTCGTAACTTCCAAACTGAAAGGAATTTGGACTTGGAATAATAAACATAGAACTCCTAGGTAATGAGAATGTCATTACATATTCAAGTTGAGCAATATATTACATATTTTCAATTATCCTACTTGAGTGGTGTAAATTTGGATTATTTTGATCTTCTCGATTGACTAGGTAATGGGGATGAAAAATATTTTTTTCACGCTCATGCCACTTCTCTTTTGTTTGATTAAGAAATGAAATGGCTCCCTATATTATTTAAAATCTCTTATCTTGCACAAAATGAAATAGTCCATGCTCAAGTGGCTTAGGTATATGTGAGTATAACCAAATTGTAGCACAACATGGACAACCATGTGCCATTCACGATAGATTTCAAAAATAAGTGGCACTTTGCCATCCAAATAGCATTTCATTGATGACACCACTTGGATAACTCATTAATAAAATTTTTTAGAATAAGGCCGACTAATAAATGACAAAATAATAATAAAAAAATATAACGCTTAATATGGCATCTTGTTTCGTCAATTAAAATAATCAAAAATAATTTTTAATCATGATCTTTGTGGACTTGATAAATGTATAAAGCATAAAATTTTAGTATATGAAAAAGAGTAGTATTAGGTTTTGATTTAATTCCCATATCAACGTGACATTTTAACCTAAACTTGGGTTCTAGGGTTCTTTTATTGATGGAAAATATTTTACTTTTCATGATAATTATAGTTGTTTCAATTGTGAAATTCATTCATTAGCAAATTAATTGACCATTGGTCATGATTAATTCATAGCTAATTAGTTAATTCTTGTTGCACACCTACTATATTATGGATGTAGACACATAGGAGGTCATAGATTATAATAAATATATATATACGCCTAACTACAACAACAACAACACCACACCTAATGTATTCCCACAAAGTGGTATTTGGGAAGATAAAGTACGCAGTCCATACCACTACCTCAGATAAAGTAAAGAGGTGTTTCTGATAGAACCCCAGTTCATAACAAATAATAGTATAACAAACAAAAAACATAAAACAAATAACAAAATGAGATAATACACCACTAGATAATAAAATAAACAAGATGCTCAAAAAGTAATACTATAAACTATATAATCAAAATAATAATCATCACTAAAACACCACAAATAAGAAACTATAAGACATATGCATAACACTAAGGCTGCATCCATAATTACAAACAAAGAACTCCTCCCTACTATTAAGGATAAACTCCTATCCACTAACCCTCTACCTAATTCATTTTCTCCATACCTTTCTATCAAGGTTATGTCCTCTGTAAGTATACTACCCCTTACTTCTACCTAGCTTAAATTTGTCCCAAAGATGTCAAAGAGTGTTTTAAAGATGAATCCACTTTATACATGGGGTATTTTCAATATTTTCACTTTTTATCATGTGGAAAATTGAATAAGATTTTCATCGATACCAAATTCGTCCAAATCCAACACCCGGGCAAAGAGTTAGAGCCTTTTTAGTAAGGTAGTGTGTCACCTGAGCCATCAACGAGTTACGGAGCAGGCCAAAATGGCAATTGTCAAAATCCAGTGAGCCTCCACAATTATGGCGCGTCACGCCAGGGCTCAAATTCAAAATTTTCCTTTATCCAGTGTCTCAACACGATGTCTCTATGTCGCGCCAAACTTCGAGGTCACAAACAAAGTGGAATGCGATAGCCCCGCATCGCGCCACCATGCAGATTCCTAATTATCCAGTTCTAGTGACTTGCCGCGATAGTGGCATGTCGCACTAAGGATGAAAACTAAGAAATTTTTACAAAAATTAAAATACACGTCCAAGAGTTAAAAGGGTCAATTTCTCACCCCTATTTAAATCCAATAACACGTGATTCAGCCATTTTTCATCCAAAACATAGTGTTTCTCTCAAATTTCTCTCAAGAACAAGCTAGAATTTTCAATTGGGAATTCAAATCCAAGACTCAAATTCAAGAATCTCTCTGTCAATTTTTGTAGAATCAAGAACTAAGGTATGCACAGTGTTGATTCATGGACTCCTTTCGTCCATGAAGCTCAAGAACCCTATTTTAAACAATATGTCATGATGTTCTTATTTTGAATTGATTATGTTTATGTTGTTATTGTTTTATGATTGCCAAGATTGCCTCTTTATCATGATTTTATGAAACCATGTTAGTATAGGGTTGGATTTCATGCAATTGAGTTAAATTGTGGAACCATGTTGTATTAAATTGATAATCATACCTATGCCCTAAGTGTGCATACAAGTTGTTTGATAATATGCCCCAATAAATGAATAATGATAAAGAACTTAGTTTCCATGTGTCAAGATCATGTCATGCCTCTTAAGTTATGCTACACCTATTTGGTTAAGATGATTCCCATGCTAAACCTATGTATTGTGATTGCTTGATGGGATGTTCATAAGATTAGAAGCATTAAATTATGCCATATTTATACGCATTACTATCCATGTACAACATTATGATGATCATGTGCTTCATGAAATTCCCAACTATGAAATTATGAATTTTTTATATTGGTCATGTGATCCAAAGTGTCAAGCCTTGTCAGTTTCATGCTATCGAGTCCTGGGGGTACTTGTACCCAATAATTTAGCTATGTGCCTAGAGCTAGTATCATATTTTCATGATACTCTCAGCCAAGCCATGATCAGTAGAATTCAGTCAGTCATGTGACTCAGGAAAACTCGATAAACTCAGTATCAGTCTATTTCAATTTAGTAGTCTCAGTAAACTCAGGAATCTCAATGATCTCATTCAGTTATCATGTCCCAGTAGTATTCAGTAATATTCCATCAATCAAAAGAACTCCATGAATTCAGTTTAGTCCAGTTCAGTTAATCATGTTCAGTGAACCCAAGGATAGGAACACACACTGTCAGATGAGGGTGTGATTCTTAGAAGCAATCCTTACATTCTAGAACTATGTAGCCAACATAGGTTAGGACATCAACACTATCAGATGAGGGTTGATGAGGTGGATAAACACTGTTAGATGAGGGTCCCACTATTCTCTTTTGGGGACAATGTCAGATGAGGGTCAATCACAACTTGTCTTTACCAATGGTGCAGTATTGACATCCTTCTAATTGAGGTTATAGCTTTGACCCCAACACAGCTATAGTAGCTTATTAGGGGCATGTCGATTAGATGACTACTTCCTAAAGTTTTAGTTATAAAATTAGGACTATCAAATACAGTCATTCAGTCTCACTAATAGAACTCAGATAGTTCTTCAGATTTTAGGACTGTTAGATACAGCCAACTCAGAATAGTACGAAAGTCAGTTAGTTCCATCAGAACCTAGACTATCAGATATAGTCATTCAGTATTAGTTATTTTAGTTATTTAGTTATCAGTATCCCATTTTATCAGTATTCAATTTCAGGACTGTCAGATACAGTCAATCAAACCAGTTCTTCATAATCAGAACTATCAAAAATAGTCTTTCTTTTATTAATAATATAACATCAGTTCCTCAGTAATCTATAGACTTAGTTATTCAGTATCTCAGTATTAGCACTCAGATATCAGTAAATCCATGTTATCAAAATTCACGAGTCAGTGTTATCACGAATTCAGTTACGTTATTATGCATGTATTCTCAAGTTTATGTTATACCGTCAGTTATTATTGTTCATGCATATGAACCATTGCATTCAGCCTACCTCACTTGCATACCAGTACATTCAACGTACTGATGCATTTACGCTATGGTGTTTTATACCATAGGTTTAGAAGCACAAGCTCCTGAGCATCCTTAGTAGATCAGACGTTCAGTAGCCAGACTTATAGTGAGTCCTCATCATTCGAGGATAACATGATTATTTTATTACTTTATTATTTCAATAGTTCGGAGCTAGTTGGGGACATGTCCCATCAACTTCATAGTTTTTAGATAGTTTAGAGGCTTTTAGACTAAAACATGTTTTAGACAGTGTATTTTAGTTTTGGGTAATGTTATACCCCATTACAGACATTATTTTATATTTAGTATTAGTACAGTTTTGAACCTTATAGCCTTATAGCTTATATTTTGCATATTTATAATGTATTATTCAGTGCTCAGTTACAGATATCGTTCATGGGTTAGCTTGTGGTCCTTCGGGGTCATGAGCATCATGTAGCATTCTAGGTACCAGACTTGGGGCATTACAGTATGCTGTAACTGCTCCATGTCATGCCTAATCATCTCTCTTTAATATTTTCTAATTGTTGTATGACATATATATATACACATACATACACATTATACAACACATTATATGTATTTGCTCAGCGCTACCTGAAACTAATGCAAAGTAAACATCAATTTCAAACCAAAGAAATATAACTTTTGAAAATAATGTAAATGCCCATCTTTTGAAGCAACCTAAAGTTGGACTTTAAATCAATGAAATAAAGTTTTTGCCCATAAACAGTTCAAGAAATATAACTTATGACAAGATGGAAATTAAAATGTCAATTACATGATTATTAGTTAGGTTGTTCAATACATCTCTAATTATGAAAAGGACATTACAAGCTTCATTTTGGTGAATTCTAACTTAGCACTTTTATGTGAATGTTTCGTCGATGCCTCAAAAATTTCGTCGCTTGGAGGCAGCAAAAGTGGTTGTATGGGATAATACACTCCTATACCTATACCTACAAAAATCAATTTCAATAATAGTTATCATCATAATAAAAGTAGTATAAAATGTAAAATAAATTGTTAGAAAATTTACATACTTACAATAATGTCATGACCCAAATCCGCCGTGAGTGGCACCCACACAAACTTGCCGATGGGAGGACCAACTAACCCTATAAACCATCCCATTCTTATGCGAAAATACACAACTAAATCAGTATCATTAGTAAAATTAATATTGAAATATTAAGCAAAGAGTAACAATGAAATATACGAAAATAACTATCCCCTAGAACCTAAAAGTCATCATATCAAAACTCTAATTAATGTAAAATAGAAGTAATGCAACCCCAAAGAAATGTAATATCTATGTCTGAAAAAATAGAAAAGAGAAATAAGGGAAGAACTCACGATATGTCAAAAGATGCAGCTCACCCTTGAGTTCATATATGATCAGAATCATAGCTGAGGACTCAAAACATTCACTGAAATATATTTTGCACTCAACAAAAAGAAGAGTGTGTGTAGTATCAACATATAAGAACTAACGATGAATTGGTAGGGTCATCGGTCAACCCAATATGAGAAATATGAACATATAATTATAATGTAGTTCAATCAGACAACCATGAACCCTATCATCCAACTCTACTTCAAGTTCATGACACTTAACCTTGTAAAAAGTATAAGATGAAGTTTAGTTAATATGAGTCAACAAAGAAAACAAGTCAAGGCAAACTATGACCACCAATAAGACTCCAGGTCAACATCCATGACACAACAATCATGTAAATCATGTCCCAATTAGATAAGTAATAGGAAACATAGAGTATATCACCACTTGTAATTAGCTCAACATATTCAAGGATCCAAAAGAACATCAATAAAACAAATATCATGTATCTCAATTTACATAAAAAAAAAAACCATCCTTAGCAACTAAGCACAAAACTTGGTTCACTCAAGGAACCAACATAATAATTACAAAAATTCAAGTCCATTTTAATCAAGTGTAATGCCTCGAGGCTAGCCCCTGAATGTCACATGGCGCTTAGAACCATAAGTGATCTCAAGTTAACACATGATACTTGCATAATTCCTGGGCAATTGAATAAAATACATATTACTTGAAATACTAAGTGGGAAAAATATTTATTAGCTGAACTTGTTCAAAAAATACTTTTTAAAACATTTATATCACTGAATTATACGAAGAAAACTGAAATTGAACAAATCAACTCTGACTCAATGTCTATGAAGCCTCTACTAGTACTGACTATAGGTACTTAGTACATGACCCCCAGCTATTCCTAATCAATACAAATGAATAAAATAAAATACTAAATTTGCAAACTAACTTGATTCCTTGGATAAAGAGAACTCATGATATTATGGACTGCAACTAGTACCTATATTATGAAATAATGTAGCCACATATACCAATGTGGTCAGTACTTCTGGAATGTAATGAGTATATTAGGTTAAATTCAATAAGTAAAACCATTACTGATCATAACCATAAAACATGCATGGTAAGTATGAATAGACTCACCATGATCATAAAAGAAACTAAAAACTGAAACAACATAAGCATAAGTCATAAAACAACATATGAATAAAGTTTGTGGGTCATTACACTTAGTTTCTAAATTCATTACATTTGTGGGAGATTCTTATAACTGACATAAAACATGTGGTCTAGCATGAAGTCCAACCTCTTACCCACGTTGAGGGGGTTGTTCTATCCTTGCCATCAACATAGAACCCTAACTTAGAGTGATTACTAAACTTAGCCCATTTGGGAAAGGAGACTCTCTGGCGAGGCCTCTTAAACCTACAATGATACGTAGTTTCATGAAAAATAGGATATGCTAAACCCACATTTCCCTTGATGCTAAATACTAGTCCCAAGACATACTTAGTGCTCATACTTTATGAAATTCACCTTGAAATAAGCATATGAATTTATAAAACTAAAAACTAACTATACTTATCTTTCTAAATCATACTCATAAAAAAATTTGTGAATTTTATATCTTATCCAAGATCATAAGGTCAAAGCTAAAACTTTAATCAAGCTATAATACTTTGTAATTTTAACTAGTAAGCTTGAACTTCTTGTAAACTAAGGAAATATGCTAAATCATATATACTTCATCCAACTAGTGGAATTTCATGTTAAAATACTAAAAATCTCTTTCAAAGATCAATTTTATGGATGAAAACATGAGTAAACAAAAATGCTTGTGCTCAATGAACTTTAAATCATAGGGAAACATCATAATTTAAAAAGCATAGAAGAAAGTAGGTATGAATCCTAGTTATAAATTTCTTAAATTCAAGTAAATATCAAAATTTTAGGAATGGGATGCAAGAATATCCTTGCTCAAACCCCACATACCTGGTCTTGTTGATTTCCTGAAGAAAATCTTGAATTTAGAGCTCTTGAAATTAAATTTTTGAAGAGAAATCGTTGTTTGATATTCTTATGAGTTTGGGAGGAGAGAAAATATGTATTTGGGCTATAGGATGAGGGAAAACGTTTTAGTGCAGGTTAAAGGATCACTTAGGATGCAAATAATCCATTCGTCTTCAAAAACCTGAAGAAAAATGGGATTTTAGCATCTCTGTGACCATGGGCATGACACTCTCTTGTCGCGAAGCACAGATAGCGTGTCATGCTCTTATCGCAGAGCACAATAGGCATATAATAATCTTATCATGAAGAACAGTAGGTGTGTCACACTCTTATCATGGACACTTACTAATTCACTCATGAAAATACATATAACTGTTCACTCGGATATCGGATAAAGGAAAAATTAGATGCGTTAGAAAGAAAATTCAAAAACCTTTCATTTGTTGGGTATTGAGCTCAGAAACTCAATATGTTCTAGAATTACTCATTTAAAGTTTACCCTTGTAGGATGAAATACTAAAACTCAATTGATAGCAAATGTTCTCAACTCAACTTTTCTCTAAGTTTTACCTATGGTCATGATTCTCAGGGAAAAAGCTTTACATACTAGGTAAATGATAATGACACTTATATATGATTAAAAAATAATTATTTTTTGGAATTTGAATATATGAATAATGGTTAGAATCTTAGCTAGGAATTTGTGGGGTATCACATCAAGTAACCATCATAATCAAGAAAATACATAATCCCTAATTCACTCAAGGAACCTTCACACTATTGTCGCCCAAATTACACCTCCAATAAGAGTTTAAAGAACCTAACTAGGTTGAAATCAATCCCACAAGGAATAGGTCATAATATCTATCAAGATGTCTATCTAAACAATTATTAACCAATTTCTAGTAACGGGAGGATTGGAGAACTTCAACTAGTAACAAGATATTGATTTCATCGAATATGTAATCAAGATATGAGAGACACTGGGAATGTGTTCCCCATAATTTTGTAACTCCTTAGGTTCTTCATACTAATGATCTCTCCCATGGTTGGTATGCAAATTCGATAGGCTATTTTCATCTAACTACTTTACGCCTCTATTAGATGACTATCCCTAATTATGAATTAATGTCTCATAAGTTTTTCATTACTAACCCCTATCATTTACCCATAGTAACTATCCCATTTATCGGCTCAAATTAATTAAATGGAGGTTGTTATCTCTAAGTTGCATTGTTGATTTTGTTTTCCCATCTATTCCACCTTCTTTCTTTGTGACTAAGGATAAGATGAGTTATAATATTGGCTACCATCAAAAAATAGTCAAACCAAAGAGAACCATAATACATGCATAAACACTCTTTGATAATCATGTCGTACTTTGAACACTACTTAGTTAATCTCTCGTGGTTCCCACAACCCTAGCTATGGCGTTTAACTACTCAAATTACAAGAACTCAATACTAATTCTAAAAGAAAATCATAATTATGAACTTACAAATAAAAAGATAAAATTACAAATAACTCTTCAAATTAATACCCTTAGAATCAATGTTAATACTTCAAAGAATAGCAATATTCCTCAAAAGTTTCCATAAAATGTAAATTGAAATAATAAACATAATAGGAGTATTTATAGACAAACATAAAATATATCCTAAATAGAATGAGATTTGCTAAGTCAGCATATCAAATGTAGAAAGGTACGATCATGTGTATATACCATGATCATCCTTGGTGCTCGTAGGTTGACACCTAATTTTTTCATCTTTCAGATATTGGCTGAAACGATGCTCAGTATGAGTTCATAGTTTCATTGTATGATTGTGACTTTCTTTCATGACTTCTAACTTTGATTTTTGACTTTGTAGAATACTTCACCTACGATCGTCAGTATAAGCTCATGGTATCACTGTATGGTCATGGAAAGTGATTGTCTGGTCTCTTTCATACATATAATTTGCAAGCCTGGTTTGTGAACTCTCTTCGCACAATTGATCTTATGATTGTAGTATCTATGTGGGATGCACTCAACTGACACTTTTGAATCTAGAAATCCCACACTTCATTTCCCAAACCTCTTTGACATGAAAAATATCCTAAAAACACATCATACCCATGAAAACATGCCTTTAAACTAGCAATTTCCTTTGTTTTAAGCATCAATATTATCATATGTCCACGACATATCAACACTCTCAATTTAGAATGTTTGTATGTTCTCAGGCAAACAAAACACAACTAAACTAAAACACACTCTAAATGGCGTTTAACCAAGAGAAATCTAAGAGTACTACAATAGTCATATTTCCCAAAATCAATTTAAGCATACATAAATCAAAATACAAGTTCAATTCCCCCTCTAAACATCATCAAAACCAAAATTGTTTTGTGTACACAAACCACTTATTATAACATAATGGGATCAAAAACTGGCATTATATTATAAATAAATAATCTAGCACAAAAACTAATGACACTATCCAAACAAGCAGCACCTATGGTGCAACTCCTATGCCCTCACAATAAATAAGTACCTAACATTCAAAGTGTATCATGAATAGTAAAATTGGGACTAAATTTAAGCACTCACTCTCACAAAGAGGTCCAGATAGTGTGCATGAGATACCATAGGCTTGCCCTTATTTTCTACACCTTATTTTTTTTACCAGTCAAATTACAATCACTATAGGACTTTTATTGGATTGTAAATAGGCTTGCGGAAGACATATAGATCAAGTAAACTAGATTATCCTTGACACTATACTATTTTTGGTTCCACTCTTCTACTTTCTTTATTTTTCCTTTTTTCAAAATTTCAGAACTCGAGTATGTTTTCTTTTCACTACTTCTTATTCTTTTTCTCTTTTTTTTATTTTTTTATTTTCTAAATTTTCTTCAAAACATATTTATTTATTTTTGTTTCTTTTTCACACCACATCATACCTGAATTCTATTTTAATTTACTATCATATCCTATACATCTAATTTCTTATATGATAGCCACCCTCAACTTAGGCGATTTGCCTAAGTTGAGGTGCACAATGTCCAAGGAGTGATCAAGACCAAAGAAGGTTCATTGTAAATAAATTGGGAAGGTTAATGGGCTAGTTTGAGGAAAATGTCTAATTAGGCTTAATTTTGGGATCAAGGGTTATTATTTTCACTTTGGTAGGAATTTAGGCTTATAGTGGACTCATTCAAAAATGGCCTACGATTCTTTATAACTGACTATCCTACAACTTTGGTGAGACTAATCAGAAAAGTTCTAGATCTCACAAACATTGACTAGGTAAGTTCCTCATAACACACACGGTCAGGGATACACACATAGTTACTACCTATTTATTTCATGCATAATTAGGCTACAATTATCATGCTAATAATTCTAATTCCATGATGGGATCCATATTGGTCACAGTTCACTGTAAGCACACAACATATAAAAACATAAAATAATTTTCTCAGAGTCGTATATAAATATTAAAACACAAATTGGATGCTCTTTTTATTTTGACTGCACTAAGTTTTCTTGTTTCTCTCTCTTAGTTACACAAACAACAAAAAATATACAAAAACAAAAATAAAAATCTTAAACATGTGGTTATAACTAGCTAGTATATCCGAGGAAAAAGAAATACTCAACAAAAACCCTCAGATAAGGTACACTCCCACCCCAACTACCAAATAATTCAATATCCCCATTTCACAAATATATGAAAATAATGTAAAACCATGATAGAAACATAATTGTGGTGCACTAGATGCCTGTCATGGACTAATCCATTAGGGTCAAAGATGGAACTTGTTTATGCTCACCTCAATAGTGGCCATGGAAATATTAGTCAATTTGGCACTAGTAACGGCGAGTGCACGCAAAGAAGAAGTCGTGGGGACAATATGTGTGCCTCCTTCACTCTTAGTAATAGCATCAACAACAATAAAGACCTCACTCTACTCTAACATCGGCACGTTTAAGGTCCTCTATATCTTCTTCTCTCTCCTTTTCTTCCTATTTTATCCTTAATCTTTCTCTTATTATAGGGATATATATCATCTTTTACCTCATTTACCTACTTATATATCTTATTAAACTTGATCCATCCTTTTTAGGTCGCGAGTATAGAAGTGTAGTACCACCACATCAATATTAAAATACTCTATAATGGGTAGTGTGAAGGGTGAATAATTAGGAACTTCTTCTCAAATAAATTATTCACTACTTTTTTTAATATAGCCAACTCATTAGTGATGGAACTTAGATCATGAGCTTGGATGCTCTTTAACTTAGTCGTCATCCAACTCTCAGAGCTGTCAAAATGGGGTAGCATACCTCATACTGCTACCTTAATCTCATCTTTTATATAGGACTTTACCACTACCTCCAACTTCTTAATCCTCGCATCAAGAACAACCTATTTTTTTATCAACTTCTCTATGAATGTTGTGGGTATCAATGAGTAGCCTATACGAATAGACTAAAGTGTACTCGAGGAAGTTATAGGTTGCTATATGTATGATGGAGTAGCACCGGCTTTAAAAGTTGGGATCTCTATTGTAGTGCCAACCTATTTTGTTTTCTATGAAGGCAAATCAAGAGAAAAACCTTGAAATCGAGCCACTAGGTTAAATTTATACTTAACCAATGCAATGTCTACGATCATAGTCGATCAAATAAATTTATCAACTACTAGAATAGATGGAATATTTGACTTCCAATATAGCAAATTCACTAAGTTTGGGAAATTAATTAGTAGTGTGATAAAGTAGCGCCCTCTTCCAAGTGTTCTCCATAATGATCCATAGAATGTTTAGCTCTAACTCTACCTTAAAGGCTACCACTATCCCTACCTTAGCAACTCTCAATGTATTAAAATTACTTGTGGGTGTTTATAATGTCTAATAATAGAGCATAAAGCCTTGGAAGTAAGGCTTAGTGTGTACTTGTAAATGGTTGTACTATTCACACATTTTGGTCCTTCCTTAGCTTCCATAATATGACCCACCAAACACTTACAGTGCATCAACTTATCATCAGTACTCAACATCTTTACTAGTTTCAAATTATACATTCAGTAGTCATACTCTGGAGACTCATTTGATGTCTCAAAATCATCATCGAACAAGGCTTTAGAATAGCCATCACTAAAATATCAATCTTTTTACCTTGCACTATCACCATGTTATGTTTGGACTGCTTTGTTATTTCATTCTTCTCCTTCACAAAAGAAGTCATATTTTCAATCATCATCGTATAGTTAGCATAAAACTCTCTCATAAACTCAGCCTGAAGTTGCCTACCTATTTAGTCATCCAATCAAATTTGTATTTTTGGAACACTCAATTTACTTTTGGAACTTCCTATAGCGCCCCAGGTAGCATATGGGACTCCTTTTAGATAATTCAATTTTAGATCCCTTCGTTATTCAGGGACACCCTATCAATATAGTATTCCCAAGATTTTAGGACACCCTATTTCCTCAAATTTATCCTATATTTAAGGTGGGGCATCGATAGTAGCTCCCTTAAAATATTATGGATTAGTACCACTAGAACAACCAACAAACTCTTTTTTCCTTAGAGGAACTCATCTTGTCATCACATTTCACAGTCTCCATCTTGCCCTCCCTAATCAGACTAAGGAGGCTTAATGGGGGTAGCCACGAGAATCAATGTTGTGTAAGGTAAAGCCTTGGCTTTAGTAGATCTCAACCTAGTGGTTTGAAGCTTGTGTTGTTCATCATCACTGCTTTTAAAGTACTTAACCTTCAAACCACTAGATTCTTTAGATTAGGTCTTCAAGAATGAAGGCATGTTTTAGAGCCCTTTTCATAGCTATATACTTGTGGAGACCTTCCTATAACTTTTTCTTATTCAACTTATGTGTTATAATACCTATAGGAAAGATCGTTAGTCTCAAAAGAAAATAGATATGGGTACTTAATATTTTATGTAGATGACTCATAGTTTGATCATGGTATGAAAGTATGATCATTCAAAGTCCCTATTAAGATATCCTGAGAGTCATCACATCAGACTACTAATACCCACGATCATACCTAGCTATGATAATTATCGAGAGTGTTCTTCTGATGAAATCCTACAGCCATACAAACTGGCACCCAGAATGATCCAACCTATGATTATACATAGGATTGATGATCGTGGGTTATGTTGTGGAGTTTGCACGAACTTTAACTGTTTAAAACATAAGAAATTGAACCAACTTGACCCTTTTTTGACATAAGTAGGTACTTAGACTTCCCTCCTTTTGATACCCATTCAAATAATTACTTCGAGGCACTGATATTTTAATAAAGTTTGACTACTCATCTCTTTTTAAACTCAAATTAGAAATTTCTTGGCATTTTTAAGGTATGTAAAACCTCATCTTCTCATAGAATTTAAGCATGAAAACTTTTTAAAGCATGAAATTTAACTTACTTTTTACTTTGACTTTGGAGGAGTTTGGGAACTTTAGAAAGTAGTTTCTTAGTGGCAGTACAACTCACACATTTTGATAATTAAACCTTATTTTTCTATTTAATCATGCACTGTTGATGTGATTTTCGTGTTTGAATAGAGAAGGGCTTGTATTAGAACAAGGGTACAAGGATTGGGGATTAAAATCCAAGTCGAGTTAGGTTACATTGGCTAGTTTTAAAAATTTTAGGACCTTACATACGACTCGTACCTATAATCATAGGATCATGCACTGATAGTTGTCTATCATCATACCAAGAGAATTTAGAAAACTTGCCTAGGAACCTATAAAACTTAAGGACAATTAATATATATAACAAGGATTATTTCTTAAAATCGTAGGTTCCATTACCTGGATATTGATTTGGAAAAGTTCAGTCAGGCGATTGATTTCTTGATCATACTTCTTGGTACAATTGTGGGTGCTCAGTCATAGGACCACCTCCTCAAAACCAATTCATTAGACTTTATGTAGACGACAAAACCCACAGTTGTTTGGAACTATAATGCATTCATGGGTTCTATTTTTGTTTCAGTTCCTTGGTTTGTTTTCTACATTGTCTCTACACATGTAGCATATGTTACCCTTAAATGAAATATGGAAAAAAATCCTTGGGTTTCCTCAAAAGCATCCTTGATTTAACTTTATGATGTGTTTAGTTTGATTACTCAAACTTCACCAATTAACCTATGGATTGCCTCCTATGAAGCACCTGATTGAATGTCATAGCCTGACTTAGATGTGCCTGATTACTCAAGCACTATCTAGATCAACATAATATACCACCTTGACCCCTTAAACATTGCTAAAATAGTGTTTTGACCTTTTGCCTCTACTTTAAACTTCTGGCCCTCACTATTTTCAAGTTCAATCACTCCATAGGGAAACACTATCACCTCTTTATACGATCCTCTCTATTTTGACTTTAACTTGTCAAAAAATAGGCAATCGTGGGTTCCAATAGTAAAACCTTATCACCAGGAGTAAACTCTTCTTTCTATCTTTGGGTCATGGTATGTATTGATCTTAGGAGAATTTATGCACCTAAGTGAAATTATCTATGCGTATTTAGCCTAGTTTTAAGGACTTCTTATGTGTGTGATGAGTATTTATTGATGCCGTTGAGAAAATAGGTGTTAAATTTCATGTTTAGATGTGTTATGGTATATTTGAAACAAGTTTAGAATCAAATTGGATGCTTAGAGTTTAGACAAGAAAACTAGTGTTACTAGCTTGAGTTAGGTGTTGTTATAGTTGATCACTATGAATTCTATTATGTTTTAAGTAATAATTGTTTGTTGTTATAGGAGACTAAGGATTAAGTTGAAATCAATGTTGAGGAAGATAAAAAATCATAATTTGAAGTTTAAAGACACCCAAGAAGTGAGGAATGCAAAGGCAAATGGGAGGAGTTAAGGATGGCAAAATCTTGAAAATTTGAGGCCATGGGCATGCCACGCCCCAAGACACAAACCAAGATGTCAAAAAATAGTGACTATCCACAATATGGGAATGCCACACCCTTAACACGCCAAACATGGGCATAACACGCCCTTAGTTCAAAGATGGGCTCTTGTCTTCATACTATAAATAGTACAGTTAGGTTTTATTGTACACAGGTTGGACGACTTTTGGGGATTGAAATACACTTTGTAAGGTTGAAATTAGAGTTCCTAATATTTCCTTTAGTTTAATTTTGGTTTTCATACATAAATTCCTTAAATTTGATTCGTTATAAATCCATGAGTGGCTACAGACCATCATCTAGGGTTGAGGCCAAGAACATGAAATACTTAAGATCATATTTGAATTGGTTTATGATTATTATCATTATTTAAAGTTCATATATCATTGTTATTACTATTCTATGTGTATGTGACCCTTATGATAAATCTATATTTCTATTGTGAGCCCAGAAAGAGGAATAATAGATTAGAACTTGGGATGTATGGAGTGGTATCTTAAAAGTTCAATGGATTGAAGTTAGGATTTGTGACTAGGATGGTAATATACCTAATTCTCCCTATTTGGTTCATATATGGGATGAAATATAAATGTTTTAGCTTATTGCTCACATCCCCGCTCAATGATGTAGTTGTAGGGCTAAGTTAGATAGGCAATTAGAGGCTCGAAAGTCCATATTCATATTATCAACCCCATGAATTAACTACCAAGGTAATTAACTAAACCAGTAAAATTGTATAGCTATGTTTGAGTTTCCATAGTGCTTTAAAGCTGGCATTCTCCCTATAGTTGTTCAAACACTTTATAATTCCAAATTGTTTATGGTCACTTTTAAGTTTTCAAATATCAAACATTATTGGTTCTCTTTCACTTCTTTAATCCTTATAGTAACACTAGAATTAGATTGTTTCTGAGCATAAGTCCCTGTGGGAATGATACCTGGATTTTAAAGGCCACTTTACTACATAGGTGACCACGTACACTTGCATATGTACTAGGACGCAACAAGTTTTTGATGTCATTGTTGAGGACTTGAAAATTTACAACTATCTAAGTTATAGTTTTGCTATTTTGTTTTATAAGTTCTAGAAACTTGATATCAGCTTCTAAATTTGTAGGTATAGGTTTGAAAATTGAGTAACCTGGTAAGGAAAAGAGATTTGATTGACCCATATCCTAAACTTAAGCAATGCTTATATCAATTTAGGAAAGAAATATTACTTCTCTATCAGATACCTTAAATTCATCCAAAAAAAGTTAATCCTACACCGATAATGGAAGATCAACTAACCCACAAGACTGTTCACGAAGTGGCAATCTCACTCGCAACTAATGTTACCTCTGCCATTCGTAAACCAAAACTTAGAGGTTGATTTGAGCTCAAAAAAATATGGCGTAGTTATTGTACAATAGTAGGCAATTTATAGGACTATCACATGAGGATCCTCAAGTTCCTCTACAAAAATTTTTGGAGATCAATGATACGTTTATCGCTGTTAGAGTCTCCACTTACTACATGAGGGTTACACTCTTCCCTTTTTCACTTTTTGGGAAAGTGGAGATAAAATTGAATGCAGAACCCTCAAACTCAATCACTACATGGGATGATCTAGCAAGTAAGTTTCTCATTCAAATCTTCCCATCCAGCAAGACTGTAGGGTTACATAGTGAAATTTTCA
The DNA here is from genome assembly GCF_002878395.1 of Capsicum annuum. NCBI lineage: Eukaryota > Viridiplantae > Streptophyta > Magnoliopsida > Solanales > Solanaceae > Capsicum > Capsicum annuum. The sequence continues at coordinate 156,801,208 of NC_061119.1, read as the reverse complement.
GTTATAAGAAAAAGCTGAACAAGAACTTATATCATGCTTGGGAGAGGTTCTAGTCTCTACTCAGGGACTACCCACATCACCAATAGTCCAATGAGGTATTAGCTCATACTTTTATAGAATTTCTTGACCATAATACAAAAATTTTGTTATATTCAGTTGTAGGTGGTCAAGCTTTGGAGAAAACTTATGATGAGCTTTATACTCTCCTAAATCAAATTGCACAAGGTAATCCTTGTTGAATAGTTAAATTTCCTTAAATGCGGTAAAAATCCTGTAGGTATGATTGAGGTTAATGGTGTCACAACTCTAACCGCTCAATTGTCAGCCTTGCAAAATCAAATGATTACACAGTTAGCATATTAGGTGTGAACTAACCTTAGGCCCAAGTGAACGCAGTCTAACAGACTCCATTTTGGTGTGAGATTTGTGGTATTAGTGGTCACTCTTTAGACTTATGTGAAGCAAATCTAGAATCAGTAAATTTTTTTATAAATGCATAGAAGGGTAATTTGAATTATGGTAATGCCTTCATTCACAAGTGGTAGAGTCAGCCCACGTATTCATGGGTCAATAATCAAGTTCAGACTTAGCAGTTTTAGCAGTAGCAAAACATACAGGCTAGTAATATTAAAGAGACCATGAAGAAGATCCTGGACAATCAAAAATGAATGGCTATAGAAATAAAAAATCATCAACTTGCCTAAAAAAATTTCGAGACATAGTTGGGATAGTTAGCTCAACCCCAGAATGCCAGACCTCAAAGGGTTTTGCCAAGTAACAAAGAAAATTTGATGTAAGTAATGGCAATAACCTTGAGAAGTGGTAGCGATCTCATTAACGTACCCCTAAAGAAAATCAGGAGGTTCAAGCAAAATTAGTTCCAAAGTAGGCAACGAGGAAGCAAGTTTCAGCTAAAGATGCTAAAATTTTAGGGAAGCCTAAGTACACAAAAACTAAGAAAGATGAGCAGGTACAATAAATACCACCACCATTCCATCAAAGGCTTAAAAAGTCTAACGAGGATATATATTTCAAGTTCTTTGACATAATCAGCAAACTTTATATTAACCTACTGTTGTTAGATATTTTGTAGGGTATACCTAAGTATGCCAAGTAATTGAAGGATGTGGTAACTAATAGGCTGAAGTTGAGTGACATTGAGATGATGGAAGTTACTAAGGACTGCAGTTCAATGTAAAGACCTGAAATTTGATGAAATATGTGAAATTTGTATTTTTGTGTGACTTGAATATTTTTCCCTCACTGTAGTTGAGTTATGGTATTTCTGAGGTGTGGGAGTAATTGGCATAGTTCTCAATCCATTTTGGTACCATTTGTGCGATATTGTGGTTTTTGGAGGCTTTAAAAGCCTTATTTTAAACTTTTATGGGTATTTTTTGATTCGTGCAATGGATTACTAAACAAAATATGCCAGTAGATCCAGAACATCAATTTTAGAGTGGTAACATGGGGTGTGTGGTTTTATGACTTTTAAATCTCATTATGACCCTCGATTTGGAAAATTGTAATTTTAGGTTTCGTGGTTGACTTTGTGTAAATGTGTTTTTTTACAATTTTGATATTCCCATTAAGTTCAAAGCATTGAATTTAGTATGGTTACAGAGTTTTTTTGCATATATTAGATTTTGAACAAATCCCGATCACCCTATCGAAGTTTGTTAGTGCACAAGGTTGTTGGTGCAACCTCGATCACAAATGGTAAAACTCATTTAAGGAATGTGTTTTATGCCTTATGCAGCTGGTAACCTGGTATAAGTATATATAGCCCTTTGTTGTCCAATTTTTGATCATTTTTCATCTCGTCTCTTGAGAACTAAACTCTAAAATAGTGTGAGAGCGTAAAATGAAGCTTGTTGGTGCTTGGGAAGCTAGATTAACATCTATTTATTTATTCTCTTATAGACTTAAGGTGAGAATTCCCCCTTTTTTGTATCAAATTTCTTGATTAATTGTTCAATAACCTCAAAACCTTAGTACTTGATTTAGCCCCAAATTTTAAACCTTTTCACTTGAATAATGTTCTTTATCCTATAATTATTAGTTTTTTTCCAATTTCATCTTCAAAAAAAATTCAATTCTTGATTTTAAAATGGATTTCTAAGGTTTTACCAAAAAAAACTCAAAAATGATTTTTCTTCAATTTGAAACTTATTTTTTACTCGATTTGACTTGGTCTTTCATATGTAGATTTCTAAAGGTATGTGTAACGCCCCGAGATCCCATCCCAAGATGCCATACAGTGCATATGACCCCAAAGGACCACAAGCTAACCCTTTACTGATATTTGTACCTGTACTGCATAATATTGGAAATAAATACAGAAACTAGCCATAAGGTTTAACACATCTATGAATACTCATTACAGAAAACTGAATACTAATACATCCATCTGAAAAGCCTCTAAACTATCTGAACTGTGGAGTTGATGTGATAGGTCCCTAACTAACTCCGTCAACTGAAAATAAACAAATTCTGAAACAACAATAGTAAACTAAGATTCGTCCTCAAAAGAAAAGAACTCACTGCTATTGCTGCTGACTGGGACTGAACTTCTGAGGATACTCTAGATCCCGTGCCTCTGAACCTATGGTGTCAAATAAGACACCATAGCATAAATACATCAGAACAAGGAATGTACTGAGTATGTAGAAGGGGTAGGCTAATGCAAGGGCTCATGCATGTACAATGTCTAAATGAAGCAATCATGAAAGATGCTGCATGAGAACACATACATGAATGCACAGACCATGAACACAATCATCGCAACTCAAGATACTGAAACTCGGATACCACTTTACTATAGACTAAACTCACTGTTGACACTAAGATACTGAATCACTGACTCATCTGATACTGATAACTAAGGATCTAGATATACTTACATCAAGGACTAAATTCTGAGCTTACTACTTTTCACTGATAGAATTAGAGTTCAACTTTTCTAACAGATGACTTTGGAAGCTTTATCAATGATAAGAACTATGATTATATCTGAATCTGACAAACAAAATATTCAATAGAAATTTGATACTGTGATGAAGACTGTCTAGAGGCATATCTATAAATATGATATCAAATAGCTTTATATGAGACCAAGCCTATCTGACGGGATGGTCCATGAATCAGTGGAACTATCTGAGTTCCTCATAAAGATAAATGACTGTATCTGACAGTCCTGATTTCTGAAGATTGATTCTGAAATTGAAACTAAATCTGAAACTGTGTGATGTATTTATCTAACCGATATGCCTCTACTATCCCTTAGGGGTCCATCCTCTACCCCCGGCTGGGAGGTTGCCAATACCGTGCCACGGGTAAAGACATTATCTTTATGTGACCCTAATCTATTAGGTACTCAAATGAGAATAGTGGAGCCCTCATGTAACAGGTCAAGACACCTTATCTACCCTTAACTAGTAGGTATGATGTCTCAACCTATGCTGGCTACGTAGTTCTGGAGTTCAAGAATTTCTTAATAGAATCACACCCTCTACTAGTAGGTGATTTCCCATCCTTGAGCTCACTCGGTGCTGAGTCCTACTCCCAACTGAAAGACATTGATCTGATTCTTAACTAAACTTAGATTGAGATAAATCTCATATTGATCATGTTTCTCAAAAGATTTAACTAAGTTACGCTGAGATTACTTAACTTCGTATCTGACGGGAAAGGTATCGAATCATGGTATCTAACTGACGATACAGAGCTTGAATAGATTACTCGAATCAGTTCTGAGATTAGAATTGAATCACTTGAATAATATTAGAACTGAGCTAATTACAGGACTGAGGCTAGATTACTAGTGATACAGAGATTACAGATATAACAGAGATTATTGAGCTTTCTTAAGTTCTGCACTTGTCTGAGGATATAGAGTTCTATAGTTCACTGAATTCTGAGAATCATGGCTCAACTGGAATTATCGAGAAACTGACACGGGCTCTAGATAACAACTCTATTATTGGGTATAAATACCCCTAGGAATCGATGACATAAAAGTAACGCATAATCATTCATTCATCATCACGTTCATTCATATATCATCACAATCATTCATGCATCTTCAAGATCATTAAAGTATCTTCAAGTAATTAGGAATCATATCATAAAACAACATAGGGGAAACATGCTACTAAATCGTGCTCCATTCAACAAATTTTTACCTCAACTATTTCATACCTTTATCAATCTTGACACCTGTTTGGATAACACATGGCTTGGGGAAACTTCATACTATCATGTCACAACTTACTTGCTAACCACTTGACATGTATTAAAAACTTAGCATATATCAAAGAGTACATAATCAGGAAATTTACAACAATCATATCTCGACTTGTTTACTAGGACCTTTCAATAACCACTAGACATGACCGATTTGACACCTACATGGGGATTTCATGCTATCTTGGCACATATCACTCACTAAGGCATTTTATCAAACACTAGGCATGCTTGGACTAGCTCAAAATTTGGGGCTTACTATTCAAAATAGTATAATGGCCCTTATGCTTCACCTAAGCTCTTTATCAAACCTATGGGGGACATGTTTCGCTTATTCAACCATTTCTACACTCAAAAGTCATGAATACATCACATTAAAAATAACTTCAAGAGGGTCTATCACAAACATCACATGAATTCCACATACTACGGTCAAAGCTCAAATTTTTATAGTAAAACATAAATCAAAACTCAACAACACAATAAACATCAATTTCAACTCATACAAATCATTAACAACTCATAATCATGAAAATCTTTTAGTTTTAAAAAGGGTTCTTGAGCTTCTTAGATGCAAGGGACCTAAGAATCAAAATCTACATACCTTAACCTTTGAAATAGGATGAATTCTAATTCTTGAGACTCTATCCGCACTTGTAATAAATGATTCTTGAATCCCACACTATGAGTAACTTGATTTTTGAAGAAAGCTTGAAGATTTATGGATGAATTTTAGAAGATTAGGGTTCTTGATGAAACCCTAATTAGATATTCTTGAGAGAATTGGAAGAGAAAAATAATGAAATTAGGGTTTTGGAAGTGGGTTCTCATATTTATAGAGGCTCACAAAAGGTGGAAAATGACCAAAATACCCTTGGAAAAACGTGTCTAAATTGCTAAAAAAAATGGATGACGACATTTGTGACAGGCCGTCAAACCTGTGACAGGCCGTCATAAATTATCGTCACAAAAGGGTGGATTTTATGACTTTCTACCTAATTGTGACGACCTTTTGTGATAAACCGTCAGATCTGTGAGAGGCTGTCACAAAATGTTGTCACACATTTTCCAGACTGTCATACTGGAGTAAAATGGGCATAACTCTTTGCTCCGATATTAGTTTTTGATAAAATTGGTATCGTTGGAAAGATAATTCAAATATATTTCATTTGATAATGGTAAGTCCTCTAATTTGATATATACAATAATTTATGGTCGATTGAAGTTGACCTAAATTTTGACGGTCACTAAAACTTGAATGATAGAAAAGCTTTCAACTCGCCCATGAGTTAGGGGACCTCTATGATCTTAATTTATGCTCAAATAGATTCCCACACGATTCAAAGTATTTCATACTTGGGAGGATATTTTTGAAATATTTTGAATCGAATTTTTGCTTTATCAAATACGCTCTAAGGCTCAGACTAGAAGAGGATTTTGCGGGGCATTACATTATCCTCCCCTTGAGAACATTTGTCCTCGAATGTCGCTTGATAGACTAAGAATATGGATTAATAGAACTTACTCAAGAAATGGAAACATCTCAGATCAGGACTACGCAACTGGAACGACTGACATATAGAGTTCTCACACTGGGCATGCATATCTGATCCATGGAATACTCAACTGATGATACTCATAACTGAATTCTCATAATACACATGCATGTCTAATGCATTGACTCATAACTAGGATGATCTCATGAATACATGACTTAACATACACTAATAAGATAAATTCTTTCTGCTAAATGCGCATATCTAATGCATGAATGTCCGGCTAAGCTGACTTTTGAAAGTACGACTTAACAATGCAACAATGACTGATGCTAACCTCATAAAGAAAATCTGAACATGCATCGGGATGAATCTAATGGCATACAACATCATAATACTATGGGGTATCTCCCCCTTGGGACTCTAGGTCCCTCTAAACACACTTCACTGAAAAACTAGAGTGGTGCGCGGGGCACCTACAGACTAGGTCATAATTGACCGATCAGGATCTAAAACTTATGCATGCCTCATGCTAACACATAAGCTCAAAATAGGAGCAAAGTATCTAAAAATGCATATTGCAAATATGAAGGGCTCAAAACATACCCGGGTCTATCTTAGGGAATCTTTCCCGATCAAGGCAAGCCTGAAGTGTATACAATCTGTTATGAGCTGAAGGACGACTACACTGACTTTGGGGACCTGTCTTAGGACAGTCTCAAACTTTATGACCGTTCTCTCCATATCCAAAGCACACATCACTATTGGCTCTACATACACCCTTATGATTCTTACCACAGTCTTCAGACAATGGGTAGGTAAGACCCCTACCCTCACTAATTTGGATCTTGGAGTGTGGTGCACTAGCTGAGGATGGAGCTGGGACTGAAAACTTCTAACTATGATGAGAACGGTTACCACTCTGTGACCCTGCTTGGGAGAAACTATGACTACTTGTTCTAGCTCTCTTATTCACTCTCTCTCTTTCTTTTATTTTATCTGCCTTAATTTGTTATGTATGAATCATTATCCTAGAAAGATCCATATCTCTATTGAGCATGGCAGCTCTACACTCTTTCAACAAATGACTTGATACCCCAGTCAAAAATTACTCATACTCACTCTAGGGTCAGCTATCAAGTTGGGGGCATACTTAGCTAATTGGTTAAACTTAAGAGAATACTCTTTCACTATCATGTAGACTTGCCTTAGGTTCATAAATTCTTCTACCTTAGATTCTCTCATCTCTAGGGGGAAAAACTTATCTAAAAAGGAATCCTGAAATACTTGCCAGGTCATAGGAGCATCATTCTCCCCTCTACCCTTCCTCCACGCTATAACCCAATCATAAGTAATATCTTTCAACCTATAAGAGGCTAGTTCTATGCTCTCTTCTTCAGACACATACATAACTTGGGTGATCTTCTTCACCTTCTCTAGAAATAACTGTAGGTCCTCACCTACTTTAGACCCAAAGAACTCGGGAGGACTCATCCTAATAAAGTCATGGAGTCTAGCTGCGGCTGCATCATTACCCTGCTATCGAAGAGCAGTAGCCTAATTATTGGTCTGCACTGTAGTTGTCACAGCTTGGGCTAGCGCCTGGAAAATTGCTTGAAACTCGGCATGTGATACATTTTTATTCTCAGGATCTACTGGCCGTGGGGGCTGATCATTGAACCCACGGACAAAATCTCTGCAAGAAGGCATACTCTGTAATTGTAAGAAATAAGTGGATTAGACTGAGGATAAACTTGAGCTCATGCTCACTCGCACGAAATGATCACTGAAAGAAGGGTAACTGCTCCTAAGAACATCCTGTAGCCTCTAGTACATAAATGTGGTACACTACATACCTATGCATAAGACTCTACTAGATGCGGCTTTTCAGACTCCCTAGGACACTCTTGAACCGTAGGCTCTGATACCAAGTTCGTAATGCCCTGAGATCCCATCCCGAGATGTCACACGGTGCTTATGACCCCGAAGGACCACAAGCTAACCCTTTACTGATATATGTACTTGTACACTTCATAATATCAAAAATAAATGCGGAAACTAGCCATAAGGTTCAACACATCTATGAATACTCATAATACAGAAAACTGAATACTAATACATTTGTCTGAAAAGCCTCTAAACTGTCTGAACTGTGGAGTTGATAGAAGAGGTCTCCAACCAACTCCATCAACTGAAAATAAACAAATTCTGAAAAAATAATAGTAAACTAAGATTCATCCTCGAAATAAAATGACTCATGGCCACTGCTGCTGACTGGGACTGAACTGCTGAGAATACTATGGATCCTGTGCCTCTGAACCTATGGTGTCAAATAAGACACCATAGCACAAATGCGTCAGTACAGAAATATACTGAGTATGTAGACAGGGTAGGCTAATGTAAGGGCTCATGCATGTACAATATCTAAACTGAAATAATCATGAAAGATGTCGCATGAGAACACATACATGAATGGACAGACCATGAACACAATCATCGCAACTCTAGATACTGAAACTCGGATACCACTTTACTACAGACTGAACTTATTGCTGACACTGCGATATTAAATCACTGACTCATCTAATACTGATAGCTGAGGATCTGGATATACTTACATCAAGGACTGAATTCTGAGCTTACTACTTTCGACTGACAGAATTAGAGATCAACTTTTATAATAGATGACTTTGGAAGCTTTATCAATGATAAGAAATATGATTATATTTGAATCTGACAACAATAATATTTAATAAAAATCTGATACTGTGACCAAGCCTGTCTGGAGGTAAATCTCTGAATATGATATCAAAAAACCATATATGAGACCAAGCCTATCTGGAAGGATAGTCTATGAATCAATGGAACTATCTGAGTTTCTCATAAAGATAGATGACTGTATCTGACAATCCTGATTTCTGAAGATTGATTCTGAAATTGAGACTAAATTTGAAACTAAAACTGTGGAAAGTAGTCATCTAACCGACATACCCCTACTATCTCTTAGGGGTCCATCCTCTACCCCTGGCTGGGAGGGTGCCAATATCATGCCACGGGTACAGACATAATCTTTATGTGACCCTCATCTATTAGGTACTCAAACAAGAATGGTAGAGCCCTCATCTAACAGGTCAAGCCACCTTATCTACCCTCAACTAGCAGGTATGATGTCTTAACCTACGCTGGCTACATAGTTATAGAGTGCAAGGATTACTTCTAAGAATCACACCCTCTACTAGCAGGTGAGTTCCCATCCTTGAGCTTACTCGGTGCTGAGTTCTACTCCCAACTAAAAGACACTGATCTAATTCTTAACTAAACTTAGATTGAGCTAAATCTAATACTAATCATGTTTCTCAAAAGATCTGACTGAGTTATGCTGAGATTACTTAGCTCCGTATCTGACAGGAAAGGTATCAAATCATGGTATCTAACTGATGATACAAAGCTTGAATAGATTACTGAATCACTTCTGAGATTAGAATTGAATCACTTGAATAATATTAGAACTAAGCTAATTATAGGACTGAGGCTAGATTACTAGTGATACAGAGATTACAGATATAACAAAGATTATTGAGCTTTCTTAAGTTCTGCACTTGTCTGAGGATACAGAGTTCTATAGTTCACTGAATTCTGAGAATCATGGCTCGACTTGAATTATCAAGAAACTGACACGGGCTCTTGACAATAACTCTATTATCGGGTATAAATACCCCTAGGACTTGATGACATAAAAGTAAAGCGTAATCATTCATTCATCATCACATTCATTCATATATCATCACAATCATTCATGCATCTTCAAGATCATTAAAGCATCTTCAAGCAATTAGGAATCATATCATAAAACAACATAGGGAAAACATTCTACTAGATCATACTCTATTCAACAAAGTTTTACCTCAACTATTTCATACCTATATCAATCTTAACACCTGTTTGGATATCACATGGCTTAGGGAAACTTCATTCTATCATGTCACAACTTACTTGCTAACCACTCGACATGTATTAAAAACTTAGCATATATCAAAGTGCACATAATTGGGGAATTTACAACCATCATATCTCGACTTGTTCACTGGGGCCTTTCAACAACCACTAGACATGACTGATTTTACACCTACATGGGGATTTCTTGCTATCTTGGAACATATCACTCACTAAGGCATTTTATAAAACATTAGGCATGCATGGACTAGCTCAAAATTTGGGGCTTCCTATTCAGCATACTATAATGGCCCTTATGCTTCACCTAAGCTCTTTATCAAACTTATGGGGGACATGTTTCGCTTATTCAACCATTTCTACACTCAAAAGTCATGAACACATCACATAGAAAACAACTTCAAGAGGGTCTATCACAAACATCACATTATTTCCACATACTACAGTCAAAGCTCATAATTTTTGTAGGCAAACATAAATCAAAACTCAAAAACACATTAAACATCAATTTCAACTCATACAAATCATTAACAACTCATAAATAAAAAAATCTTTTAGTTTTAAAAAGGGTTCTTGAGCTTCTTGGATGAAAAGGACCCAATAATCAATATTTATATACCTTAACCTTTGAAATAGGATGAATTATAATGCTTGAGACTCTATCTGCACTTGTAATAAATGATTCTCGAAGCCCACACTATGAGAAACTTGATTCTTGAAGAAAGCTTGAAGATTTATAGATGAATTTTAGAAGATTAGGGTTCTTGATAAAACCCTAATTAGATATTCTTGAGAGAATTGGAAGAGAAAAATGATAAAATTAGCATTTTAGAAGTGGGTTCTCATATTATAGAGGCTCACAAGGTGGGAAATGACCAAAATACCCTTGCAAAAATGTGTCTAAATTACTGAAAAAATGGTTGACGATATTTGTAACAGGTCGTCAAACCTGTGACAGGCCGTCACAAAATATCATCACAAAAGGGTGGATTTTATGACTTTCTATCTAATTTTGACGACCTTTTGTGACAAGCCATCAGATCTGTGATGGGCCATCATAAAATGTCGTCACACATTTTCCAGACTGATATACTGGAGTAAAATAGGCATAACTCTTTGCTTCGATATCGGTTTTTGATGAAATTGGTATCGTTGGAAAGATAATTCAAAGATATTTCATCTAATATATGGTAGGTCCTCTAATTATATATATACAAGGATTTATGGTCTATTAAAGTTGACCCAAATTTTGAAGATCACTAATACTTGAATGATAGGAAAGCTTTCAACTCGCCCATGAGTTAGGGGACCTCTATGATCTTAATTCATGCTTAAATAGATTCCCACATGAATCAAAGTATTTCATACTTTGGAGGATATTTCTAAAATATTTTGACTCAAATTTTTGCTTTATCAAATATGCATTAAGGCTCAGACTGAAAGAGGATTTTGCGGGGCATTACAGTATGGGAAACTAATTTTTGAAGTAATGTTATAATTTTGTGCTTCTTTTTCGAAAACCCATTTCTGGGGTCTGTTTTAACCTCAAACCAAAAGTGGTCAATATGGGTATCATTGGCCTTTTTTTGATGCATAGATTCATATTTCTTAGTTTTAGTTGATTTCGAGACCGTTTGTGAGAAGAAGGGCTTTGTGGTTGAAGTGTTGCATATCGGTTTTGGCCTTCCAGGTAGGTTATGACTTAACTCTTTCAGGCTGGGCTGGGTAGTAAATATTTGTGCAAATACATGTTTAGGGTAGGAACTAATCATGATAAATAGATATCTATGTGTTTTTCCTGTGTGAGGGTTTATATGTGATGTAATTATTGAAATTGAGATATTATGCGATATGTATGACCGTGTGGGGTCCTATGTGATGTTGTTAGCCTAAAATATATATGAGTAATTGTATTGTGTTTTTGAAAATACCTTTTTATGGTACCGTTGGCGTATTGTAACATATTCATACTTGTTGGCATATGAAACATGTGGAAATTCATAGATGACCAAAAATAATAAGTGAATATTGGCTCATGTAGTTATAGAAATATAACATTTTGATTGGTCATGAAAAAATATCATTGTGGTTGGTTGTGTAAATACTCATTATGACTGGTTGTATGAATTATATCCTCATATCATACTCATTCAAGAAATATTGGTACCACAATGGCAACACCTGAGAAACACATGTAATACCTTTTACAAAACCTTCTCAAGGGATGTACCGGGAATAAAATATTTTGACACCTTATTAAACCCTCCCCAAGGGATGTTCCAAGGAAGAGATATGGATATATCAATTTTATATGAAGTAACGAACCACCCATGGGTCCCATTTTGGGAGGCTTGCCTCCATGGGTGTATAAAGAGGTTATACGATGACTGCATGCATCATCATCATCATTATCATCTCATTATATGTTGCACTTGCTTTATTTTGTTCATTTTGTGATTGAATTACCATATTGACTTTTCATACCTTTATGTGTTCTATCTTTCGCTAATTACATTTGACTATCTTGTATATACATGGTCTTTCTTGTTTTTTTAGTATATGTGATATGGCGTATATTTGTGTTCATCCTAGTTGTGTTTTTACAATATATGTGATATGTATAAAGTAGAATTTTTAGTTTAAGCGGGGTGGGCTAGCATTGTGGAATATTTTTTAATTGCAAGTGACGTGCCCTTAGTGTGTATTTTGCTTTCTTTATTTTCTACTTTTCTCCTCTAGCCTATGATACCTACTGAGTACAAGTGGACCATACTCACTTCTACTATACCCTTCTGGTGCAGATCTAGGTTCGGGTGCACCTCATGTGGCTTGATTTTGTGTGCCTTTAGACTACTCAAGGTAGAGGTTGGACATTCATGTGTCTGAAGGATACCTTTATTTTTTTTGTATTAGTTATATCTTTATTAGTATTTAAAGACAGATATCATTCCTTTCTGGTTATTTTCTGATGTATTTGACTCATGGATTGTATTAGTAGTTCTTACACTACTGACACCTAGTTTTAGGAATACATGATATTTTGGATATGTTCTTTCCACAATTATTATAATTATTTGTATAGTTCGGCTTTATTCTAGAAGCCTTATATTGGGGGTATTTTGGTCTTTTCCCCTTATTGTGTATCAGTTTAGGTGATAGTTTTACTTTTAAGGTACACCGCGATAAGTGCCATCATGATCTTTAATTTTAGGCTGTGACAATTGGTATCAGAGCAGCCAAGTTTTCATTGGTCTCAATAGTGTAAGAATGGGATGTCTAATAAAGTCTCGAGGATCGGTACATAGACATCCATATCTATCTTTGAGAGACTATAGGATGTCTTTAGGAAACTTCCCTCATTTTATTCCTTATCATGCAAAGTTCTTTCATACCTTGTGGTTTAAGTTGTGTTTCGCTTTTCCTACATAGATAGTGTTGACTAGGTACCATGAGGTAAGAGATACGGAGCCTATTTCTGGAGAGAGAGTTTAGTCGAGAAGACATGGCTCGATTCATGGATGGGCTCATGGATCAACCCCATCTAGGAGGAGTGCTAGGGGACTTTCCCTTGAGCCTCATGATGAGCAGGTTAGAGGTGTGGTTTCTACTCTAGTTCCTCAGAGTTTGTCTGCCCCAGTTTTAGAAGTGTTGTTGGTGCATTTGCTGACCCATTTAGAGGGTTCTCTTTTGGTTATACTGGGTGTTACTCCAGTTCAGAGTATGGATCCTTCTATTTCACCTACTTTTGATTTGGGTATTCGTCATACCTCAAGTATGAACACTCCTAAAATACACCTTCAAATAAGGCTGTTGTAGTTGTTGTTATAGTGACCCAACTCAGGTTGGGGTCAAACCCAAGGGAATACATGGAATTGGGGTTGTCACTTGCTATAACCAACGGCTAGAATTGGAAAAGTGAATGGGGGTTTGTAGTAACAATATTGAACAAGTAACCATATTTAACTTTGGTTGTAAATAGTCCAAAACAAAGACTAGAGTAATGTTCCCCATGGCTTCTCGAATCCATAGGTTTATCGTGCCTTGTTGAACCAACCTAGTACTTTGCATGTAGACTCTGATAAGTTATGTATTATCAACTATCTTGTAGACTCATTAACAGATTTCATCCTTTACCTTTTGAGTCTCGGGATGTTGCATTACTAACCCTTATCCTAGATCTCAGTTAACTATTACCTTTTGAGTCTCTAGTTATTAGATGATAGATAAAGGCCTCACATAGATGATACTTGTTAACATAGATCAGTAATTAATCTTCAAATTACTGTTGTATCATTCTTTTCCTAGTCACTACTTCTCTTTTGGAGTAAGTATCAATAATCTGGGCGGGATCCTAATGTTTGTAAATGCTAGAACAACTATTAAACTAAAGATAATACAATGCATACACAAGTACTGGTTCAAAACAACTTCACACTTCCCCTACTTCATCAATATACCACGGTTCCCACAACCGTAGCTAAGGGTTTTAGCTGCTCATGCTTGTGAAATAATCAACAGAATTTATAATGAAAGCCATTAAATAATATCACAAGAATAATTGAATAAAACTCAAAATCTAAAACTAAATTATTAGCCAAAGTCAATACAAGATCAATCCCAAGATCAAATCCAAATTTTGGAATAAAAATATAAGTTGTAAGTGTTAAGAGTGTGTAACTGTAATGCCCCGTACTCTTTCTAGATAAATTAAGCTCATAATGTATACATGAGAGGCCTAAGACCTAAAATTTAAGCTAAGTGTTGGAGACTTAGTCTCATTTTTTACCTCTAAACTTTGATGATTTTATTCTCGACCCCATGATGTTGGGCGTATTTATACGTCTAAGCACCATAACTTACCCATGTTTTAGCTAAGTTTTGAGGATAAAATACATAATTCTTGCACTTTTAGTCTATTTTCAATTAAGTGAGCTGACCTATGTGATTAGCATGCTTTTCAGGTACTAATGAGGAAGATTTCAGCACTTTGGAGACCTGTGGACAGCAAAGGAAAACTTCACATAAAAGAGAAGGCAGCTTTTGGACTGAATGTGATGCATGGGAACTTTTTTC
>NC_061119.1:156720525-156783443 GCF_002878395.1 Capsicum annuum | reverse complement strand
CAACTGGGGTCATAGGTTGGACCCCAATTAGCTCATATTGGGGCATATCGGTTAGATGATAGATTCCACAATATCAGTCCCATATTAAGTTCAGAGGTCAGTTTTCAGGCTTGCTTGACCATGACATATAGTTATTAGTTGTTCAGTATCAGTATTTTAGTACTTTATTTTACAGATTATCCCGGTATCATATTATATGCTTGGTCATGCATTCTCAGATTTTATAGCTTCTTTGCACACTATACATCAGTTATCTCATGCTATTTATTCATTCAGTTATTATTCAAGAATATGAGCCATATATATCAGCCTTACCTCATTTAGCATACTAGTAGATTCAAAGTACTAACCGCATACTCCTTTCTTATGCTATGATGTCTCAAATCAGAGGTTTGGATGCTTAGGTTCCCGATCGCACTTAGATATTCCAGTGCATCAGCAGTGTAGAAGTGGTGAGTCCTCATACTTCGAGGACCGATTATGTTTATTATAGTATTTCTTTCAGTTTTAGTAGTCAATCGGAGTTATTTGGGTACTTGTCTCACAACTCCACAGACAGTCAATTTAGAGGCTTTCAGACTAGTGTAGACAGATAGTCAATTCTCAGTCATTATTATCAGTTGTTTTATCAGTATGGACAGTGTGTTTTTAGACATTATAAAACTAGGATTCAGTACTGATTTTCAGTTGTTGAAACCTTATGGCATTTTTCAATTAAGTTCCGCATATGTCTTTGCTATTTTATTCAGTGCTCACAGCAGGTACTAGCTCATGGGTTAGCTTATGGTCCTTCAGGTTTGTAAGAATCGTGTGACGTCTAAGGTGTACTCTCAGGGCGTTACAATAACCTAACAACAAAACGTCAATAGAGTATATATAGTACACAAGGAAACCCTAAAAATTAAATTTAGAATGAAAAAGGAAAGACAAAGTTGGTGGCCACTTACTTAGGCCATATATAGACTGTATATACCATATACAAACCTTATGTAGACCTAGGTAAGTGCAGACTTTAAGTGTAGATCCTACAGCTTTCTGAACTTTCAAACTCTACACTATCTTGGGTCAGATATGGATCGTATGTGCCACATACGTATCATATGTGGCATAGGATAGTACTCGGTCTTCTTTTTTCTGCTTCTGAGCCTCTGGAATTTTGATCTCTTCACTATCTTGGGTCACATCTGCCCGGAAAGTGGTACATACACCCAAAACAACCACAGTAAGTATCCAAATCTTCACTTTTCATGTTTTTCTTTAGTTTATCATCCAAAACCTAGTTTCCTACAAAACATACACAAAATACATCATATTTAACAAAACAACCTAAGAAACTTACATATTTTCATCATTTTAAGCATCTAAAGTGCTATATTTCTACCGCACATCAACACACTCAATTTAGAATGGTTGCATGTCCTCAAGCAACACAACAAAACAAAATAAAAATATGATACTTAACTAGGAGAATCTAAGCTATCTAAGGCAGACAGTCACCACTTTAAGCTCAAATACATTACCCCCTCCTTTATGAACAAGTAAAAACCAATTGTGTATGATAATGAAGCACAATAGTGTGACACAATGGTATTAAGATATGGAAGTTACATTAGCAACAGACAATCATGCATATCTACAAGATACACTACCCAAACAAGTAAGCAACTAGTAATGCAATCCATGTGCCCTCACAATCAAAAAAGTCCCACTCACTTATATGAAATAATCATGTCAATGCCGGGGATGGTCAAGAGACACTTACACTAAAAATAGAAGTTCAATCAATATGAATCAAATACCATAGGCTTTCCCTTATTTTCCTTACCTTGATTATCAGACAATCAAGTTAGGATCACTATAGGACTTTATTCATCTTATTATATAAGCTTGTGGGGATGGTATGGTACATATGGATATATCAAGTGAATTTAAATCCTTGGAACTACACTAGATTTGGGTCCATACTTTAACCAATTTCTTTTTATTCCACCATTATTTCTCCCTTTTATTCTCTGTTGCACATTCAAGTTGGGTGTGGTTTCTCTTATTCATTATTTTTTCTTTTTCTTTCCTTTTTCTTTTTTTTAACCATACAAGCCTTACTAACTTTTTCTCTTATTTTTTAACCCTTTTCTTACCCATTCTATATTACACACCCCTATAATAGCCACCCTCAACTTAGACGATTTTCGTGAGTTGAGTGCATATTGTTCAAGGAGGACCATGGCCAAAATAAGTTCATTGCAATACAAATGGGAAGGTGAAAAGTGAAATAAATAAATAGGCTTCAAGGCGCAAAAATGGGATCAAGGGATATTATTTTATAGTAGGAAGGTCATTTAGGCTAAAAGTGGATTAATAAAAAATGGCCTATGATCCTTTCCTAATCGACTATCCTTAACACACGAAGGGAACTAGGTATCATCTCTCACACACATGGCACAGAATCACATCACAAGTTGTTACCTATCCGGTTCATTCACAAGTTAGCTACGATTATCATGCCCCTAATTCTAATGCCATAACATGATCTACAAAAGTCATACATGTATACATTCACACAGTTATAAAAACCAAATTTTGGAGGGGTCTTATTTTTCTCCAAATTAATCAAAAAATGTTAACTACCCTAAATACTCAAAATCTCCTAATTACACAAAACAAAAAAAAACAAAATACATCATGACACAAATTGTAAACCTATACATACCGGTTCAACAACCATACTGCGACCGGCAGAAAAAGAAGCATGGCAACAAAAACCAGCGGTGGCTATAGTATACCCCAACCCCAACTGAGAGTGCTTACTATCCCCAATACCCTAAATAAATGTAAAATAAGGGAGTGAGAATATACTTGGGACACCCTAGGCGTCCATGTACCTTGGTTTCCTCCAAAGCAGTGCCTGATTTATCATCGAAAAATGACTTAGCTGCCTTGGCTACTCATATTTTTCCAAGGTCTATCTCAACACAGATTTTTACTTCCTTAAGGTTTCCCATGTAGTGCTTCACCCGCTGCCCATTCACCTTGAACAGGATTTCTCCATTACGCTTTATTTTGATAGAACCATGTGGGAACATCCGCACCATGGTGAATGGACCATACCATCAAAACTTTAGCTTTCCAAGGAACAAATGAAGTCTTGAATTATATAACAAGACCAAATCGAGTTCAAACACCCTTTTCTTGATTATCTTATCATGATGCAGCTTCATTATTTCTTTGTATATGGAAAAACTTTCATAAAAATGGAGTCGTAACTCATCCAATTTATTTATCTTACTCAATCTCAATTTTGTTGTATCATGCCACTCAAATTTAGCCTCTTCAATGCCCATAGTGTCTTATGTTCAAGTTCAATTGGAAAATGACATGCCTTGCCGTACATAATCTGATATGGGGAGGAACCTATGGTAGTCTTATAAGTTGTACTGTAGGCCCACAATGCATCGTCAAACTTTTTTGACTAGTCAGTCCTGTTAGCATTTACAGTCTTTATCAATGTGGTCTTGATCTCTCTATTGGAGACCTTAACTTTTTCGTTCGTCTGAGGATGGTAAGGTGTTGCCAACTTGTGCCTTACATCATATTTATCAAGCAAAGCTTTAAACAACCGATTGAAAAAGTAAGACCCACCATCACTGATAATTGCACATGGAGTGCCAAATTGAGAAAATATGATTTTCTTTAGAAAGGGGGTGATACTTATACCTTCATTGTCTGGAAGCGCAACTGCCTCCACTTATTTTGAAAAATAGTCTACCGCCACCAGAATATACCTCATGACATAGGAGCTCACGAATGGACCCATGAATTTAATTCTCCACACATCAAATTGCTCTAGCTCAAAAATAGGTATCATGGGGAAGTTCATGGAATCATGAAATATTACCTTGACAGTTGCATTGGTCATAAGTTTGAGAAAAATCATGGGTATCCTTATATATCATAGGCCATTAAAAGCCACACTGTAGAATTTTATGGGTTGTGTGGGTACCACTATGATGACTCTCAACTGGTGATGAATGACAAGCTTCAATAATGCTCATCATCTCTACCTCTGAGATGCATCTTCGAATCACACCATCAGTGCAAACCCTAAAAATATATGGCTCATCCAAAAAAAACTTCCTTACGTCATGCATAAATCTCCTTCGATGCTGTAAGGATTGGTCTTCTGAGATAAGATCACTTGCCAAATAATTGGCAAAATAAGCAAGCCAGAGGATTAAGTTTTGAGATGTTGTCAATACCTGCTCGTCTAGGAAAGTATCATCTATGTCAATATCATCCCCTACTTTCTGCATTGCCTCTTCTTCAATCCTGGACAAGTGATCTTCAACTTGGTTTTTAGTGCCTTTTTGGTCTTTCACGACAAAATAAACTCTTATAGAAAAAGCACCCAACGAATTAATTTCATCTTGGTATATTTTTTACATCAATTACCTCAAGGATGCATCGTATGTATGGACAATGACTTTTACCCCAATCAAATAGGACAAAATTTCTCAAAGGCAAAAAACACCGCAAGCAACTCTTTCTTAGTAACTATATAGTTCTTTTGTATGGGGTTCAAAGCCTTGCTGGCATAGTAAATGGGGTAAGGTATTTTCTCCCTCTGTTGGCCTAAAACAGTACCTATTAAGTCACACATAACCTTAAAGGGTGCAGACCACTCAAGGGGTACAAAGATAGGAGCCAAAATCAACCGCTCCTTAAGGCAATTAAAAGTCCTTAAGGCATGCATCATCAAACACAAATTTCACCATTTTCTCTAAAAGTTTTCATACATATTTGCAATTTTAGAGAATTCCTTGATGAACCTTCTATAAAACCCTGCATGGCCCAAAAACCTTTATACACCTCTAACTGAGACTGGTGGTGGCAACTTTTCAATCACCTCAATTTTAGCTTTGTCCACCTCAATACCTTATTTGGAGATCTTGTGCCTAAGAAAAATACCTTCATTTACCATAAAGTGACATATTCCCAATTCAATACCAAGTTGCATTCTTCACATCTCTTCAGTGCCTAGCTAGGTGGGCAAAATAATCATTAAAGCAAACTCCAGCTATTGAAAAATCATCCGTGAATACCTCTATTGTGTCCTTCACCATATTAAAAAATATAGACCATGCATCAATGGAAAGTAGCAGGAGCATTGAATAACCCAAATGGTATTCTCTTAAATACAAAAGTCCCATAAGGGAAAGTAAATGTCGTCTTTTCTTGGTTCTCAAGAGTAATAGTGATCTGATTGTAACTTGAGTACCTATCAAGAAAACAATACCAACTCTGACCTACTAATCTGTAAAGCATATAATCCATAAAAAGCATAGGAATTAGTCCTTCTAGGTCTAAGTTTTCAGTTTTCTATAGTCCATGCAAACTCTCTAACCGGTCATAGGTATCATGGGGACAAGCTCATTCTTCTCATTGGGAACTAGTGTAATTCCACCTTTCTTTGGCCACACATTGAACTGGGCTAACCCACTTGCTATCTATAATGGGGAAAACCACTCCAATATCTAACTATTTTATGATTTCTTTTATCATACCCTCCTATATAGGAGTCAATCTACACTGATGCTTAATATAGGGAACACATTTGACCTCAAGCTATATTTTGTGAGTGTATATATCCAGTAAAATTCCCATAATGTCTATTATAGTCCATCCAATTTCTCTTTTAACCCCTGCACCACAGATATCAAAGTCTCTACCTATAACTCTAGCAAATCTACATCAATAATAACCAATAAGGTATTGGTGGCCCCCAAGAAAGCATACTATAAGTGGGATAAAAAGGCCTTCGATTCTAATATTGGTGGATCCTCAATGGATAGTTTTGTAGGTGGTGCAGTTCTATTTTTTAGATCAAGATCTAGCTTATTTAGGACATAAGTGTATGAACCTCTGTCATGCTATGCATTAAATATATCTTTATATTCTTCTATCCCATTACTCTCAAAATTTATAATCACAATTGTTAATGCTTCAACTCCTAATCTTTCTTCAATGGGCACAGCCTCTGCAAAAACAACATCATCCATAACATTTATCACTAAAACCACTCGTATATCATCTAGTTGTTGTACTGTCAAACACACATCAATAACTATTTGCTCATCATTCATCCTAAAGGGTATATCCTTTAAGTCCATATCAATCGATAGCCTATTCGTGAAATTGAATTGTCTACCCAGTATAATAGGGTCTTGGAAGTTTACTTCACAATCAAGAATCATGAAATCTATTTGGTATATAAAGGATGACACCCTTAATTTTGTGTCACACAAAACTCCCACCGATTTTATCACAGATGAGTTCGCCATCAGCAGCCTCTTGGATGTAGTTTTAAGTGCCCCCAACCCCAACATCTTGTATGCCATTAGTGGTATTAAATTGATGTCATCTCTTAGATCACACAAAGTTTATTTTATCACAAAAGGCCTAATAGAACACAGAATAGTAACCTCCTCAGGTTCCTCCCTCTTTTCTACTAATTGTACATAAGGAATCACACTACAACATTGCACATTATCGTTGGGATCATCAGCGGCCCAATTATCCCCATTAGCACTCTCATAATCATTATCACTACATGTTAATTTCTTGAACTCTGACTTCGGTGGCTAATCAAACGTAGGACTCTTCTTCTTTGACTTCTCAGTTGTAGGTACAGGAATATCATCAGTAAAAGTACCACTCCTAGTGGTAATATCTAGGAAATGTCTGAAGTCTGGGAGCTCTAACTTTGTCACTCAAAAAGGTATCTGGCTGTCTTTGATTCAACATAGCTGACATCTATCTGAATTGGTGCTCTAACTTCAAGATAGCGGTTGCATGAGACTCAAAATTTTAGCCTAAACATGAAATATCATCCTTGATTTATTTAAGGCTGGCCTCCTGACTCTCTTGCCCATTTACCAATTTAGTTAGCATTGCCTCCAGCCTTGATTTTGTATCAAAGCTGCCTGGTAGGATATACCTATCTCCCTTCTTCTTGTAGTCATTATTTAATATCTAGTCACCATCTTGCTCCCTATTTAGGTCTCGGCACCTGTCTTCATAATAGTTTTGACCTTGGTTTCCTTGACCCTGGTCTCGGAAACCCACCAACTTATGATCTAAATACTTATCCTCCTCTTTTAATTAGACTCAGAAGCTCTAGAGGTTGCATTATGTGTTTCTACTGCATTCACTTTCTTGGAATTTATAATTATGAACTACTTTACCAGCAACCTAATATCACTCCTCAATAGAACAATCTCTTGCACAACACAATCATCAGCCACTCTTTGATCACTGGAAGCTCCAATATTGTACGTGCCAAAAACACTTTTAGTCTCTCAAGTTTTCCACCCTCAATTACTGAGATAAATTTGAGCTAGAATATTAGAAGCTACCTCCCAGTGTAGTCTCATAAAATCTCCTTGAGAGATAGTGTTTTCCATGCCTCTAAAACTAATGGTTAGGGCTCTATAGAATATCTTTAATAGGCTCATCCCTAAAATTTGATAGTTGGGCACCAGACTCAACTTTTTCTTGAACCTAAACTAAGTCTCATACAAAGACTAAGACTATAGCTATCTACAATTGTATATCTTATTTTTCAATTATAACAACCTAGTAGATATAAAGAATTAGTTCAAGAATTGCCTACTCAACTCATTCCATTTAGTGATAGATTCCCTTAGTAGTTCCCCTAACCATAAAGAAGCTTCTTCTATCGGGGAGAAAGGGAACAACCTTAATCTAAGTGCCTCTTATTCACCCCTAGATTGGTATAAGAACTGTAGATCCCAATGAAATTTGCAAGGTTTATATTTGCGTCATCAGAAGGCAACCCCGTAAATACAACCTTAAAGCTTAAGAGCTAGATTATGGCACTAGTTAAATCAAACTTAACACCTAAGGGAAAAATAATAGGGATAATGGCTCATATTTAAGTCAGCTTTATGCAACCCATGTCCTCCTCCTCATCATATGGCTAAAAATACTGGTATGTCAGGATTAATTTAGCTCAACCTCCACTAACTCTATTCTGATTACCACTAAGCGTTGCTTGATGGTCTGTTTCCTATAACTACATATCTAGATCTACCTCTCAAGCTATATGTTGATCATCTTCTTCCCTCCTCTAGTTAGAAACTTGTGCTAATAGTTTCTTAGTCTGGACTTTTTATCTCTTCACTATCTTAGGTCACATACACCTAGTAAGTTGCACATATGCCTAAAACAACCTCAATAAGTAGCCAAAAACTTATTTTTCATATTTTTCTTTAGTTTATCATCCAAAACCTAGTATCCTACAAAACATACATGAAACACAATATGTCTAACAAAACAACCTACAAAACTTGCATATTTTCATTATTTTAAGCATCGAAAGTGCTATATTTATATAGCACATCAGAGTCCAATTCCTGTTTCAACGCTGACAACTAAGTATGGTGTCCTAGGATTAAGATTCCAGCCTTCATCTATGTTACCTCCTCAAATAGGATCTCAACTTTCTAGATTTACAATGTTTCCTTTTGTTGGGAGTACTATTATGGCTTCTGAGGATTAGAAGAGGTTCAAGAGGTTTACTTATTTAGGTCCTTTTTGATTCAGCGGTGTTGTTGATGAGAATACTTATGAGTTCCAATTTGATTACCGTAAGAAGTTGCATAACTTGGGTTCTCTTGAGTTGCATTGGGTTACTTATACTACCAATTAGCTGAGAGATACTGCTAGATACTAGTGAAGGTTACTGGTTAATTATAGACCTCTTGATTCTCCCAATATGACTGGGATCAATTTGCTAATGCATTGTTGGAGAGGTTTGTGCCTTATAGTTTGAGGGATCATATGTGTGATAAGTTTGAACACCTGGAGTAGGGCTCTATGACTTTAGCAGAGTATGAGACACGCTTCTATGACTTGCCTAAATATTCCTATACTAGTATTTCCACTGGTTCTAAGAAGATTTGGAAGTTTGTGAAGGGTTTGGATGTCTTTCTTCAGTTGGCTATATCACAAATGATCGTATTTAGGTCATCTTATTGGAGTATAGTGGATTATTCTAAGATTACTGAGGGTATTCCTAAGGTATCCCAGGGAGGTGCCAAAAAGGTACACCATTTTGGTGCATTTAAAGGTCGGGTTTCTCATGGTAGAGATGTCAAAGGTTCTCATGCATATCAGGGTAGGCCGGTGCAGGAAGCTTTATAGAGTTCGGGTAGTAGATCTTCTGGTTCAATAGTTTAGGGTGTTCATTTAGGCCCAGTTGTATCTTCTTCTATTGAGTCGGGTCATAGATTTTTCATTGTGTGTTATAAGACAGGCCATGTGGTAAAGTACTGCCCCCGCCGTATGATTAAAGCCACTCTTATTTCAGTTATGAGGAGTAGGGGTTCTATAATAGGTGCAAAGGACAAAGGTAGTAGAGCTTGTAGTGGTGGTTATAGGGCCACTCAGGCAGTTGGGGGTCATGGATAGTTGATATGTCATGGAAACATGGCACTTTCGATGCTTAGATCCATGAATTTATGCAGGTACTTAGGTTATTTTAGTGGATATGATGCACTTTTGTATTTATTGTAGGTGAAAAGGTCTACTAAAGTGTTGGGATGAAAATAGAAGAAAAAAACAAGTCACAGCAAGGTACGAGTTTCCACATGAGTCATCAACATATTATACAACTCTGAGGCTAACTCGTATGAACAATAAAAACCAAGAAGTACAAGAAAACAAAGTGTTAAGAAGATAGGACTCGTGCATCCGAGTCGTAAGCAAGGATATGAACCGTATGAAGAAATAATAAGCATAAAAGAATATAAAGCTGCCTTCCAAAGTCTCATAAGATATGAGTCAAAAGTATGAGTACGGCTTGTATAGGGAAACCGTAAGAAGACAAGTATCCAAAGCTTGGAAAGACAGAAGTTCCAGGTGGATATGAGTGAAGGCCATAAGTCGTATGGTCAAGGTACGACTCGTTAGTAGAAGTCATATGAAGAATAGAAAGTTGAAGCCTTGGGAGACCATACACTGGAATGGATACGATAGGCATGGTACGACTCGTATAATGAGCATACGAGTGAATGATAGAGTCATACCATGTACTAACTTAACTTTAACTTTCCCATTTTTATTAGGATTTTTGATTATTTTTTAGATACTATAAATACCCTAGGGTATATCTTTTATTAGGTTACGCACTTTTACACATTTGTACATACTTTTGCTTTGTTCTTGAGATTTTGGGTTTTTATTCAATAGCAGATTTTGGTTTGAATTCTTCTCATTATTGTGAAATCAAATGCATTCTTTCTTTATTGATTATCATAGATTATTGCATAGGCATGAGCGACTAACATCCCTGACTAGGCTTGTGGGATCCCGGGTGTATTAACTATGCAAGGGGAGTGGGAGAATCATCTATTCTTAGGAAAACTGCATATATTTTAATCCTCTTCATCATAATTGACCTCAGATCCACTGCAAAAGCTTGGGGATAGCCTTTATTCGTAAACATCCTCATAAGTGAGTTTATGATTGGAAAAAAGAGGATTAAGATAGTAGTTTAAGATTCACTTCCATTACTCTTATTCCGCCATCTCATATAATCAACTCGAGACTAAAAAGGTGAGAGTTGAACTAAAGTCATAGACAAAGAGCAATAAGGTGATGCCCTGAGACTCACAAGGTAAAGGATGAGATTTATCAATGCATTCTCAAGATTTTTGATCATACATTGGCTGTTGACTTTACATACAGAGCAATAGAATATTTGGGTTGAACACAAAACACTTATGATGTTAAGAAGCCAGGGGGAAAAAAGTCCTAGTGTTTGTCTTCTATTGTTTACAACTCATAGTACTCAAGTTCTATTACTATTTACTGATCACTACCAAAATCTCCCATTTACTTTTCCACACTTCTCGTGAATTACATTAAGTTAAGCAACTATTCAGATTTTTCTCTGTAGGATAACCCCAAACTAGTTGGGTTACTATATTTGACGTCGACGGAAACATACTTCTTTAGGAGGTTAGTTTTGGGCAACATCAAATTTTGGTGCCATTACTAGGAAAGATGGTGTAATTTGTTAATTAAATTTCATAAATTTTGTGAGTTTTACTTTCTATTTTTGATTTGGCAGGCCAAGACAAGTTCCTACAAAGCAAGGAAGAGTGCAAAGAGGTAGGCCAAGACAAGTGCCTACAAAGTTAATTATGATCCAGTTGATAATATTCATCATTATAGTGATGTAGCAACTAAATCTTTGGTAGAAAAAAAGGAGGATCCAGATTCTTTCACTATACTCAGCACCATTGAATCTTTTGAATTTGCTTGTGCTCTATACGATTTGGGGGCTAGTATCAACCTCATGCCACTAGATATATTTAAGTTGTTAGGGTTAGGGGCTCCTACCACAACTACCATAAGACTATTAATGGCAGCTAGGATGGTGAAAAATCCAGTTGGTATTCTTTATGACGTATTGCTAAAGGTGGCTTCTTTTATCTTTCCTACTGATTTTGTGATATTAGACTATGAAGTGGATTTTTAAGTCTCAACTATATTGGAAAGACCTTTCTTGGATACAAGTAGGACATTGATTGATTTGGAGATGAGATATCTGATGCTGAGACTCAATGATGAACATGTACTATTTAATGTAAGCAAATCCTTAAAGCAGCCTAATAAGTTGAGAGTTATATCTATGATTGATGTGTATGACAAAGAGATAGACTTTCTCTATGATGTTGATTCTGTTACTTCTTGGGATGATGGTTCTAATATTGATGTTCCTATTGAAGAGAGGTTAGGTGTTGAAGCTCTTGGAGCTGTGATCATGAAATTGATAGTGATGGCATAGATGACTATGATAAGATGGTATGTGCACTCTATGGTAGTGGTTATTACACTTATGCACTAAATAGGCTTGATTTGGACTTGAAGAATAGAACTACTCTACCTATTTGCCCATCTATTGAAGAGCCACCCGTCTTAGAGTTGAAGGCTCTCTCTTCTCATCTATGATATGCATTTAGGGGGCAAGCAACACTTTTTTGATAATCATTACAGATGACTTGGGTGAATAGAAGTAGAAGATTTATTATATATTCCATAAAGATTTAAGAGGGCCATAGGTTGGTCCATTGCAGATATTATAGGTATTTCACCTGGTTTGTGTACTTATAAAATTTAACTTGATCCAAATTGTATTCCAAGTATAAAGTATCAATGCTGACTCAATCCACCTATGCAGGAGGTGGTGAAAAAAGAGATAATCAAGTGGTTGGATAATGGTGTAGTGTATCCTATTGCTGATAATAAGTGGGTCAGTCCAGTACAGTGTGTTCTAAAGAAAGATGGTATTACTGTTGTGCCTAATGAGAAGAATGATCTAGTGCCAATGATGCCCATCACACGATAGAGAGTATGCACAGATTACAGAAAATTAAATGTATGGACTTAAAAGGACTATTTTCCCATGCCCTTCGTGGACCAGATGTTAGACAAGTTAGTGGGTAGAGGATGGTACTATTTTCTTTACGGGTATTTAGGTTATAACTAGATTACTATTTCACCTAAATAACAAGAGAAGACAACCATTATGAGTCCTTATGGGACCTTTGCATTCAGACGTATGCCATTCGAGTTATGTAATGCTCTAGCCATATTTTATAGATGTATGATGTCAATCTTCTTTGATTTGGTAGAAGACACCATTGAAGTGTTTATGGATGATTTTTTAGTCATTGGTGATTCTTTTTATGACTGCTTAGTTCACTTGGAAAATACTCTTAGAAGGTGTGAAGAATGCAACTTGGTACTTAATTGGGAAAAGTGTCATTTTATGGTCAAAGAAGGTATAGTGCTTTGACACAAAATTTCAAAAAGGGGTATTGAGGTATGTAGAGTGAAGATTGAAGTAATTGAGAAATTACCCCCACCAATTTTTGTAAAGGGTGTTCATAGATTTTTGGGTCATGCTGGATTTTATAGGCGATTCATCAAGGATTTCTCCAAGATTGCCAACTCTCTTTGTAGGCTTCTTGAGAAAGAGGTGAAATTTGAGTTTACCAAAGCCTGCTTGAAGGCTTTTGAGTGTCTGAAAGAGAAGTTGATGACTGCACCTATCATTTTACCTCCAGACTAGTCCTTACCATTTGAGATTACGTGTAACGCGAGTAGTTTGGCCTTAGGGGATATACTAGGTCAACAGAAAGAAAAGATCCCTCATCCCATCTACTATGCTAGCAAGGCACTAAACCCTGCTCAAAAGAACTACACCATGATGGAACAACAGTTGTTGGCAGTTGTTTTTGCCTTTGAGAAGTTTAGGTATTATTTGATTGGGAAAAAGGTAATTGTACACGTTGATCATGGAGCATTATGGTACCTAATAGTGAAAAAGAATGCAAAGTATAGACTGATTAGGTGGGTGCTATTGCTACAAGAATTTGATTTTGAGGTAAATGACAGAAAAGGCACTAAGAATCAAGTTGCGGATTATTTTTCTAAGACTTGAGGAGAAGCTATGAAGAAAGTTGAATATGGGCTTGATATTGATGACAGTTTTCCAAATGAACAAATATTAGCAGCTTCCCAAGATCTAATTCCATGGTTTGTAGACTATGCAAATTATCTAGAAATTGATCTAATCCCAAAAAATCTTTCCTTTCAGCGGAGAGAGAAGTTTATGCATAAGGTAAGAAAATTTTTCTGGGATGAGCCTTATTTATTCAGAATTTATACAGATGGGATTATTCATAGATTCATACCTGAGGTAGAGATGATGAGTATACTTAGGGCTTTTCATTCTTCGACAGTTAGGGGTCATTATGGAGGAACCCGCACAGACAACAAAATCTTGCAATATGGGTATTATTGGCCAACAATATACAAAGTTGCACATGACTTTACTTCTACTTATGATCAATTTCATAACAAGGTAACATTTATAGACCCTATGAACTTTTTATAAATCCTATCTTAGAATTGGAATTGTTTGATGTATGAGGTAAAGACTTCATGGGTCCTATTATAAGTTTGTTTGACATGAAGTATATACTTGTGGCTGTGGATTATGTTTCTAAATGGGTGGAAACATTACACTTCCTAATAATGAACCACGTAGTGTCACCGCATTCTTAAAAAGGCACATCTTTTCTTGATTTGGCATGCCACGTGCTATTATTAGTGATGGTGGGTCACATTTTTATAATCATCTATCAAAAGTCTACATGAGAAGTGTGGAGTGAAACACAAGGTGAAAACACCGTATAATCCATAGACTAGTGGACAAGATGAGGTGTCCAATAGGGAAATTAAGTCTATTTTGGCGAAGAGAGTGAATGCCAACAGGACTGATTGGTCATGAAAATTATATGATGCATTATAGGCTTACTGAACAACATTCAAGACCCTAATTGGTGATTCACCTTATCAGTTAGTGTATGGCAAGGCTTGTCACTTGTCTGTGAAACTTGAACATAAAGCATTTGGGCTTTGAAGATGCTGAATTTTAAGTGAAAAGATGCATCCAAGTAAAGGATGAATGGTATGAATGAGTTGGATGAATTTTGACTCTAGGTGTATGAAAGTTCAGCACTTTATAAGGAAAAGATAAAGTTGCATCATGATCGCAAAATTGTGAAATGAATCTTTGAAAAAGGTGACCATGTATTGCTCTACAATTCAAGGCTTCACTTATTTCTAGGTAAATTAAAGTCTAGATGGTACGATCCCTTTACTATGCTTAGAGTGTTTCCATATGGTGCTTTGGAATTGAAGCGAGATGGTGAATCCTCATCCTAATGAATGGGCAAAGAGTCAAGCACTATATGCATGAAGGATAAGTAACCAAGGTAATTTCATCGTGTCACGATGTTAAATTAAGCATTGCATGGGAGGCAACCCATGAGGCTATTTGGTGAAATTTGAATACCTAGCTTAGTCACGTCTTGCCACGATGTTAAATCAAGCACTGCATGGGACGCAACCCATGTTTTTGTACTTATTTATATGGTAATATGTTTGTTCAATATGCAGAACTAAAGATTGCAAAAAATATCCAAAAACTTTCAAGGGGTTTGGTCATACAGACTCTTTATGAGTAGTATCTAGATGGTATAACTTGTGAGAAGGAGTCATAAGGACCTGGAATAAAATTTAGAATTAGGTAAAAGTTTCTAGAATGGATACGATTCTCAGAATGCATCGTACCCTCAAGGTATGACTCATCGCATTGAGTCGTATCCACTCTAGAACCCAGGTAAGGTTCCAGGCCTATACTAGTTGAAGAAACGGTCCATAAGCCTAGGTACGAGTCATACACAGAACTTGTACCCAAGCTTACCAGGTAAGGGTCACGGGTCAACCCGGCCCAATTTAAATGAAATAAAAAGAGAGGGCACCCATCGGGTACCCAAACCCAAAATTGAACCCACCTCAATTATTGATGAAATTTTAAACTTCCAACTCATAAAATCAATTGAAAGCACTCTAAATTCACTACCATCTTACTCTGATTCTCCACTTTGTATGAATTTAAGCATAAATTTAGGGAAGAATAAGTGAAACCTCGAGTAACCTAATATCTTAATCATTCAAATAAGTTTCGAACTCAAACTCTTTTTATTTCAAGATGATATTGTCAATGCATGGTATGGTAAACTTGCTTTGAGTTAATTTTACATTTTGGTACCCTAGTTCACGGGTTTAGGTTGAAAATGGGGATTGGGGGTGTATGTGGTTTTGGGTGTTGATATTATGTATTGTTGGGACTAGAATTAGGTAATATTGTTGCATAGAGTAGATGGGTATTTTGGGAAATATGATTTGGAGTCAACTCCAATGTTGAACCATTATGTTGCAGTGGATACAAAACATCTTATGACTCATACCTATAATTAATGAGTCATAACATAACTCGTTCCCACTGAAAACATAAAATTTCAACCAAGTTTATCTTGTGGTATGCGTATGACTGTCCTATACAAGTCGTACCCAAACCATATGACTCATACATTAAAGTCGTAAGTACTTGGGTACATATTATATTTTTGAATTATGTTTTTGACTTGCTTATAAATGTTGGTAACGAGTCATACCTTAGCTTACGACTTATTAGGAGGACTCATAAGCAAGCTAGTGAACACCCATAAATACACTAAGTATCAGACAACTTGGTTATATGAGTCATAACCAGTCCATACGACTGGTACCCTCTATTCGTACCCTAAACAGTATATGCACACTGACAACCTACTTTTTTTTCTTTATTTACTTACTAATGAATGTGTACTTATAGGTACAATGCCTCCTAAAAATGAATCCTCGTCCAAACAAATGACTAAAAAGGGAAACAAGAAAGCATAATCGCCTAGTTCTGAGGCCACTGAGTCTTCCATCAGTAGCAGTGAATTATACGACTGCACTTAGAAGGTAAAGGTTGACCCAAAGGCACAAAAGGGTGCTAAGTAAAAGAATATAGCTTATCCAGAGGACATACCTCTATGAGGTTCAAGAAAAAAGAACCTATTTGTCTTACCTCTTCATATACC
This sequence comes from Capsicum annuum, assembly GCF_002878395.1. Taxonomy (NCBI): domain Eukaryota; kingdom Viridiplantae; phylum Streptophyta; class Magnoliopsida; order Solanales; family Solanaceae; genus Capsicum; species Capsicum annuum. The sequence goes on along the minus strand of NC_061119.1, from coordinate 156,766,875 downwards.
TCCATCATCAGATATCGAAGATGATGTGGAATCTAGTTCTAAAAAAGTGAGTTCTGAGAACGCTCATGGTATAGAAGAGGTCAATTCTACACTGATTGGTAGAAAGTACCCCCCACTTTCACTTACCACTACTCCAGTGCCTATCGTTGAATAATGGGGGTACCTCGGTATGCACGAGATATTTGATGATAGACTACATAGACTCCCGACTAGAAAGATAAAATGGGCAACTACTGGTATGATAGAGTTACCTAGGTTTGAGGAGCACTTCATGCAATATATATTTTAGTGGATAATGAGAGTGCTCAAAAAGTATACTGAGGTACTTGTACGAGAGTTCTATGTTGTGTATAAGGGTGAGCCTAAAAGAAAGAATCCATAGGGTTAATTATAGAAAGAAGGTGATCCTGTCCCATTATTGACTATTTAGGGAGTACGGGTAGATATTCCCCATGCACCATTGGCCAATTCTTTTATGGACTAGATTATCAACCTTTGATCAACACTGGGGAGATAGACTACCAGCTGGAGGAGATGAGAAAAGTTACTCAAAAACAAATAGGTTTGAAAGAGAAGATTGGTTTCATTAGGTGGATTGTAGAGAGAATAACATCAGATAGAGAGAATGTCATATGGGTTATCAGAGGCCTTAAAGTGGTCTCCTAAAATATCAAAAAGAATGCCCTTACATTCGAGGCCAAGGTGTGGTGGACATTGGCCCAACACAGTCTTTGTCCCACCATAGAAGATAATATGCTGATCTCAGTTTGGGATGCTATGATAGCAGGCCTCAAAACTAAATACGAGTTTGATATTAGACAGTTTCTAGCTTTGAAGATGAGGGACTGAGCTGTAGGAGGTAAGAAATCATTGATGGCTACCCATGTATGATCACACATATTTGTTTGGTTGCAGTGGTATAGAAGATCCCAGGGGTGGATGATATGATCGAGGCCACCAATATTACTAACCTTGGGTTAATCTAAAATGTAAGCAACATAGCCAAAGAGATGAGATATATTGCTTATATGGTAGCCTATATGCTTATCAAAAGTGGACAGCTAGATGTAGCTGAGACCATCGATGCTGCTGAGGTGGGTGGATGAGTTTGGACCACATAGACCACAGATCCAGTAGCTACATCTAGTGCCCCACCTCCGATGTAGTCTGTACCATACCTCCCAAGAGGTATGCCTGTTCATTTGATGATGATTTCATAGGACATATAGATTAAGACAATGCAAATTAGTTAAGCTAGAAGCCAAGGCTCATAACATAGAAGGGAGCGTAAAGCCCTGGGTTGATGCATAGATGGCAAACTAGGGCAGACGGGTCCAAGGGTGACTTGATACATTTGAGTCAAGGAATAATTGACAATTGGGTAGTGGGCAGATGCTTGATATTAGAAAAATCAAAGCTAAAGTTACTGAAATAAATAAGATAGTATTAGAGTTGTATGATAGACCAGTGGTTTGAAAGACCGTGATTGAGATGGTGGTTCCCATAATTTATGTTGATAATAGTTGGTCTATTTTGGATCTGGTAGAAATATCATTTAGGGATACTTAAAAAGAAAAGAGGGAGAAAAAGTATAATGCATGAAGAGAAAGAGGCTGAGAAGAAGGCTAAGGTAGATAGCATTCAAGATGAGCAAGACAGGGAGACATAGGTCCGTGAGATGGCTATTAAAGCTGGTGGTTCGATACCACTAGTTATTAATATTGAGGAGAATGGTGTTTTTCCCCTACTACTAATGTTGATTTAGTCCCAGTTGATGGGACGATTGCTACGGAGAATAAAACTCGAGTAGAGAGCCCACGTGTTGATATTGTTGAACGGGTGCCTTGAGCACCCAGGTATAACCTTTCACCCTTACCTTACATTTTTTAGAACTAGAAACTATGCTGGGATTTTTAGTTGGGGTGGGGTATATTTGATTCTAAATATCTAGCAGAAGATGAAAAATACAAGTAGCTGAAAGTCTATTATGACTTGTAGGTGTGGTGCTGACAAAGGGCTGAAATAGGAAGAAATTAGCACCTATGGCAGAAGACTATTTTTACTGATTTTTGAGTGATTTTGAAATTGATTTGTTATGAATTGCAATTTTTGAATTAATTTTAAATTGAATTGATTTGTGATTCTGGAAATATGAATATTTGGGATTTGAAATGATAATGCGGAAAGTATTTGTGTTAATTGAATTATGTTGAAAAGTTGAGACTCCTTCTAAATTTTTGTTAGTTGTGTGATATATGAGATTGTTTTGAATCTGATAATGGCATTAGGATTAGGGATAGAAAAATTAGGGGCAAACAACTGCATAACTAGATAATTAGTACTTAGTAAAGTAACCCTGTGTGAGTGTGTGTGAGGTATTACTGAGTTCTCGTAGTAAAGAAATCTAGAACTTGCTCGGCTGCTTTTATCTGGGTCGAGGATAGTTAAGTAGAAGATAATCATAGGCCCTTTTAGTTGTAAGTCCACCTAATCCTAAATGTCTAAACCAAATAAATGAATTTATTTAATCCAAATGGATGAGCCGAATTGACCTTTTTCTTTGATTATACCAATTGCACCTTCTTATTTCCCTTATAATGAACCTGTTATCCCTGGTTCTCCTTGATTAACCCAAGTAAAGCACCTAAGTTGAGGGTGGCTATAATAGGGGGTGCATAGGAGAAAATAGGTATGAAGAAAGTCGTGTAGAATAAAAAGTTAAAAAAGGGACAGGTGTGGTAAAAATAAAAAAAATAAAATAAGAAGAAAAATTGCAATGAAAAGAAAAAAGAAAAGAAAAATAAAGTTAAAAAATCATACTTGGCCCAATCTGAATGTGTCAAAATAAAAAGGGAGATATAAGGGAAAAAATAAAATTAAAGACTAAGTTGAAGAATAAATGGACCCCAAAGAAAGCGTAGTGCCAAGGAGGCGTAGTAACTAAATAAATCCCAAAAGGATATCATACCAGCCCCAAGCCTACGTTACAAGCTGAATAAAGTCATGTAGTAATCCTACCTCGACTGTCTAAAAATATAGGAAGAGAGCATAAGGGAATGCCTATGGTATTCTATACATATCGGTGGTACTTCTTTGTGAGCGAGAGAGTCATTTGTTATATCCCTGAATAAACTAATTGATCCATACTAAGAGTGAAAGGGATTTCTTTAACTGTGAGCACACATGGGTTATGTTGCTAGGTTACTAGAGTGTTTAGTTAATGTAATTTGTTTTAATGCCCAATTATCTATTTCTAATGTAATGCCATCATTGGATTCCCTTATGTTTCTCTATGTGCTAAATTATTATACGCAGTTTGAGTCTTGAAAAGTTAAAACTGGGAGGGGAGTAACATGATTGAAAATTGAGTTCAAAATCATTGCCATAGGTAGCTTAAGATCTTCCTGTTTAAGCATTATTTCTGTGTTCTGAAATAGTTGTTGGTTTTGTTTGCCTGAGGACACACAAAAGTCAAAGTTGAGGGTGTTGATGTGTCGTGGAAACACGGCACTTTCGATCCTTAAAACTATGAATTTATGCATATACTTAGGTTGGTTTAGTGTATATGATGCACTTTTATATTTGTTGGAGGTAAAACAGGTCTACTAGAGTGTTGGGATAAAAATGGAAGAAAAAGACCAAGTCACAGCAAGGTACGAGTTTCCTCACGGGTTATCAACACATCATACCACTCTGAGACTGACTCGTATGAACAATTGAAACCAAGAAGTAGAAGAAAAACAAAGTGTTAAAAAGATATAACTCGACCATCTAAGTCATAAGAAAGGATACAAGTTGTATGAAGAAATCATAAGCATAACAGAATCTAAATCTACCATCCAAATTTAAAGTCTCAAAAGTATACGAGTCAGAAGTCTGAGTACGACTCGTATTGGGAAACTATAAATAGACCAGTATCTAAATCTTGGAAAGACAGAAGTCCTAAGTGGATGTGAGTAAAGGCCACGAGTCATATGGTCAAGGTATGACTCATGAGCAGAAGTTGTATGAAGAATAGAAAGTTAAAGCCTCAGGAGATAAGATATTGGAATAGATACAAGAGGTATGTAACAACTCGTCTAATGAGCATACGGGTGAATGAGTGAGTCATACCATGTGCTGACTTAACTTTACCTTTCCCATTTTTGTTTGGATTTTTTAGTATTTTTTAGATCCTATATATTCCCTAAGGTTTATCTTTTATTAGGGTACACACTTTTACATACTTTATTACATACTTTTGCTTTGTTTTAAGATTTTGGGTTTTTATCCAATAGCAAATTCTGAATTTTATTCTTCTCATTATTGTATAATTAATTACATATTTTTTTATTGATTATCATAGATTATTGCATTAGCATGAGCAACTAACTTCCCTGACTAGGGTTGTGGGAACCCTAGTGGATTAACTATGCAAGGGAAGTGACTGATTTATCTATTCTAAAGTAAATTCCATGTATCTTAATCTTCTTCATCATAATTGACCTTAGAGTTACTGTAGAAGCTTGAGGATAGCCTGTATTCGTAAACATCCACACAGGGGAATTTATGATTGGGAAAAGAGGATTAATATAGTACTTTGAGATTCACTTCCATTATTATTATACCGCCACCTCATCTAATCAACTCTAGACTTAAAAGGTAAGAGTTGAACTGAAGTCATAGACAAGGAGCAATAAGGCGATGCCTTGAGACTTACAAGGTAAAAGGTGAGATTTATCAATGCATTCATAAGACTGTTGATAATACATAGCTTGTCGACTTTACATGTAGAGCAGCAGAATAGGTGGGTTGAACATGAGACACTTACGGAGTTAAGAATCCAGAAGGAACACAGTCCTAGTGTCCGTTTTCTAGTTTTTACAACTCCAAGTACTCAAGTTCGGTTAATAATTACTAATCACTTCTAAAATCCCCTATTTACTTTTCTGCACTGCTCGTGAATTACATCAAGTTAAGCACTATTCAGCTTTTTACTTGTGGGGTCGACCCTAACCTAGTTGGTTTACTGTATTTGACATCGACCGTAATATAATTTTTCAAGAGGTTAGTTTTTGGTGACATCAATAGTGCTATGTTATACCAGGTAGAGGCTTCAGATATTGTGATCACAGGTATCATCACTATTTGTTTTAGACCTGCATCTGTGTTATTTAATCTTGGATCGACTCTCTCCTATGTTTCTGTACACTTTAGTTTGGGTTTTGATTCTATTAGTGAGCCTCCTGCCATGTCTGTTCATGTATCTACCCTGGTAGGAGACTCTTTAGTAGTGGATTGGGTGTACCGATCTTATGTCCTGACTTTTGTTGAGTATGAAACTTTGGTAAATTCTCTTGTGTTAGATATGGTTGATTTAGATGATATTTTGAGAATAGATTGGTTGGATCCTTATTATGTCATCCTAGATTATTTTTCTAAGATGGTGACGTTAGCTTTGTTGGGTGTGCCAAAGATAGCTTAGAAGGGTGTGCTTTATTTGGGTCATAAGAGGATCATATCTTATGTTTAGGCTTGTAGATTGGTTAAGAGTGGATGTTTATCTTATTCGGTGCATATTCATGATTTTGGTGTCTCTTTACCTCTTTCCTTAGATTATGTTCGTGTTGTCTGTGAGTTTATATATTTATTTCTTATGAATTTGCCTGGTACGCCTCTGGGTCATGATATTAATTTTTATATTAATGTTGAGCCGGGCACTAAGCGCATTTTTATTCCTCTTTATAGAATGGCCCCATCTGAGTTGAAGAAATTTAAGGAACAGTTATGGGAGTTGTGGGATAAGGGATTTATGCGACCTAGTGTATCTCCTTGGGGTGCATCTATTTTGTTTGTGAATAAGAAGGATAGGTCTATATGGATGTGTATTGATTACCAACAGTTGAACAAGGTGACTTAAAAGAATAAGTATCCTCATCCTTGTATTGATGATTTATTTTATCAAGTTCAGGGTGTTGAAGTATTTTCAAAGATTGATATGATGTCCATTTATCACTAATTGAGGCTTAGAGCTTCAGATATTCTGAAGATAGCTTTTCAGACTCGATATGGTCATTATGAGTTCTTGGTTATGTCTTTTGGGTTAACCACTACATTTATAGAGTTGATAGATTGGGTGTTTAACCCTATTTCAACTCCTTTGTTATTGTATTTATAGATGATATCTTTGTGTATTCCAAGAGTGGGGCTGAGCATAAGGAGCATTTGCAAATTGTGCTTTAGAGATTGAGAGATAAGAAGTTATATGCCAAGTTCTCCAAGTATGAGTTTTGGTTGGAGATAGTTCTTTCTTGAGTCATGTGGTGACTAAGGAGGGTATTATGGTTGATCTAGCCAAGATTGCAGCGGTTTCTGATTGGTCTAGACCTACTTTACCCATTGAGATTCGGTGCTTCATTGGCTTAGGCAGGTATTATCGGTATTTTATTGAGGCTTTCTCTTCTATTGCAGCTCCTTTGACTAAGTTGACTTAGAGGAAGATTTCTTTTTAGTTGTCTGATGCATATGAGGTAAGCTTTCAAAAGCTCAAGGATTTATTAACTTTAGCTCCTATCTTGACTTTGCCTAAGAAGGGCATGGCTTTCACCGTATTTTGTGATGCTTCGGGTGTTAGATTGGGTGTTGTGTTGATGTAAGAGGGCAAGGTGATTATTTATGTTCTTATCAGTTGAAGCCTCATGAGAGGAATCACCCTACCCATGATTTGGAGTTGTATGCTGTTGTTTTTTCTTTGAAGTTGTGAAGGCACTATTTGTATGGAGTTCGTTGTGAGATTTTCTCGGATCATCATAGCTTTCAGTACTTCTTAACACAGTGATATCTTAATATGAGGTAGCATTTTTGGCTTGATTTCTTTAAGGATTATGACTTGATTATTCTTTATCATTCTAGAAAGGCTAATGTGGTTGCAAATGCCTTGAGCCAAAAGTCGACTAGTATAGGTAGCTTGGCACATCTTTTGACCAGGAGATGCCTTTAGCCTTAGAGTTTTAGTCTTTAGCTAACCAGATGGTTAACCTTGATATTTTGACACCTGGGTGTGTTTTGGTATTTATGGAGGTTAGGTCTTCTTTGACAGAGCAGATTCGAGCTCATCAGTTTGATGATGTAAGATTAAGATAGATTTAATATAAGGTGTTGAGTGGAGAGGCTAAGGAAGGGAAGCCTTACTTGATTTAGATGGTGTTTTAAGGATTGGAGGCCGAGTTTGTGTGCCGAGAGTGAGTGATTGGTTAAGATTGATTTTAGAGGAGGCTCATTATTCATGATATACTATCCACCTGGAGTGACCAATGTATCATGATTTGAGGCAACATTATTGGTAGGGTGGTATGAGAAAGAATGTAGCAGATTTTGTAGCTTGTTGCCTTTGTTGTCAGCAGGTGAAGGCCGAGCATTTGAGGCCTCATGGATTGTTTCAAAGGTTACCCATTGCCCAGTGGAAATGGGAGCAGATTATCATGGATTTCATGATGGGATTGCCTCACACTTTCCATTGATCTGATAGTGTTTGGCTCATCATAGATCGATTGACCAAGTCCTCGCATTTTCTTCCTATTCAACTCTCTTATAGTGTTAAGAAGCTGGCCTGTATCTATATTTGTGAGATTGTGTGACTTTATGGTGTGCCGATGTCTATCATTTGAGATCGGAGTTATGTGTTCACTTCGTACTTTTAGAAGACTTTTTAGGATGAGTTGGGTACTTGGGTTGACCTTATAGAGCATTTCACCCACAGACTGATGGCCATCCAGAGAGGACCATCCAGGTTTAAAAGGATATACTCCGCACTTGTATGATGGATTTTGGTGGCCAGAAGGAGCAACATTTATCCTTAACAGAGTTTGCACATAATAATAGCTAACATTCTAATATTGATACGGATCCTTTTGAGGCATTTTATAGTAGGCATTGTCGCTTGCCAGTGGGTTTATTGGATGTTTTTTAGGTTAGACCTTGAGGTACAGACTTTCTTTGTGAGTCCTTGGTTTGAGTTTGGATCATTCAGGATAGGCTTTGGCAGCTCAAAGTAGGCAGAAGTGCTAAGCGGGATCATAGACTTTGTGTCTTGAGATTTGGTGTTGGTGATCGTGTCCTCCTTTGAGTATTATCCATGAAGAGAGTGATGAGTTTTGATAAGAAGGGCAAGCTTACCCTTGGTATATTGGTCCATTTGAGATTCTTTGAACTGTTGGTGATGTGTCTTATGAGTTAGCTTTCCATCCAGATTTATCAGTTGTTCATCCAATTTTTCATGTTTCTATGTTTCGCCATTATATTAATAATGAGTCTTATTTTATTTGTTGGGAGTCGGTTCAGTTAGATAAGCGGTTGTCTTATGTTGACGAGTCAATCTCCATTTTGGCTAGGGATGTTAGATGGTTGCGTTCTAAAGTTATCCCTATTGATAAGGTCTAGCGGCGACATCGACCTATAGATGAGGCTACTTGGGATGTCTAGTCTGATATGCGTAGTTCTTATCGCAAGTTCTTTGTGGATTTAGGTATTTCTTTTGCCTTTAGTTTGAGGATAAATCAGATTTTTAGTGTTGGATTATGTAACGACCTAAAATAAGATAAATATGTAAAAAATTTTATTTTGTGTGATTTGACTATTTTACCCCTCCCTATAGTTGTATTGTGGTATTTATGGGGTGTGGGGAAAATTGGTATGGTTCTCGATGTATTTTGGTACCATTTGTACGATATTATGCTTTTTGGGGGCTTTGAGTTCCTTATTTTGGACTTCTGTGGTTATCATTTAATCCATGTGATGGACGACTGAATGAACTACGCCAGCAGATCCGAAACTTTGATTTTAGGGTGGTAACATGGGTTGTGTGGTTTTATGGCTTTTAAATCTCATTTCGAACCTCAGTTTGGAAAATTGTGATTTTGGATTTTGGTGGTTGACTTTGTGAAAATGATGTTTTTTTCAAATTCTAATATCACCATTAAGTTTGGAGCATCGTATTTAATGTGGTTATATAGTTTGTTTGCGTCTATTGGATTCTGAATGAATGCAAAGCACCCCGTCGAAGTCCATTTTGTACTTAGAAAATCCGGTGCACCAGGCTGCTAGTGCAACCTGGATCACAATGGGTAAAACTCATTTGAGGAATGCGTTTTATGCCTTATGTATCTAGTACCCTGGTATGAGTATAAATAGCCCTTTTTTGCCTGATTTTTTCTTATTTTTCATCTTGACTCTTGAGAGCTAAAGCCTAAAATAGTGTGAAGTTTTAAAGTGAAGCTTGTGGGTGCTTGGGAAGCTAGATTAACATCTATTTCTGGATTCTCTTACGGATTTAAGGTGAGAAATCACCCTTTTCTTTATCAAATTTCGTGACTAATTATTCAAAAACCCCAAAATCTTAGTACTTGATTTAGCCCCAAATTCTAAAGCTTTTCCCTTGAATAATGTTCTTAATCCTATAATTACTAGTTTTTCCTCAATTTACTCTTCAAAATAACTTCGATTCTTGATTTTAAAATGTATTTCAAAGGTTTTACCCGGTAAAGCTCAAAAATGGTTTTCTTTGATTTGAACCTTGTTTTTTGACTCTATTTGACTTGGGCTTTCAGCTGTAGATTCCTAGAGGTATGGGGAACACATTTTTAACTTAAAAGTTATGATTTTGCCCTTCTTTTTCGAAAATCGATTTTGGGGGGGTCCGTTTTGACCCCAAATCAAAAGTAGGAAATATGGGTATTGTTTTAATGCATAGATTCTATATTTCTTGGTTTTAGTTGATTTCAATACCATTGTGCGAAGTAGGTCTTTGTGGTTGAAGTGTTGCGGACCGGTTTTGGCCTTCTAGGTAGGTTATGGCTTAACTCTTTCAACTGGATTAGGTAGTAAATATTGGTACAAAATGCATGTTAAGGGTGGGACCTAATCATGATAAATTGCTATCTATGTGTTGTGCCCATATGGGGGCCTATATGTGATGTAATTATTGAAATTAAGATATTGTGGATATGTATGACCGTATGGTGTCCTATATGATGTTGATAGCCTAAAATATATGTGAGTAATTGTATTATGTTGCTGAAAATGCCTTTAAGTTTTATCGTTGGTGTATTTTGATATATTCATACTTGTTAGTATATGAAACATATGGAAATTCATGGATGAACGGAATTAATGAGTGGATATTGGCTCACGTGATTGTGTATATGTAACATTGTGATTGGTTGTGTAAATATATCATTGTGGTTGGTTGGGGAAATACTCATTGTGAATGGTTGTGAACATACATCCTTATAATATACTCATTCATGAAACATTGGTACTACCGTGGAAATATCTAAGAAACATAGGCAACACCTTTTATAAAACCTTTCTCGAGGAACGTGCCGGGAAGGAGATATTGTGACACCTTATAAAACCCTCCCCAAGGGATGTGCCAGGGAGGAGATATGTATATATGGATTGTATATGGATTGACGAGCCCCCTATGGGTCCCACATTGGGAGGATTTCCTCTGTGGGTGTATACGGAGGTTGTGTGACAACCTCGTGTATCATCATCATCTCATTATACATTGCACTTGCTTTATTATGTTTATTTTGTGATTGAATTTCCATATTAACTTGTCATACCTTTTTGTGTTCTATCTTTTGCTAATAGTATTTGAGTATCTTGTATATACATGTCCTTCCTTTTTTTCTAAGTGAATGTGATACAATGTATATTTGTGTTCTACTTGGTAGTGTTGTTGCAATATATGTGATATGTATATAGTAGAACTGTTAGTGCAAGCGGTGTGGGATACCGTTGTGGAAAATTTTTTGATTGCAGGTGGCGTGCCCTTAGTGTGTATTTTATATGCTTTATTTTGTACTTTCTAGGTTGGCCTATGATACATACATAGTACAAGTGTACCATACTCACTCATATTGTATCCTTCTGGGGCAGATCCAAGTTCGAGTGCACTTCGCGTGGCTTGATTTTGGGCGCCTTTTGATTACTCAATGTAGAGGTTGGATATTCATGCGGTCGGAGTTCACCTCTATCTTTCTGTATTAGTTATGTCTTTATTAGTATTTGGAGACAAATATCGTTTCTTTGTGGTTACTTTCTGATGTATTTTACCCATGGATTGTATTAGTAGTTCTTACAGTATTGACACTTGGTTTTGGGAATGTAAGGTACTTTAGATATTTTTTTCCACAATTGTTATAATTACTTGTATGCTTCGGCTTTGTTGTAGAAGCCTTACGTTGGGGGTCTTTCTGTCTTTTCCCTTTTTTATGTATCAGTTTGGATAATAGGCTTACTTGTCAAGGTACTGCACGACAAGTGTCATCATGACCTTTAGTATTAAGTTGTGACATTCAGTTATAATGAGAAAGATGCCGACAAAGCTAAAGAATCTTGGGAGCTTCACCCTCCCTATACATATTAGTGATGGCAATATAGTGTATGCCTTGAGTGACTTGAGTTTGAGTATAAACTTAAGGCCTGTAATAACCAGATTTCTTAAGTCATGATGGCTACTACTATAACCCACTAGTAGGTAAGCCAACCTGTAGTCCGAAACTACTAGTAATGGACTACCAAGAGAAATGATGGGGAAAATGCGGAATAAATGTAGTAAAAAGGCTAACATACACAAGATAGTCCTAAAACCTGGCGGAATCAGTACAAGAGCTTCTAATGTAATAAGGTTACAAAATGAAGTGCTAAATGAATATACTGATACAACCCATCTTTGAATACAACATAGAGACTAATCTAGTACATAAGAGAGAGAATAGCAATAATTCCAACGCCAGAATCACACCCTACTTATCTGAACATAGCTGTTCTACATGGCACACACACAACAACGGTGAGAACCTGTACTATGATTTGTAGGTTGCATAAGTATAGTATGAGTACCAAACACATGAACTCAGTAGGAAACCACTGACTGAGCTCTATCGATAATTCAAATATACATAACATGCCAACAAAAATGTTAACTATGTTATCCAAGAAAATTGACGTAGTAAAACTAAAGATGCAATAAGGATAAACTAACCTATTCAACCATTATCCAGGTCTTAAGCACTATATCATATATCACTAGCGAATACACAAATAAAGAGCAGAAGAAGGATATACATAGTAATGTACAAGGCCAAGGAATGGATAAATAACATGAATACCTAAATAAAGGAAGTGCTATATGATAATACCAATACTATACATAGATAGATATGCGTATATATATATAAAATAACAAAGCTATCTCAAGGTACGACCTAAGTAACCACACTAGCATCTTAAGGCCTCCTAATCGTAGAGGAACTATTACTAACATAATCAGGTTCTAAATCGTAATGCCTAACCATGGAATAATTATGGAGTCAGAATCTTACCTCAAATATCAATACCATACCAATAATCAAAATACCATGAACTAAACATAATAATAAAAATAACAAGATACAGTAACTAGCTAGCCCAGACAAACAATACCTAATTGAGACTTTCATAAGCCACAACAGATATAGGTTCGAAAGGTTCAACCAATATTCAGTAATCAATAGTCAGAGCCTATATTTATGAAACCCCCTATAAGGTTGATAGATATAAGCACCATACAATATGTTTCAAGCAGCACTCATACCGATACCTATGCAACCCCTCATAAGGCTGATAGATATAAGGCATACTGGTGATAGGCAATGCACATACAAGAATGAATGCCAAGAAAGTCCATAATAACATAACAGATCCAAGTACCATAAAGTAAACCAGTGTATACACCTCCCCAAACTTGACGGCTCGTAATGGCAGGACCTACTGTGACCTCTATTCTCCGACAAGATGGCTCACAGATGAAGGGGCCCCTAGGGGTTCAGGAATACCAGTATACACCAACCTAGTCCTTATCCAGGATTTTCAATAACCATCATCATCATCAATCTACTCTGTCCATTACCAAATATATATCTATACACATATAAAATACATGGTGTATAACCATGGAAAAAAATGTAAGATCGTAAATCTATTGCCCAAGAGGTACTCTGGGACTAAATCATCATAAAAGTATGAAAAAGGTCAAAATCTCTCACGACCGAGGTAAATAGTAGTAGAAAAATCATGGACCAGAATCTATCTCGGTCAAATCTCTAAAACATTATTTTCAGTCTCATGGGCATATAAGTTGTTCATTAAGATGGTACAATTCCCATTACGAAAGAACATGTTTTAAAGGTGGAAAGTGGGAATAATCCCCTTTTTAGGAAAAATAGTAATAAAACCATGTTTTTAGTTGGAATCATACCATTTACTATCTAAGTGGTCATGAATGTACTGAATCTAAACATTCCATCACCAATATCCAAACAATATGATTATAAGCATCAATATGTCTATAAACTATAGCCATTTCCCTTACAAGGATAAAACACTTCTTGAAATCCAACCAATCAATAATATATATATCCAATGTAACCATAGCATCATAATCTGAGAAAACCATCATAATTTATCAAGCAATGCATTAAATATTATACTAAAGGCTTATTAGTCTCAACTATACCTAACATTACTACCAACCCAAGGTAATAAGATCATAGAATCATAATAAGTATTTTACCTTAATGGTCAGTTACCCTTCTAACCCTCAAATTCATATTTTAGGCTATGTCATGGTGTTCTACCCACATTCACATTCTAACATCCTTATCTAACATGCAATATAGATAAAGCACTACATCATGAAGAAGAGTAGACAAAAGCCTACCTCGATGACAAATCGTAATCCTTAAATCATCCATAAATCATTCGTCTTTACTCCATGATCCCAAAATACCTATCATGATGTCCATCGAATGACAAGGAATGTTTGATCAAATGTTGAGCATAAACAGAGCATAAATAGGGTCTTAAAACAACCCTTAAAGTGGCAATCCCATTCACAAACAATGTTACCTCTGCCATTCATAAAATAAAACCTGGAGGTTGATTTGAGCGTAAACAAAATATGGTACAGTTGTTGCATAGCAGTGGGCAATTCATGGGACTATCACATGTGGATCCTCGAGTTCATATATAGAACTTCTTGGAGATCAGTGATACTTTTATCCTCCGCTGGAGTCTTCACTTACTACATGAGACTCACTTTTTTCCCCTTCTCACTTTTTGGGGAAGTAAAGATATAATTGAATTTAGAACCCTCAAGCTCTATCACTACATAGGATGATCTGGCAATTAAGTTTATCATTCAATTCTTCCCATTAAGTAAGACTGTAAGGTTACACGATAAAATTTTGAGTTTTAAGCAGAAGTTGAATGAGAACTTATATCATTCTTGGGGAAGATTCTAATCTTTTCTTAGGAACTACCCACATCACCAATGGTCTAATGAGGTATTATCTCATACTTTTTTTGAAGTTCTTCACCATAACACAAAAAAATTGTTAGATTCAGTTGTAGGTGGTCAAGCTTTGTAGAAAACTTATGATGAGCTTTATACTCTCCTAAATCAAATTGCATAAGGTAATTCTTATTGGAATAGTGAAATTTCTATAAGTGTGGTAAAAAATCCAGTAGGTATGATTGAGGTTGATAGTGTCACAACTCTATCCTCTCAACAGACGACCTTGCATAATCAAATGATGACACAGTTCAGCAAGTTGGGTGTGAACCAACTTTAGGCCCAGGTGAATGCAATTCAACAGACCTTGTCTTGGTGTGAGACTTATAGTATTAGTGGTCACTCTATAGACTTATGTTAAGTACATCTAGAGTCGGTAAATTTTTTGGGAAATGCATAGAATGGTAATTTGAATTATGGTACTGCCTACATTCACAAGTCGTAGAGCCAACCCAACTATTCATGGGGAAATAATCAGGTTTAGACTCAGCAGTATTAGCAGTAGCAAAACATACAGGCTAGTAATATTGAAGAGAGCTTGAAGAAGATCCTGGCCAATCAATAATGAATGTCTATAGAAATAAAAAATTAGTAACTTGCCCAAAAAAATTTAGAGACATAGTTGGGAGAGTTAGCTCAGCCTTAGAATGTCATACCTTAAGGGGCTTTGCCAAGTGACAAAGATAATTCGATGCAAGTAATGGTAATTACCTTGAGAAGTGGTAGAGATCTCATTAACATACCCCCAAAGAAAAATCAGGAGATTAAGGCAGAGTTAGTTCCAAAGTAGGCAGGAGTGAAGCAAGTTGCAGCTCAAGATCTAAAATTTTAAGAAAGCCTAAGTACCCAAAAACTAAGAAAGTTGGAAGGGTATAATAACTTTCATCACCATTCCCTCGAAGGCTTATTAAGTCTAACGAGGATTCATATTTAAAGTTCTTTAATACATTCAGAAAAATTCATATCAACCTTCTATTGTTAGATGTTTTGTAGGGTATACCTAAGTATGCTAAGTACTTGAAGGATATGGTATCTAATAAGATGAATTTGAGTAGCATTGAGACGAAGGAAGTTACTAAGGACTATAGTTCAATGTAAAGACTTAAAATTTGATGAAATATGTGAAATTTTTTATTTCACTATTTTGCCCCTCTGTAGTTACATTGTGGTATTTCTGAGGTGTGGGGGTGACTTGCATGGTTCTCTATGTATTTTGGTACCACTTGTGCGATATTGTGGTTTCTGAAGGCTTCGAGAGCCTTATTTTGGACTTCTATGGTTATCTTTTGATCCATGCAATAGATGGATGAATGAACTATGCCAGCAGATTTAGAATGTCAAGTTTAGGGTCGTAACATACTTGGACTAGTTTTATGGCTTTTAAATCTCATTTCGACCTTCGATTTAGAAAATTATAATTTTGGATTTCGGGGGTTGACTTTGTGAAAACGACATTTTTTTAAAATTTTGATATTTCCATTAAGTTTGGAGCGTCAAATTTAGTTTGGTTACAGAGTTCATTTGTGTATATATGATTTTGAATGAATCTCGGGCACCCCATCGAAGTTTGTTTTGGACTTAGAAAATCTGGTGCACCAGGTTGCTGGTGCAGCCTGGATTACAAAAGGTAAAACTCATTTAAAGAATGTGTCTTATGCCTTATGTACCTGGTAACCTGGTATGAATATAAATATCCCTTTTTTTCTGATTTTTGCTCATTTTTCACCTTGCCTCTTGAGATCTAAACCCTAAAATAGTGTAAGAGCTTAAAAGTGAAGCTTGTTGGTGCTTGGGAAGCGAGATTAAAATCTATTTCTTTATTCTCTTACAAATTTAAGGTGAGAATTCACCCCTTTCTGTATCAAATTTCTTGATTAATTGGTCAAAAACCTCAAAATCTTAATACTTGCTTTAGCCCCAAATCTAAATCTTTTCATTTGAATAATGTCTTTAATCCTATAATTAATAGTTTTACCCCAACTTTATCTTCAAAACAATTTCGATTCTTGATTTTAAAATAGATTTCAAAGGTTTTAGCCAGTAAAGATCAAAAATGAATTTTCTTCAATTTAAACCTCATCTTTTACTCAATTTGACTTGGGCTTTCAAATATAGATTCCTAAAGGTATGGGGAACTTCTTTTTGAAGTAAAATTACAATTTTGCCCTTTTTTTTTTTGAAAACCTATTTCGAGGGTCCATTTTGACACTGAACCAGAAGTAGGCAATATGGGTATCATTAGCCTTGTTTTGATGCATAAATTATAGATTTTCTTGGTTTTAGTTAATTTAGGGGTCGTTCGTGAGAAGTAGGGCTTTGAGGTTGAAGCATTGTGGACTGATTTTGGCCTTCGGAGTAGGTTATGGCTTAATTCTTTTGAAATAGGTTGGGTAGTAAATATTAGTACAAAATACATGTTAAGGGTGGGAACTAATCATGATAAATGGATATCTATGTGTTGTGTTTGTATGGGGGCCTATATGTGATGTAATTTTTGAAATTGAGATATTGTGCGATACGTATGACCGTGTGGGGTCCTATGTGATGTTGATAGCCTAAAATACATATGAGTAATTGTATTGTGTTGTTGAAAGTACCTTTTTGTGGCACTGTTGGTGTATTGTGATATATTCATACTTGTTGGCATATGAAACATGTGGAAATTCATAGATAGACGAAAATAATTAGTGAATAGTGGCTTACGTGGTTGTGGAAATGTAACATTATGATTGGTTGTGGAAATATATCATTGTCATTGGTTGTGGAAATACTCATTGTGACTGGTTGTGAGCATTATCTCCTCTTATTATACTCATTCATGAAAGATTAGTACCACCATGGAAATATCTGAGAAACACAGGCAACGCCTTTTATAAAACCCTTCTCGAGGAAGATATTGTGACACCTTATAAAACCCTCCCCGAGGGATGTTCCTAGGAGGAGATATGGATATATGAATTATTTATGGATTGACGAACTACTTATGTGTGTATATGGAGGTTGTAATGACCTGATGCATCATCATTATCTCATTATATGTTGCACTTGCATTATTATGTTCATCTTGTGATTTAATTGCTATATTAACTTGTCATACCTTTATGTGTTTTATCTTTCACTAATTGTATTTGATTATCTTGTATAGACATCTTCTTCCTTGGTTTCTAAATGTATATGATATGATGTATATTTGTGTTAGAACTGGTTATTTGTTCCAATATATGTGATATATGTACAATAGAACTATTAGTGTAAACGGTGTAGGCTACCATTGTGGAACATTTTCTAATTATAAGTGACATGCCCTTATTGTGTACTTCTGTATGCTTTATTTTATGCTTTGATCGGTCTGCACATGATACCTACTGAGTACAAGTGGACCATACTAACTTCTACTGTACCCTTCTGGTGTAGATCCAGGTTCGAGTATGCCTCACGTGGCTTGATTTTGGGCGCCTTCTGACTACTTAAGGTAGAGGTTGGACCTTTACGCGTTTGGAGTTCACCTGTATCTTTTTTAATTATTTATGTATTTATTAGTATTTCGAGACATGTATCATTCCTTTGTGGTTATTTTTTGATGTATTTTACTTATGGATTTTATTAGTATTTCTTACTCTATTGATACCTAGTTTTATGAATGTATGGTATTTTGGATATGTTCTTTCCATAATTGTTATAATTATTTGTATAGTTTGGTTTCATTCTAGAAGCCTTATATTGGGGGTATTTTTCTCTTTTCCCCCTTTTGTGTATCATTTTGGGTGATAGACTTACTTGTCAAGTACGCCATGACAAGTACCATCATGACCATTAATTTTAGGTTATGACAAATTGGTATCAGAGCAGTCAGGTTTTCATTGATCTCAATAGTGTAACAACAGGATGTCTAATAAAGTCTTGAGGATCGATACGTAGACGTCCATATCTTTCTTTAAGAGGCTATAGGATGTCTGTAGGAAACTTCCCTCACTTTATTCCTGATCGTCCAAAGTTCTTTTGTTCCTTGTGTTCTAAGTTTTGTTTCACTCTTTCTGTGCAGATGGTGTTGACTAGGTCCCGTAAGGTTAAAGATACAAAGCCTATTTCTAGAGAGAGCATTTAGCCAAGAGGAAATCCTCGAGTCATGGACGGACTTGTGGGAGTGGACGGGCCCGTGGAACAGCCCCGTCTAGGAGTAGTGCTAGGGAAATTTCCCCTGAGCCTCTTGATGAGCAAGTTAAAGGTGTGGGTTCTACTCCAGTTCCTCAGAGTTCATCTTTCCCAGTTTTAGAGGTGTTGTTGGTGCATTTTCTGACCCATTTAGAGGGTTCTCCTTTGGTTATACCGGGTTTTACTCCAGTTTAGAGTATGGATCCTCCTGTTTCACCTATTTTTTTTTGGTACTCCTCAAACCTCGAGTCTGATCATGCTTAAACTACACCTTTATATAATGCTATTGTGGTCATTGTTAGAATATAGTAACCCAACTCAGGTTGGGGTCGAACCCAAGGAAATATGTGGAATTGTGACTCTCACTTTCTATAATCAACGGGCAGAACTGGAAAAATGAATAGGGGTTTTTTAGTGACAATATTGAACAAGTAACCGATATAACTTTAGTTGTAAACGGTCAAAAACTAACACTAGGGTTATGTTCCACCTGGATTCTCGAATCCATAGATTTATCGTGCCTTATTTAACCAACCCAGTACTTTGCATAAAGAATATGATAAGTTATGTACGATCAACTGTCTTGTGGACTCATTAACAGATTTCATCCTTTACCTTTTGAGTCTCAGGATGTCGCATTACTAACCCTTATCCTAGATCCCAATTAACTATTGCCTTTTGAGTCTCCAATTTTTAGATGACAGATAAAGGTCTTACATTGATGATACTTGTTAGCCTAGATCGATAATTAATCTTCAAATTACTATTGTATCATTCTTTTCCTCGTCACTACTCCTCTTTTGGAGTAAGTAGCAATAATCTAGGTGGGATCCTAACATTTACAACCGCTAGAAAAACTATTAAACCAAAGATAATACAATACATGCATAAGTACTGGTTCAGAACAACTTCAAACTTCCCCTGCTTCATTAATATGTTAGGGTTCCCATAACCCTAGCTAAGGGTTTTAGCTGCTCATGCTTGTGAAATGATCAATAGAATATATGATGAAAGCCATTAACAAATATCAAAAGAATAATTGAATAAAACTCAAAGTCTAAAACTAAATTATCAACCAAAGTTACTACAAGAGCAATCCTAAGATCAAAGTTGAATCTTAGAATCAAAATATAAGTTGTAAGTGTTAAAAGTTCATAACTTAACTACAAAATGTCAAAAGAGTATATCTAGTACATAGGGAAACCCTAAAAATCAAATCCTGGATGAAAAAGGGAAAACAAAGTTGGTGGCCACATACAGACCGTATGTACCACATATAAACCGTATGTAGACTTAGGTAAGTGAAAAATTCAAGTATAGATCCTGCAACTCTCTGGACATTCTAACTTTGCCCTATCCTGGGTCACATACGGACCATATGTGCTATATATAGATCATATGTGGCATAGAATAGTACAGGATCTTTTTGTTTTCTGCTTCTGAGCCTCTAGACTTTTGATAGCTGCACTATCTTGGGTCACATCTACCCATTAAGTGGTACATATGCCCAAACCAACCTCAGTATGTAGCCAAAAACTTCAATTTTCATCTTTTTCTTTAGTTTATCATACCAAGCCTAGTTTCCTACAAAACATACACAAAACACATCATAGCAAAGAAAACAACCTAAGAAACTTGTAAATTTTCATCATTTTAAGCATCGAAAGTGCTATATTTCTTTAGCGCATCAACACCTTCAAGTTAGAATGTTTGCATGTCCTAAGAAAACACAACAAAACAAAACAAAAACACGATGCTTAACGAGGAGAATCTAAGCTATCTAAGGCAGATAGTCACCACTTTAAGCTCAAATACATTACCCCCTCCTTTATGAACAACTAAAAAGCAACTGTGTATGATCATGAAGCACAACAGTGTCACACAATGGGATCAAGATATTGCATTTACATTAGCAACAGACAACTATGCATATCTACAAGATACACTACCCGAACAAGTAATCAACTTGTAATGCAATCCATGTGCCCTCATAATCAAAGAAGTTCCACTCACTCATATGAAATAAGCATGTCAATGTCGGGGAAAGTCAAGAGACATTCAAACTCAGAAGAGAAGTTCAATCAATGTGCAACAAATACCATAGGCTTGCCCTTATTTTCTTTACCTTGATTATCAGACAATCAAGTTAGGATCACTATTGGACTTTATTTGGCTTGTAATGTAGGCTTAGGGGGCTGGTATGGTATATATGCCTCTTTGGCACTATACTAGATTTGGGTCCACACTTTAACCAATTTCTTTTTATTCCACCAATATTTATCCCTTTTATTCTTTATTGCACATTCAGGTTGGGTGTGGTTTCTTTTCTTCATTCTTTTTTCTTTTTCTTTTTTATTACCACACCCAGCCTTACTAACTTTTTCTTTTATTTTTTTTACCCTTCTTCATACCCACTCTATATCATGCACCCCTATAATAGCCACCCTTAACTTAGGCGATTTGACTGAGTTGAGGTGCATATTGTCTAGGAAGGACCAAGGCCAAAATAGGTTTATTGCAATACAAATGGGAGGTGAACGGTGAAACAAAGAAACAGACTTCAAGGCTCAAAAAGGGGATCAAGGGATATTATTTCACACTGGGAAGGTCATTTAGGCTAAAAGTGGGAGACGAACCCAACAAACCTGAAGGAAGAATCTATACTTCTAGATATTAATATCAAAACCACTATCAAGCGATGAACTAGTCAAATCGAAAGGACGAACCCCAAACTAGTAAACCTCAAAAACAGGCTACACAAGCCAATCGCCAACTCTAAAACTATAATAGAACCATGGAAATACAACTCACCTTCAATACCATAATCCACTCCACAACCAACTAGCACATCCAACAAAATAGTAAAATGACCAACCTCACCTCACTAGAGGAGAGAAATCATCCAATTAATCTAGCTACCCATGCCAACAAATAAAAACCATGATGAAGGGAAATTCTAACTAGATACTACTAGTTTTTCATCTACCAAGCTAAGATTGATAAGCTTCAAATAATGATGATAATAACAACAGTAATACTAATATAAAGGATGGGTGGTACCAAAAATAGAAATCAACATCAAGTACTACTATAGGGCCATAAGAAGCTCAACCTGGCTAGGTAAATGGGACTCGAACTCAAATCCTACACCCATAGAGGAAAAATATCAATACAGATCTACTCCATCCACTACTAAAAGAAATAATCTATGGGGGTAGTCATACAATCATGAACTCTATTTCAACGCACATCACAAATGATATAAACCTACTAAGGTATACAATCATTGATAACACACAAATAAAAATGTAAACATGGGAAATAAAAAAGCGCACATATCATGGTGAAACCCAAAGTCACATGACTGACGTGCCCAAAAGAGAACAAATATGAATGGTTCCAAAATCATTGTAAGCATCAGAATCATCAACTGAGGTTCTAAGTGCACTACCTCTAACTAACGGTGCCACAACACTATGAGACTGAGTTGAATAAGCTGAATGACTAAAAATCCTACACTGAGGAAACTTTCTAGATAGTGTCCAATCTCTCGGTCATAGAAAACCCCTAAAGCCATAACCTAGAAAAAAATATGAATTGGCCCCAATTGGCTGACCAACTATTATCGAGGGAACTCTCTATTGAAATCGTCATTCTCCCTACAATCATAACACACCTCGGGAAATCTAGGTTGGAGGGGAATATACACTAACTCTTTCTGAACAACTAAGTCATGGTTGGGGCACTCTCTAGACCAATGTCCCATCTCTCTATAACCAAAATAAGCTCCTGGAATACTCTAAGATATTGCCCCTACGAATCTAGAATGGTTGTCATGGACTAAAGACTCATATTGAATACACAGTAAAGTTTGATGAGAACTTTACCTACTATGATCACCACAACTAGTTTGAGAGCCACCTATTTCCTGAGATGCTACCTATGTAGAACTAATTGGTTGCAAGTTAAATTGACCTCTACCAAGAGGATCCTCACTCTCGGATAGAACATTAATAGCACTATACTTATGAAATGGCCTCTAACTGCCACCTTTATAAGTCTCAATACATGCTCTATTTGCGGCCCTTGCATGATCAACAACCTGAGAAAAGGAAGACCCAGCTATTATCAAATGCTCCAATGCCAAACAGAGTGCCAATCCAATCCTCTAATAAATCCATACATCATGTCATGCTCTAAAAGATATAAAATGGAAATATGTATGGCGCACTCAAGAAAGCAAATCTCATACTCTGAAACCGACAAGGAACCTTTCTGAACACCAACAAACCCAACTTTGGCCAACAAACTGCTCGAAGAACCGAATGTTATCTCTAGCTATAAGGTATCCACAAAAATACTTGGGATCCCTAATGTTCACTCTCAAAAGACTGAAGTAATTGCAAACTCTAATGGAGCCTGGGCTGGACCCAAATCCTCTAACTGATAGTGAAGATATTTGATATATATCCCAAACTCTGTAACCTGATATTGTACTAAAGTTTTGTAAACTTGTGTCGAAGTCTTATCCGTATATATCGACAACCTCGTATCATCCATCTAAGGCAAAATAGAGTCAAAGAACATACTTGAGGCTCACAAAAATCTGAGCACACGACAAGAATTCAAGAACAGAATTTTCAAAGAATGCCTTGTAGCCTTCAAAATATAGGATACAGATGTCTTCACCCCCATTCGTGAAACTCTACTAGACACTTAGCTCTTGTACCAACATACCGGTAAACCTAGGATCGAATACCAGTTTTTCATAACCTGAAAGGTCATGGTGGCACCTACTATAACCCACTAATAGGTAAGCCAACCTGTAGTTCAAAACTACTAGTAATGAACTACCCAAAGAAATGAAGGAAAAAAATTTGGAATAAATATTGTAAAAAGGCTAAAATACATAAGATAGTCCCAAAACCTGGTGGAATTAGTACAAGAGCTTCTAAAGTAATAAGGTCACAAAATAAAGTGCTAAATGAATATACTGATATAACTCATCTCTCAATAAAACATAGAGATTAGTCTAGTATATAAGAGGGAGAATAGTAATACTTCAAATGCCTGGATCTCACCCTACATCTCTGAGCTGCTCTGCCCGACACGAACAAAAACGGTGAGAACCCATACTATGATCTACAGGCTATTAAAGTGTAGTATGAGTACTAAACATGTGGTACTCAGTAGGTAATTGACAGCGCCCAAGTGCATACATAGGTGCACGTGGTCTACCAAGAAATATAGTGGCCTTCAAGAAAGCCGAGTTATCGATCCCACAGAGACTTGATCTAACAACTATTTTATTATAGTTCACAATTTAGATTCAATTAATGCAAAAGGAGATTTTGAAATTTGTAAATGAAAACTAACATAAAGAATGCTAAAATTAAAGTCTTGAAATAATCAATGGGAGAAAACCCCGGGTTGAAGCACCTTGAACAATCATACTACGTTATTGAATTTTATTTGTTGACTTGTTTATCTTGGTTGTTGATTTGTAGGGTTAATTTCATGATCATGGTCTCCCTATCTCTAATCGTTTACCTAATTTGGACATTACAACTACATCATTGAGCGGGGATGTAATAATCTAATTAAGTGAATTAAAGCTATCATCCTACATTGAATCAGGTAAGGCTCCTAAGTATATCCCTGTCCAAGGTGCTAAGTTCAATTCTTTATTTTAAAAAAGAATAAAAATTCATACTTTGTTTATTCCCATGTTCTA
Organism: Capsicum annuum; assembly: GCF_002878395.1. NCBI lineage: Eukaryota > Viridiplantae > Streptophyta > Magnoliopsida > Solanales > Solanaceae > Capsicum > Capsicum annuum. The sequence continues at coordinate 156,742,612 of NC_061119.1, read as the reverse complement.
TCTCCCTATTCCCTCTCCCGAGATCAAATAATCGACAATTGATGTATTCCAAGGATTGTGACTCCTTAAAATAATTAAAACAAGAATAAAAAAACAACAAATAATGATAAGCAAATCAAATGAACTTAATTCAAAACAATCGTACTCATGTTCTTGGCTTCACCCCGGAAAGAGATTTTTTATCCACTCATAGCCATAATCAAGATCCAGTTAATTTTATGAATGATTAAAACCATAAAAGAAGGATAAATTAAAGAAATAAAAACCTAAAAAGAAGTTTTGGTAGCCTCCAAGGGTGTTCCAAGTGATCTAGGGGTTCTAAGATTCTCCAAAACATGTTTGGGACGTTGTATAGTATATAAGTCATAACTCCACTTGGATTAGGTTTCCATGACGTTCTTGGCAGAATTATCCCGATTTTGTAGGCCTCTGCGTCGTGCCATGGTGTCAAATGGCATCACTGGTCACAACTGGGCATTTTTCTCCCAAATTTTTTCCTTGGCGCGAAGCAGTGTTATTGCGTTGATACACTATTTTTGGACAATTGCGAATTGCCACAGTTCCGAGATGCGATGTGTCACTATTTTAGGTCCCTTATGAATCCAATGGAATGCATCACATGCCCAATAGACAAAGACACATTCTACACACACTCAATACTTTCCAGTGGTCCAAAATTGAGTCCAACTTGAATTTTGTGCTTCCATGGTCATTTCCGAGCCTTTTTAAGTTGTTTCCACTTGATTTAAAGCTTGTATATCCTTCATATATTATCATAATACATTTAAAAAGCATACTATAGAATTAAACACAACAATTTAGAGCTCAAAACAACAAAACATCCTCGATGATGAACTGGAAACACGAGCTAAGCATGAACTAGAAACACGAGCTAAGCATAGGCTAAATTCACATTGAGCTTTAACTCAATGTTTTGACTCTTTTCTTGATCCAATAGACCCTTGAACATTATAACTAAGTTGTTTCACATATAAATACATAATAACAACCTTAGTAACTCATTAAAACACATTAAAACCCAACACCATAGACTAGAAAAACACCTAACTCAAGCTAGTTACACTAGTTTTCTCGGTTGAACTCTAAATGCTTAAATTTAATCAAAACTCATGTGAAACCACCATTAAACATTGTAAACATATACTTGGACACATAAATGCGCATTTATATCATTATTAACACATAGAGAATAAGAATCATCCTCAAAACAAAGCTAAAAAGGCTAGAATAGTAACGCTAGAATGCATAAATACAGCCAACATCACCACCCCACACTTAAAGCCTTGTTCGTCCTCGAACAACTCTTAACTATAAACACCATGATCTAAAGAGACTCCACACTTCTACTACATGCAGGAAATTTAAGCTAGTACTACAATGACTTCATAGAATGCAAGTTTACAACACAAAGCATGTTATACGTAATTGAAAGCTCAAGAATCCTACTTCCAAAACATTCTAGCCTCAAGAGTGGACTCCAAAAGTGGAAAACTCATGCATATTTCTCAATTAAAGACATAACAAGAATCACCCATATTTACCAAACATGTGCCTCTCACCACAAGAGAGTTACCTATAATCACTCACAATAATGCAAATTATCACAATGGGTGTACAAATCAAGTTACGCTTACTCTTACAAAGAATTCACAGGTTACACATAATGAACCATAGGCTTGACCTTAGTGTAATGCTCCACTAATACTAGAATGTTGAATTTAGGATCAAATAGGTATTTTTCGAGTTGTAAGATAAGCTAAGGGATGGGTAGGAACTATTTGGAAATAGTGACTAACCTCTCTAAGCGCTTTAATACACTACATTATACAATTAAAATTAATCTTCAACAACCAAATTACACTTATTTATTCATCCATACCTTTTGTTTTTACCCTATCTCTTTTAAACATTTTCACAAACACTTGGTGGACATATTGTTTACTACTACAAGAATCAATTTTTTTATTTTTTCACAATCATGGCAATATTTTTAGCATAAACTATATCAAAACCATCCACCACACATCAATTATACACCAATAACTAATACCTTGGGTCATCAATTTCACTTTTTTCTTCTTTAATTTCTTAACTCCTTACTTAATAAATTTTTCATTAAAGTACATAGGAGCTTTTTGGATCAAATTATAGTCTATCAAAGAAATGATTAGGCTACTTATGTGGTTACCAAAGAAAATAAGCTAAAGGCTTAATGGGGGTTAACTAGGATAATGCACAAAGGGTAGGACAAATAGAAGGTATAAAACAAGGCTATCAAAGAAATGCTTATATCATCTCCAAAACCCACATTCTTTATTTAGCTTCACACACACACCGAGCAAGTTCTAGACATAACATACAACAAGGAACATACAAAAATCTCACATCACATGGCACATGCTCAATTCAATAGGACCATCATAGACTCCCAACAAAACAATAGCATGAATTCAAATTTAAGCCAAAAAGTACAAGAGTCACAAAAATGAGCCTAAGAGTCTCAAAAGTAGCAATTCACTCATTGAACGTGCTTTTACCAAACAAAACACTTGCACCATGAAATCAAAAATATCACTAACAAGAATATCTTACTTATTCCTAACCTAAAAATTTTTAAATTGAGCTAAAAAAATAGGGAATTTCCCCACCCCACACTTAAAAATCTACTTTGTCCCCAAAGTGTAATCAAAAGTAAGAGATAGAAATACTCCCTGAGGCCTCTAGGCCTAGCTAGTAGCATCTTCACATATAAAGGAGATCCATGGTACCCCATACTTGGTTTTTCCCATGCTTCAAGCTTAAGTTTATGGTACTCAGACTTCTCATTAACCTGTGACTAAACCAAAAACAAAAACTAAGTGAAATAAAAACTAAAAAAAACTAAAAAGAAAACATACCTAATTAACTTGGGTTGCCTCCCAAGCAGCTCCTGATTTAGTGTTACGACACGACCCAACTCAACTCAACTATATTCCTTCACCCTTTTACTCACACTTAGGGACCATCTTCTTATCCTTTTCACCTCTTTTGGGTGTGAATTCTCAAGAGCAGCAGGTTTCTCAACTTTAGCCTTTTCAAGCTCATCAACTTTCATTATGTCAAGCTTAGAAGATAGAGTCTTAGGCTACTCAATCAGGTTGTTTTAAGAGGTCTTTTATGGGCTAGTCACCCCACACTTATCCCCTTCAATAACGTTGATCATATATAAATCTTTAACTTAGGACGTAATTGTGGGTGCTTTGTATACATCAAACACTACCTCTTCATTCTCTACCCTCATCTTGAGTGTGCCTTCTCTAACATTATTTAAGGCCCCTCTGGTTGCTAAGAGTAGATGCCCCAAAATAATTGGTACTTGTTCGTCTGCCTCAAAATCAAGAACAATAAAGTCAGTAGGAATAACAAATTTACCAACCTTAATGAGAACATCCTCAATTATTCCTTTTGAATATGCCATGGAATCGTCTGCTAGCTGCAAAATTATGGTGGTCGATCGAGGCTTTCCCAAGACTAATTTTTCAAACAAAGATAAAGGTATCAAATTTATACTTTCCCCTAAATCACTCAATATATGGACCTCTTTGGTCCCAATTTGAATGGGGATAGTAAACTTCCCCTGATCTTTCCATTTCTTGGGAATTTTCTGTGTCATTACCACACTATACTCTTTAGTGAGTGTTATTACTCCCATATCTTGCAAATTTACCTTCTTTGCCACTACATCCCTAAAGTACTTTGCATACTTAGGCATACTCTATAAAACATCTAGCAAAGATAAATTAATATAAATCTCTTTGAATGTATCAATGAACTTTTTGAATAGGGCATCCTCCTTCACTTTTATTTGCCTTTGAGGGAAGGGCAATGGCAGCATCTTTTTCTTTTCCAGTTCAACAACTTTTTCATTCAAGTACGCAGACTTCCTTGAATTTTCATCAACATTTTCATTTACCTGTTGAGTGAACACATCAGCATCTGCTTCCTTTGTTGCCTTAGAAGGCTCCACTTGAAGCTCCTTACCATTCCTTAAGGTGATTGCCATAATCTGCTTTGGATTTTTTGTATCTACTGGTAACCCACCTTGTGGTCTGGCGTTTAGTGTTTGAGATAATTGGTCCATTTGCAACACTAAACTTTTTGTGGCCACTTGTTGATTCTCTAAGTCTGTAGCAAACTGTGTCTGAGTAGCGAGGATCTGCTTCAACATATTCTCTGTGTTGTTAGTTGACTAACTGGGTTGGGCCTATGGGAGTTCTATGGCTGATTTGTTAGCTAAGTTTATTACTTCATATTGTAGGCATTACCATAATTTGTCCTTTGAGTATTGCTGTAACGCCCCGGTAAATGGGTCCCGGAGCGTCACACGATGCTTGAGGCTATGAGTAGCCCCAAGCTAACACTTTGAGCCATTTTCATTCAGTTCAACATAAATCAACGGGGTTTTCATAAATAACCCTCAAATATCAATAGAGTAATCATCATCCAAGAAAAAAAGAATTTCAAAAAGATAACAAAATACGACTTATTAGTCATCCCAACATCTATACTAGTCTGACAAGCCTCTAAGAAAATCAATAAAATCAGCGAGTCATTGAGACATACCCCAACTGACTCATACTCAGTTATCAAATGTAAATAATTTCGTGAAACCAACATCAGACATCACGTCCTCGGAACATGAGGACTCACCATGACAGAGGATGTAGAATAGCATGCTTAAAGAATCACTGTCGAACCTGGAATTGAGCACCGAAACCTACATTCTGAGAAAATGCAGCCCACATCCGAAGATGTGGGTCAGTTCCAGGGAAAGGAACCGAGTATATAGGGGTGTGCAGTTTTATAAACATCATCATCATAAATATTTATAAGAAATATGCAGGATGTATGAAAAACTCACATAGCCTGAAGAAAATCATCATAATCATGAGAGGATGAAATAATTACAATAACACATGTGAGTCATTATACAATTTATCAATCACTTTCAGTTTATCAAGAATATCAATTCTCATAATGTAAATATCATTTAAATCTTTCGAAAGAATAACTTTCACAATTCCACTTACAAATCACTTCACTATAGACACAAGGAAACACACACACACTGGGGGATCCTATAACCGACATAAACCATGTTAGCGTACATTGGAGGAGAGTCGTCCTATCCTTGCCATCAGAGTAGGACTATCGATATCAAATCCACACACACTAGTGATCACTATATAAATCAGCCTCAGACTCACTCCTATGGGGGTACGTAGTTCTAGGAAAGTAAGGTTTCTTTATACCTCCCACTCGGTGCTAAAGATTTCTCCCAGACTTAGCTCAAATAATTTCAATGATAATTCACAACAAAACAATTTCAGTAATATATAAATATACATCGGGAGCCATCATGCTTTCCATCTATCAAACTCAACCATGTTGCGGATTTCTTTCACACTCGAGTTCAAAACAACTCCATTAAGACCAAAAGGTTAAATCATTCAAAATATCTCAAATATTCAACATCAACGTGCTTATAACACACACTTTCTCAAAAAAAAAACACAATTTCCAATGGGGATTCACGATCCAAATATAAAAATCATGATAAATATCATTCAAGATTCATGCTTTATATCTCCACACATGTAAATTTATCTTTCAAAATCATAAACATCAAGATTTCATAATAATCATCATAAGATATGGGTTCATGCTTCAAATTCGTAAAAATCAAGTAAAAATCATGCCTTTGTAAAGAAAATTACTTTTGGGCACAAGAACGAAAAAGAGTTCTTGTTGAAAAACCCCACATACCTTGAATGATGAACTTTAGATCGTTACTCGTTTTTGAGATGTTAATCGTGCCTTTGAATGATGGTTCTTGGAGTTCTTGAACTAAGAACTTGGAATCTTGCATAAATTTGCAGAATTAATGGTGAACTTTGGAGGTTCTTGAAGTTCTTGAACTAGGAACTTGGAATCTTGAATAAATTTGTAGAATTAATGGTGAACTTTGAAGGTTCTTGAAGTTGGATGTAGGAGCTTAGGGTTTTCTTTTTGAGGAAATTTGATGAAATATAACATATAATGCTTCTAATAGTCTTTAAAATAGGGTTTGGACGGATTTTGGGTGAGGGAAAATGACCAAAATGCCCCTAAAAATCAAATAATTCTCGAATCTATCTTTTGATGGACTATTTTGATAGTCTAAAGTAGATCAACCATAACGTTTTACTCCGATATCCAAATTGGATGAAACCATTTCATTAGAAAGAGGACTCTCATATCTTTCCGTTGATATATAGTATCTCGCCCAGATCATTGTGTACGAGGAGTTATGGTCGTTTGAAGTTGACCCAAAAATTCTCTTTTGATAGGCTGAAGTAGATCGACCATAACTTTTTGCTCCGATAGACAAATTGGATGAAATCAATTTCATTAGAAAGAGGACTCGCAGAGATTTTCGTTGATATATAGTAGATTACCCATATCATTATGTACAAGGATTTATGATAGTTTAAAGTTGGAGCAAAAACACGTCAGGCCTCGATACTTTTTCCTGCATGTTTTACTGTTCACTACTATTCGTGGTTCGATCAGAATGTTCATAACTCATCACTCGAGTGTCTGTTTTGTATGATCCACATATTATTGGAAAGCTTATTCGATACTCTACGCAATGGTGGGTCATAATCTAAGACATTCCGCATGAAAAATTTATAATTCATTATAGAAGATAGAACCCAACACGTTTACGCATAAAATTTCAACAAAAAATTTCTTGGGGTATTACATCACCCCCCATTGGAAACATTCGTCCTTGAATGACGCTAGACATGCCAAGATTAGATAGGGAATAGAGCATACAGATGAAACTATTCATTAGACTTATCACCACATCATTTCTCACTCCGAATGCAAAATAGAATCCATAAATTTAAGAAACTACAGCTGAACACATAATAAATGATAGCTGAACTGCTGCAACTTTTATCAAAAGTGCATGATTTAGGAAAGAACGGTACCTTCAGCTTGATCGGAGTTCGCAAAAAATAGGTGTGGGTACTTGGATCGCATATCCGCCTCAACTTCCCAAGTTACACCCTCAACAGATTGATTTTACCACAACACCATGACCAAGGAAACTTCTTTGTTCCTTAGTCTTCGGACACTGAAATCAAGAATCTCAACAGGAATCTCATCAAAAGAAAGATTTTCTTGAATGTCAGCACTCACAGAGGAATCCACTACCACAGCATCGCTAATATGCTTTCTAAGCATGGAGACATGGAATATTGGATGAATAGAGGACAACTCGAAAGGCAACTCGACCTCATAAGCTACCTTACCAACACGGCAAGGAATTTTGTAAGGACCAACATAACAGGGACTAAGCTTCCCCTTCTTTTCGAATCTCTTCACCCTCTCTCATGGGTGAAATTTTCAGATACACTAGGTCACCAACTTCAAACTCAAGGTCTTTCCTTCTAACATCCGCATATGACTTCTGATGACTCTGCGCAGTTTTCAACCTTTCCCTAATCAACTTAACTTTTTCCATAGCCTCAAATACCCAATCAGGACCACTTACAGTAGTTTCACCCACCTCTAACAAACCTATAGGTGCTCTACACTTTCTCTCATATAAGGCTTCAAATGGAGCGATGCCAATACTAGAGTGGAAACTGTTATTGTAAGCAAACTCTATCAATGATAAGTGATCATCCCAACTTCCCTTAAAGTCAAGTGCACAAGATCTTAACATATCCTCTAAGGTTTGGATGGTCCGCTCAGCCTGACCATCGGTCTACAGATGAAAAAATAAACTCAAAAGTACTTAGGTACCAAGAACCTTCTGAAAAGCCTTCCAAAATTGTGAAGTGAACTGAGTACCCCTATCCGAAATGATAGACAAGGGAACTCCATGCATCTGACTAGCTCTCGGATATACAATCTAGCGTAATCCTCAATAGTATATGAAGTATGACCAGGCAAGAAATGAGCAGACTTAGTCAACTTATCAACCACAACCCAAATGGAATCATGATGGCGTCGAGAAGGAGGCAAACCAATCACGAAGTCCATATTTATCTCTTCCCACTTCCAGGTAGGAATACTAAACTCGTGCATCATACCACCAGGTATTTAGTGTTCAACCTTAACCTGTTGGCATGTTGCACACTTAGCTACAAACGCTGCTATATCTTTCTTCATGGCACTCCACCAATAGATTTGCCGCAAGTCTCGATACATCTTCGTGGCACCAGGATGAATAGAATATCGCGGCCCGTGCGCTTCAGCCATAATCCTCTGCTCAGATCATCAACATTTGGGACACACAATCTACCCTGCAATCTCAACACACCATCTCTCCCTTGGGATAAAACCTCTACTTTTTGGTCCTTGACTGACTGCTTCAGTCTGACCAAACTAGCATCTAAGTATTGCTTTTCCTTCACTTCCGAAACCAAGGAGGATTTGGAACTACTCTGAACCCCTATACTACCTTCAGCAGAGTCAAACAACCTAACCCCCAATCTAGCCAAATGATGTACATCACGAGCCAACTCTTTCTTACCTTCTACCACATGCGAAACACTACCCATGGACACTTTACTTAGGGCATCCGCCATAATATTGTCCTTGCCCGGATGGTACAGCACACTCATATCATAGTCCTTTAACAATTCTTACCATCGTCTCTGCTTAAGATTCAATTCTCTCTGGGTAAACACACACTGCAGACTCTTATGATCAGTGAAAACATCAACATGGACACCATACAAATAGTGTCTCCAGATTTTCAAAGCAAACACAACAACACCTAACTCAAGGTTATGGGTGGGGTAATTTTTCTCATGGGGTTTCAACTGTCTAGAAGCATAAGCTATCACCTTACCCTTCTGCATCAATACGCAACCCAACCCAACTCTTGAAGCATCACAGTACACCATAAAACCATCAACACCATCAGGCAAAGTCAAAACAGGTGCTGAAGTGAGTCGAGTCTTCAACTCCTGAAAACTCTTCTCACAAGATTCAGACCACAAGAACATCACTTTTTTTTTGGTCAACCGAGTCATAGGAGACGCTATAGAGGAGAAACCCTCAACAAAATGGCGGTAATAGCCAGCTAAACCCAAAAAACTTCGGATATCAGTCAGAGAAATAGGTCTAGGCCAATTTCTAACAGCTTCGGTCTTTTGGGGATCAACTCTAATACCCTCGAAAGAAATGATATGACCCAGAAAAGCAACTGACCTTAGCCAAAACTCATACTTACTGAACTTGGCAAACAAGTTGTGATCTCTAAGGGTTTGCAAGACAATTCGGAGATGATCATAATGTTCATCCTCACTACGGGAGTACACCAGTATATTATCGATGAACACTATGACAAACATATCAAGATATGGTATGAACACTCGATTCATGAGGTCCATGAAAGCTGCTGGGGCATTAGTTAACCCAAAAGACATAACAAGAAACTCAAAATGGCCATAACGAGTTCGGAAAGCGGTTTGCGGGATGTCACACTCCCTAACTTTGAGTTGATGATAGCCGGAACGAAGGTCTATCTTTGAGAAATAACTTGCACCTTGTAATTGGTCAAACAAATCATCTATTCTCGGAAGGGGGTATTTATTTTTTATGGTGACTTTATTCAGTTTGCAGTAATCAATGCACATACGCAAAGAGCCATCTTTCTTTCTCACAAACAACACAGGAGCACCCCAAGGAGAAACACAAGGCATTATGAAACCCTTATCTAGTAGATCTTTGAGTTGCTCTTTCAACTCCTTAAGTTCTGCAGGGACCATACGGTAAGGAGGAATAGAAATGGGATGAGTATCGGGAAGAAGATCAATCCCAAACTCTATCTCTAATGGGTCAGTGGGTTGAGGTTACTGACATCATTATTTCTTCTCACTCGATGTGGAGGCATATTTATGAAAAAGGAGAGCACGAATCAATAGCAGAGAGAGACACTTTAAGCACGATAAGAGTTCTGAAAGAAAGAATCACACTTTTTCCTAAAACTTCTTGTAGCCTCTTGCTCATAGATGTGGTGCGCTACACACCGATGATCAAGACTCTACTTAACGAGGCTTGTCAGACTCCCTAGGACACCTTAAAATGTTACACTCTGATACCAAGTTTGTAACGCCCCAGAAAATGGGTCCCGGAGCGTCACACAATGCTTGAGGCTACGAGTAGCCCCAAGCTAACCCTTTGAGCCATTTTCATTTAGTTCAACACAAATAAATGGAGTTTCCATAAATAACCCTCAAATATCAATAGAGTAATCATCAACCAAGAATAAAAGAATTTTAAAAAGACAACAAAATGCGACTTATTAGTCAACTCCCAACATCTATACTAGTCTGACAAGCCTCTAAGAAAATTAATAAAACCAGCGAGCCATTGAAATATGCCCCAACTGACTCATACTCAGTTATCAAATGTAAATAATTCTGTGAAACCAACATCAGACATCATGTCCTCAGAACATAAGGACTCATCATGACAGAGAATGTAGAAAAGTGTGCCCAAAGAATCACTGTTGATCCTAGAACTGAGCACCTAAACCTCATTTCGAGAAAATGCAACCCACATCCGAAGATGTGGGTCAGTACCAGGGAAAGGAACCGAGTATATGGGGGTGTATGCAGTTTTATAAACATCATCATCATAAATATTTATAAGAAGTGTGTAGGATGTATGAAAGACTCACATAGCCTGAAGAAAAGCATCATAATCATGAGAGGATAAAATAAGTACAATAACACATGTGAGTCATTATATAATTTATCAATCACTTTCAGTTCATCAAGAATATCAATTCTCATAATGTAACTATCATTTAAATCTTTCGAAAGAATAACTTTCACAATTCCACTTTCAAATCACTTTACCATTCACCATAGACACAAGGAAACACACACACTGGGAGATCCTATAACCGACATAAATCATGTGAGCTACATGGAGTCCAACGTACAACCCAAGTTGGGGAGAGCCGTCCTATCCTTGCCATCGGAGTAGGACTATCACTATCAAATCCACACAAACTAGTGATCACTATATAAATCAGCCTCAGGCTCACTCCTACAAGGGGACGTAGTTCTAGGGAAGTAAGGTCGCGTTATACCTCCCACTTGGTGCTAAAGATTTCTCCTATACTTAGCTCAGATCATTTCAAAGACAATTCACAACAAAATAATTTCAGTAATATATAAATATACATCGGGAGTCATCATGCTTTCCATCTATCAAACTCAACCACGTTGTAAATTTCTTTCACACTCGAGTTCAAAATAACTTCATTAAGACCAAAAGGTCAAATCATTCAAAATATCTTAAATATTCAACATCAACGTACTTATAACACACACTTTCTCAAAAAAAACCATAATTTCCAATGGGGATTCACGATCCAAATATCAAAATCATGATAAATATCATTCAAGATTCATGTTTTATATCTCCACACATGTAAATTCATCTTTCAAAATCATAAACATCAATATTTCATAATAATCATCATAAGATATGGGTCCATGCTTCAAATTCATAAAAATTAAATAAAAATCATGCCTTTGTAAAGAAAATTACTTTTGGGCACAAGAACGAAAGAGAGTTCTTGTTGAAAAACCCCACATACCTTGAATGATGAACTTTAGATCGTTACTCGTTTTTGAGATGTTAATCGTGCCTTTGAATGATGGTTCTTGGAGTTCTTGAACTAGGAACTTGGAATCTTGAATAAATTTGCAGAATTAATGGTGAACTTTAGAGGTTCTTGAAGTTCTTAAACAAGGAACTTAGAATCTTGAATAAATTTGCAGAATTAATGGTGAACTTTGGAGGTTCTTGAAGTTGGATGTAGGAGCTTAGGGTTTTCTTTTTGAGGGAATTTGATGAAATATAACATATAATGCCTCTAATAGGCTTTAATATAGGGTTTGGACGGATTTTGGATGAGGGGGAATGACCAAAATGCCCCTAAAAATCAAATAATTCTTGAATTTGTCCTTTGGTGGACTGTTTTGATAGTCTGAAGTAGATCAACCATAACGTTTTACTCCGATATCCAAATTGGATGAAACTAATTTCATTAGAAAGAGGACTCTCATATCTTTTCATTGATATATAGTATCTCACACATATCATTGTGTACGAGGATTTATGGTCGTTTGAAGTTGACCCAAAAATTCACTTTTGATACGCTGAAGTAGATCGATCATAATTTTTTGCTTCGATAGACAAATTAGATGAAACCAATTTCATTGGAAAAAGGACTCGCAGAGCTTTCCGTTGATATATAGTAGATCACCCAGATCATTATGTACAAGGAGTTATGATCATTTAAAATTTGAGAAAAAATACGTCAGGCCTCAGTACTTTTTCCTGCACGTTTTACTGCTCACTACTATTCACGGTTCGATCGGAATGTTCATAACTCATCGCTCGGGTGTCCGTTTTGGATGAGCCATATATCATTGGAAAGATTATTCGATACTCTACACAATGGTGGATCATAATCTAATACATTCTACACAAAAAGTTTATAATTTATTCTAGAAGATAAAACCCAACACGTTTACGCATAAAATTTCAACAAAAAATTTCCCGAGGTATTATAATTGCCTGCATACATCACAGATTCTTGATTTTAAACACACATGGCCGTTGAATGGCCATTATTTCTGCATACCTCACATCAACCTGTGGCTTGCTGGATAGTATTAACTGTGGCTACAGGTTGTCTTGCTCCCAATTGCATGCTGCTGAATGATGTGTTGATCAAATTTTGTAGGGCAGAAACCTATGCTGATAAGGCTGTGAATTGGTCCATCTCCAATACACCTGCAATTCTTTTTGTGGCACTTCTAGAATCTGAATGCCATTTTGGATTTTCTTATGCTATGCGGTTCAACAATGTGTACAGCTCATCATAAGTTAACTCCAACACTTGACCACCTGCGGTTGAATCTAGCAAAATCTTCATACTGTGATCAAGAGCTTCTACAAAAGTATGAGCAAGTACCTCATTCAACTATTGGTGATGTGGACACTCCCGAATAAGAGCCTTAAAGCATTCCCAAGCATGATAGAGATTTTCATCAGGCTTCTATTTGAAGTTCACTATCTCACTGCGAAGTCTCGCAGTCTTGTCTGATGGAAAGAATCTGATGGGGAACTTTTTGGTTAAGTCATCTTATGATGTGATTGAATTGGTCGGCTCCGCATTCAACCACCTTTTAACTTCTCCCATAAGTGAATGGGGAAACAGTTCAGCCTTACATAAACTGGAGTCACCCCAGTTGGAGTGAATGTATCTGTAAGCTCAATGAAGGTCTGCAAGTGGACTTATGGATCCTCGTGTGAAAGCCCTGCAAATTGTCCACTACTAATAAGAAACTGCACCATATTGTGTTTCAACTCGAAATTCCCTCCAGATGTAGGTCTTGGAATTGGGGAAGTCAAGTTCATTGGAAGTGGGACTGCCACTTCCTTAACCTTCCTACCGGGTGCTTGTTGTTCAGCCATAGGAACAATGTTCTATTGGTCTTTTTGGATTTGTAGATTTCTAGGGAGAATAATTGCTTCTCTCCTACCTTGATGATGAAGTTGCTCGGGTTCTGGGCTTGGTTCAACCAACTCTCGATCCCCTGCCATCATATAAACTTAACATGTTTCCTGCAAACACAAAAACAAGACTAAGCATAAAAACACCAAATAAATATAAAAGTAAGACTAAAACAAACAATTGCCAAATACAAGTCCCAGGTAACGGCGCCAAAAATTTTACAGCACACACGCAAGTGTACATGGTCTACCAAGTAATATAGTGGCCTTCAAGAAAGCCGATTTATCGATCCCACAGAGACTTGATCTAACAACTATTATATTCTAGTTCTCAATTTAGATTTGATTGATACAAAAAGAGAGTTTTGAAATTTATAAATGAAAACTAACGTGAAGAATGCAAAAATTAAAGTCTTGAAACAATCAATGGGAGAAAACCCAAGGTTGAAGCACCTTGAACAATCATACTACGTTATTGAATTTCATTCGTTAACTTGTTTATCTTGGTTGTTGATTCGTAGGGTTAATTTCATGATCATGGTCTCCCGACCTCTAATCGTTTACCTAATTTGGACATTACAACTACATTGTTGAGCGGGGATATAATAATCCAATTAAGTGTAATAAAGCTACCATCCTACATTGAATCAAGTAAGGCTCCTAAGTACATCCTTGACCTAGGTGCTAAGTTAAATTCTTTATTTTATAAAAAAATAAAAAACTATACTTTGTTTATTCCCATGTTTTATCACTCTATTCCCTCTCCCGAGATCAAATGGTCGATAATTGATATATTTTAAGGGTCGCGATTCCTTAAAATAATCAAAACAAGAATAAACAAACAACCAATAATAATAAGCAAATCAAACAAACTTAATTCAAAACAATCATACTCATGTTCTTGGGTTCAACCCTGGAAAGAGGGTTTTTAGCCACTCATATCCATAATCAACATCTAATTAATGGTATGAATGATTCTCCAAGGGTGTTCCAAGTGATCTAGGGGTTCCAAGATTCTCTAAAACACGTTTGGGACGTTGTATTTATAGCATATAAGTCATAACCCACTTGGATTAGGTTTCCACGATGTTCTTGGCAGAATTATCCCAATATTGGTGGCCTCCGTGTCACGCCATGGTGTCAAATGGCATCACTGGGCACAACTGGGCATTTTTCTCCTGAATTTTATTCTTGGCGCGAAGCGGTGTTAACGCATTGATACACTGTTTTTGGACAATTATGAATTAGAAAGGCTCCGTGACGTGGTGTTTCACCATTTTGGGCCCCTTCTGAATCCAATGAAATGCATCACTCTCCCAATAGAAAAACACACACTCCACACGTGCTCATACTTTCCAGGGTTCCAAAATTGCGTCCAGCTTGCATCTTATGCTTCCATGGTCATTTTTGAGCCTTTTTAAGTTGTTTGCACTTGATTTAAAGCTTGTAAATCCTTCATATATCATAATAATCCATTTAAAAAGCATCCTATAGCATTAAACTCAACAATTTAGTGCTCAAAACAACACAACATCCTCAACGATGAACTAGAAACACGAGCTAAGGAGAGGCTAAATTCACATTAAGCTTTATCTCATTGTTTTGACTCTTTTCTTGATCCAATTGACCCTTAAACATTATAACTAAGTTTTTTCACATATAAATACATAATAACAACCTTAGTAACTCATTAAAATACATTATAACCCAACACAATAGACTAAAAAAACACCTAACTCAAGCTAGTTACACTAGTTTTCTCAGTTGAACTCTAAATGCTCAAATTGAATCGAAACTCATGTGAAACCACCATTAAACATTGTAAACACATACTTGGACACATAAATTCTCATTTATATCATTATTAACACATATAGCATAAGAATCATCCTCAAAACAAAGCTAAAAAGGCTAGAATAGTAATGCTAGAATACATAAATACACCCAACATCAGTAATCGCCGCCTGAGCTCCAAAGTAAATACAAATATCCGTAATATGCCAACAAGAATGTAAACTATTCTCAAATATCTAAGAAATCTAACATAGTAAGACTAAAGAGGCAATAAGGATAAACTAGCCTATTCCAACCATAATCCAAACTTATGCACTATATCGTATATCACTGGCCAATATACAAATAAAGAGCAGAAAAAGGATATACGTAGTAATATACAAGGCCAAAAGATGGATATACAATATAAATACTTGAAGGAGGGAAGGTATATACGATAATACCACAACTATACATAGATTTATATATACAAATATATATACCATAACAAGGCTATCTTAAAGTACGGCCTAGTTAATCACATTGTATCTCAAGGCATGATAATCATAGCAGGATCTATTATTAATCAGGGTCTAAAATCATAATGCCTAACCATGGATTAATTATGTGTAATAATATAGCCATAAGAAAAATGAATCAGAATCATACCTCAAATATCAATACTAGTCCAACAATTAACTTACCACAAACTAAGCATAATAATAACAATAACAAGGTATAGTAATCGGCTAGCCCGGACAAACAATACCTAACCGGATCTTTTATAAACTACCGCTGACAAAGGCTCGGAAGGTTCAACCAACATTCAGTAAACAACAGTCAGAGCCTATACCTATGCAACCCCTATAAGGTTGATAGATACAAGTACCACACAATATGATGTAAGTAGCACCTATACCTATACTGATGCAATCCCACGTAAGGCTGATAGATTTTGGGTGTACAGGTGATAGGCAATGCGCATGCAAAAATAAATGCCAACTAAGTCCATCATACCATATTTGATCCAAATATCATAAACTAACCCAGTGTATATACCTTCTCCAGCTTGACAGCATATAAAGGCAGGACCTACGGTGACCTCTTTTCTCCAGCACGATGACTTACAGACAAAAGGGCCCCAAGGTGGTTTAGGAGTACCCGTATACACCAACTTAATCCCGATCCAAGATTTCTAATAACCATCATCATCATCAATCCACTCTGTCCAGTACCATATATATATGTATATATATACATATAAAATACACGGCTAGAACCATGGCTAAAAAAAGTTTAAGTTCATAAATTCATTGCTCAGAGTAAACTCTTGGACTAAATCATCATAAAACTATAGAAAAGGTTGGAATAGCTAATTATTTTGGAAAATTACAGTAGCAAAATTATGGATAAGAATCTATCTAGGTCAAATATCTAAAATATCATTTTCAGTCTCAAGGGAACATAAGTTATTCATTAAGATAATACGATTCTCGTTATTAAAGAATCTATTTTAAAAGTGAAAAGTGTGAACAATTTTCTTTTTACGAAAAGTAGTAATAAAACCATATTTCTAGTTGGAATCATACCATTTAATATCTAAGTGATCATAAATGTACTGAGTCTATGCATGCCGTCACCAATATCCAAACAATATGATTATAAGCATCAATATATCTTTAAACTATGGCCACTTTCCTTACAACGATAAAACACTATCTGAAATCTAACTAATATCATAATCATGGTCTTGGGCCTAATAATATACATATCCAACGTAACCATAACACCATAATCTAGAAAAACCATCACAATCTATCGAGTAACACATTAAACATAATACTAAAGGCTTATTAGTCTTACAATGCTCAAAATTGCTAGAAAACTAAGGTAATAAGACATAGAAGCATAATAAGTATTTCACCTTAAGGGTTAATTACCCTTCTTGCCCCCGAATTCATATTTTAGGCTAAGTCATGTGTTCTACCCATAATCATATCCTAACATCCCTATCTAACATGCAACATATATAAAACACTATCTCAAAAAAGAAGAATAAATAGAAATCTACCTCAATGTCGAACCGTAATCCTTGAATTGTCAACTAATCATCTGTCTTCACTCCACGATCTCAAAACTCAATCATTCTATTAAAATAGTAATATACATATCATTAGGATTAAAATGAGATACATATTGCTATATTATGGTTGATTTGAATTTTGCTTCAAGAATGAGCTAATGGGGCTCGCAAATGGAATATGAAATTGGACACGTCACGAGGTCCCTCAAAGGACAAGGAATGTGTGCTCAAAAGTTGAGCATAAATTGAGTCTGAAATCAAACCTTAAAGTTTAGGAATTCATGACCTAATTTCTAAGAATTTTACCATGAACTAGGATGGAAATCAAAGGGAAAATTAATGAAAAATGTCCAAAAAGAGTAAGGTTAGCTTACCCCAACTTATATGGATGGTTTTCTATTTTTCTCTCTCTTTGATCTCTTAATTTGGTGTAAAAATAGTGGAAGGAATGCTTAAAAAATCCAGTGAAGAAAAAGGGATAAAAAGTATACAAGTGCCGCTAAAGCGGATACCTAGGCGCTATAGCACCAACAGCTAAAGCAGTATCCGAGCCACTCTAGTGGTCTGGCAGCTTAGATCTGGTACCTCTAAAGTGGCACGTAAGAGCTAAAGTGAGGGTCTGCTAAAGCAGTTTCCCAGCTGCTAATGCGACCTAGATCAACTGCCCATGTCTACTTAAGCAGCTCAGGGGGTGCTAAAGTGGCCCCTGAGAGCTTATGCAATTGCACCTGTACTAGATACTTGATTTTTGCTAAGCCTAAAATAGACTTCGGTCGGGTGCTCGCGATTCGTTAGAAACCCCGTGTATGCAAAAAAAATATGATATCATATAAACTTTAATGTTCTGGACTCAAAGCAACCATCAAAACTATCATCCAAGATTGTTTCAAATAAGTGTGGGGCCCACATCTATAGTTCTATTTTTAATATAATCCACCCAGTAGCCCAAAACGAGTCTAAAAGCCTCGGGACTTGAACCAAGGGTCCCCTTAGCCTACAATCAAGGTTTTAGAGATAATGGAGCTATCGAAATTCTCTTTCAAAGTCATCTACTAGGATTTTTGGTCTGAGACCGAATTCTAAACAACAAAAGCTCTGAAATAGAGAAATGAGCCTAAAATCCTAATGAGTTGTCTGATAACCGAACCGACAGTTCTAGTAAGTCATAACTGACCTGTGTCTACTATGGAAAGGCTCAAAATTCTATAGATGCATGTAAATCAAGGAAATTAACAAGAGGGTCATTACAATACCTTTATTTGTTTTTAATGCTCATGGATTAAGGAAAATGAGGTATAAGACCCTACAAAATTTAGAAGATTTTATTTTTGACTCTCCTACGTGCGTAACATCAATTTTTGACTAGAATTATGATTAGGGGTGTTAAAAGGGTATTTTGGGAAAGTTATAAAAATTTTAAAAAGGGTTCGAGGTTATTTTGAAACACCGAGGTAGTAAGACTCCATGATAGTGGCGTTGAATGAGGGATAACCTCCGCGATAAGGGTGTGGTACCACAACCTGAGACTACCCCTATTCGTAACAAAGTGCTTAGAACCACAGTGATCCCAAGCTAAGCCATGTATTGGCACTTCTTGAGCAACTGATCTATAATGCAAATAAAAGTTAAATTTGTTAAGAGAAAGCATAATCATGAGAAAATATGAATGAATATAATATTGATAAAGTTTATAACATGATAATACTGAAGAAAAAAACTTGAATTACATATGATAATTCTAACTAACTATCTATGAAGCCACTACTATATTGACTATACATAGTTGGGACATACCTCTAACCACCACTAATCAATATGTAAGAATGATAACCATACAGTACATGAACTACAACTAACTGGAGTTTCCAAAATAAGAGAACTCATCGCCGTCTGGCTGAATGCTGAGAACTATCTGACCATGGTGTGTGCACTGCATCTGGTAACTACATCATGAAGAAATGTAGCCACAAATACATATATGTGGTCAGTACTTTAGAATGTACTGAGTATATGGGGACATATACCAAATCATGAAAATACTGAATGTATGCTTTAAAATTGAGGACATATGCTATTTGCTGAAATATGCATTTAAATCATGGTTGCACATGAAAATAGTAAGGCATAGTAAACTTATAAATCATGAGCTAAAAACAAATCCGTAACCTGGGAAGCAGTAGAAACAAGAATACTATATGTAAATCTCATGTAAAGTTGAACATGTTGTAAAATCGAACTGAGGATCATGTATAAATACTGAGCATGAAAACATGAACATATAAAACTAAGAATGCAAGACCAAGAAAAAACATAAACTGAAATGATTTGAATAACTGAAAAACTGATGTAGGAATAATTGAATAACTGATATCTGTATAATTGGTCACGCAAATCTAAACTTAAATATTGTGAATACTGAACTGAAACTGTGGGAGCTAGCTATAATCGACATGTCCCAATCCGAGCTATTAGGATCCAACCTGTAACCCCAGTTTCAAGGGTGTTGGTAACTTTCCAGGGGTACCAACACATAACTAACAATGTAGATCCACAAGGCTGATATCTCAAAGGCCAAGGTGTCACGCCTCTACTGATGGGGGACCCCTCATAATATACGGTGGAACTGTAGGTCTAAAACTTAGGGACTGCTACTAACGACTCATTTCTCTACTGACGGGGGAGCCGACATCCCTGCATTCACTCAGTGCTAAGTATTACTCCCAACTAAATGACACTGGTGTTATTATTTGTTTTACATGATATAGTATTATACTTGTAAATGCTCAGCATGAACATACTATTCTGAATGTGATAGTAAAATCATCCTCTGACTTTCTTTTAACTTGAAAATAAAGACATGTAGAATGAAATAGTATTGGGTGTTCATAATCCGCCAGCACTAAATGATTTCAAAATTTACACTAACACATAAAAATAGTGATATAAATCATGATTCAAAGACCCCAAAACATAAAACATATTAATAAATGAGAGAGATACATGAATTTGAACATGGGGATACGTAAAACTTAAGACGATAACAATTTCACATGGTTTAGTTCATAACTTGATGATTTAACATGAAATCAATGGGATATAACATGGAAATTGAGATTTAAAACATGAAATAGGTTAAATCACATGGGAACACATGTTGACATAACTTGAATTCAAAATACTAAGATATGCATGGATTAAATTCATAAGTTGCATGGATAAGTTAATAACTTGAATTCAAAATACTAAGATATGCATGAATTAAATTCATAAGTTGCATGGATAAGTTAATAAAATAGGATAAAATTCATACTTTAAAAGGAACCCATTGATGAATACCCCACATACCTCAATTTGATGACTTCTTGATGAAAGCTTGAAATTGAAACTTGAATTCTTGAGTTCTTTGGGAAGAAAGCTTGAATTTCTTTTTCTTGGGAAGAGGGGAAGGGTTTTGAATCGTGTATTGAATGTTTGGGGTTAAGCGAGTGGAAATAACATGTTTTAAGACCCCTTAATTCATTTAAGAATGATTAGAAATGGTTTAGGGATGCGAAAAGAGCACAACGGCCTTAATTTAAGTCAAAACAGAGTAATTTTGGCACTTGGATTTTGCTGGACGGCACATAGCTAAAGCCTACTTGAGGGTTAACGGCACACGCCAAAAGCCAAGCCCAGAGTGGGCAGCGCATGCTAAAAGCCAAGCCCATCCAGTGGTTGTTGGCGTTTGTCCTACGACACACGGCCTTAGCAAAGGATCCAACATGTGATGCACACTCACTTTTAAGGGCTAAAAGCAACCCCAACATAACCCATAACATCTAAATATGGTTTATCATTAATATAGGGGCCCTAAGGGTCATTTTTAAGGCATTACTAGAGCATTAAAAGAATGGGGTGTTACATTATATCCCCCTTGAAATTATTCATCCTCAAATGATGAGTAGGAACTTATGAAACTTTAGAAGTATGAAATAATGTAGACATGACACGTGTACTGATAAAGGATATAGCTGAGCTGAAACATTAAACTTCTATCATGAAACTGATTTCTAAGCTACCCTGACTTTATTAACTATAAGGAACTGATTCATGCTGAGAGTTTAGAACTCACTTGAAATGTTCATGATATGATCGTACATATAGAACTGTGAAGTGATAACTAATGCAACAAAATCCCAAGAGTTAATAAGGATGGAATAAAGTACATAACTTCTTATTGTCCCTCAACAATATACGAATAGGAATCAAAATAAAAGGCTTTCATAGTATCACCAAGTACATTATGTAAGCATGAATCATGATATAATGAGACTAAGGTTGTACAAGGGGTATTACTGTAATACCCTAGAAAATTTTTCATCGAAATTTTGTGCATAAACGTATTGGATCCTATCTTCGAGAATGATTTATAATTTTTCTGTGTGTCATTTCTTGGAATTCGACCCACCATTCTGTAGAGCATCGAATAAGATTTCCAACGATATGTGGATCACCCAAAACGGACACTCGAGCAATTAGTTACGACCATTCCGATCAAACTACGACCATTCCGATCGAAATGTGAACAGTAAAATGTGCAGAAAAAAAAATACTGCAGCCAGGCAATTTTTTTGGTCAACTTCAAAC